>NC_092709.1:101807083-102109583 GCF_047496885.1 Scyliorhinus torazame
AACAGTTAAAGTTCAGGCCAGTGCCTCTGTTTTCCCCTCTCACAAATGCTGCCAGATCCTGAGTAGTTACAGCATTTTCTGTTATTTTAGATTTCCAGTATCCATTGTGTTTTGCTCTTGTACTGTAATAACAATAGTTAACTAAGAAGTTAATTTGAAATGTGGATGTTAGCTATTCAGGTGCATGAATGAAGAAACATTGTCTCTTCATTCAAAATATTCATTATAGAGGATGTGTCATGACAGCATATTTCTGACTAGATGCAGGAGTAGGGTATTCCTACCTGCTGAGCAGCTTTAGATAATTACAGGAAATGGCCCTGCATGTTTTGGAGTGGCCTCCAAGCTAACAATGGGAAGCAAAATTGCTAACTGCCTGAAAACAAACTGAATTGAGGTACCACTTTGCAGTCTGAGATAATTGGTCCTCCGATTGTTTTGAATTAAACTTGTCCATTTGAACTGGAGTGTTCCGTGTAACTGATTCTGCTCGAGCAGTCAAGAGAATAAAGTACACTTGGACTTGCTCGTAATAGGTGAATTGGGGCTTCCCAATGAGTCAGTTGTTAATACGCTATTAATACAGTTAAGACATTCAGGTCAGATAGATGAGATTGACCCTACGTTTGATTTCTGCTCTATGGAAGTTTTTTAAAATCAATTGTATAGTAAAGTTGTTACACTTGGCTTCATTGCCCCAATGTTTTAAGAGGAGAAAATTACTGTTTAAATGTCTTTGTGTCTGTGCACATTTCTACCTATAGCCTCTTCCAGAACTCTCATCCTACTTCTGAATTTATGTTCCTGATTTGGGCCGATTTTGTATTACTTCCTCCCTAAGCCATATAATCCCACCTCTCTCTCATCTGTTTATTAAAGCTTTACATAATCTTTATATTGTCACAAGTAGGCTTACATTAACACTGCAATGAAGTTACTGTGAAAATCCCCTAGTCGCCACACTCCGGTGCCTGTTTGGGTACAGTGAGGGAGAATTCGGAATGTCCAATCACCTAACAGCACCGTCTTTCAGGTGTTACGGGAGGAAACCGGAGCGCCTGGAGGAAACCCTCTTAGACATGGGGAGAACGTGAAGACTCCGCACAGACAGTGACCCAAGCCAGGCATCGAACCAGGGACCCTGGTGCTGTGAAGCAACAGTGCTAACCACTGTGCTACCGTGCAACATTAGGAATGGGACTTCCGGTGGTGTCTGCGAGCGGAGTGGCCGCGTTCAGAAGAAGCTCCCGCGGTCTGCGATATCGCGGTCTTTTTTGGGGGGTTCCCCACAAATTTTTTGGGAAAGAATAAACCTCTCTGGGGTCGGCCCGTTCACGGAGCGGGAGGGTTGAAAGGGCGGGAGGGGAGAGACTGGTCCCGGTGGGTTTGGCGGGCCGGCTGCACGTGGAGTAGGAGCGGGGATCGCGACATGTTCCCTGAGGAGCATCCTGAAAGCCAAAGGGCTCAAAGAGCATGGAGAGGAAAGGAGAAATTTTTTCCTGTTTTTTTCTCTCTCCTGAAAACTTGAAGGAACCAAACGGGGGCCGAGGCTGCAGGCCCGAAGCCAGGGCCAATATAGGTGAGATGTCCCACATCGGATGGCTCCCGCCTAGAATGTGGTGAGAAGACTGAACCCCGGTCCCAGGGAAATTCTGGAGGTATACAAAAAAGAAGAGAAAGAAGTTTAAAGAAATGTGAGATTGAAGAAAGAAGGAAGAGTGAGAAAAAGGAAAAATAATAAGCCGTTAAAGGATGCAAAAAGCAGCGTCGAGAAAGGGAGGAAACGTGGGCTCGCCGTTGAATGAGAGGACGAGCAAAAGTGCTGACAAGGTGGCGGAGGCCGGACCGCATGGTGGGGCCACACTACTTACAGTGGAGAAGATGACCGAGGTGATGGCGGTGGAGCTAGAAAAGCAGTTTGCGAGGCACATAGAGGCTTTGAGGAAGGAGATGTTGGTCACATTGAAGTCATTGGTGGAGGAGGCAATCACCCCGATGAGAGTAGCTGTGGCAGACATCGGCCGAGGTGAGAGAGCTGGGCGAGAAGGTGAAGGAAGTGGAGGAGGCCGCGTCGCAGCACAGCGACCAGCCCACCTCGATGGGGGATGAGCTGCGGAGGGTGGTGGAGGTCAACAGAGGACTCCGAACAAAGCTTGAGGACTTGGAGAACCACTCGAGGCGGCACAATCTAAGAATTGTGGGCTTGCCCGAAGGGATAGAGGGTCCAAGGCCAACAGAGTACTTCGCTGAGAAGGTGGCGGAGCTGATGGGGGAGGGTGAAAACCCCTCCCGGTACGAGTTGGACCGAGCTCATCGGTCATTAAGGCCGAAGCCCAAAGTGAATGAGCCGCCAAGAGCAGTAATCACCTGTTCCCATAAGTACTGGATGAAGGAGAAGGTGTTGAGCTGGGCAAAGCAGAAGCGCAAGGTGCAGTGGGATGGTGCCGGAGTTCGGATCTACCAGGACTTGACGATGGAGTTGGCAAAAAAGACGAGCGGCGTTCGGGCGAGTGAAGTGGCACTGTACAAGAAGGAGGTGCGATTTGGTATGGTATACCTGGCGAAGCTGAGGGTGACGTATGGTGCCAAAGCCTTTAATTCGAGACAGCGGAGACGGCTGAGGCGTTCGTGAGGGCAGAAGGCTTGGGACAGACGTGAGGAGCGGAGCTGGAAGGGAGACTGTGGACTGTGATTGGGGAGCTGGAAAATGTATAAATGTTATAACTTTCTTTTACTGACGTGTATTGTAATTTACTTCTCTTCACATTGTTACAGAGTTCAAGTTATTAGTTGGATTGATTGGCATTCTGTGTTGCGACGGTTATATCTTAGTTTAGTGAATTGTATGGGTTGGATTGTTGTTTTCGTTTTTTCTTCTCTGGGACTGGGTGGGAGGGGACAATATAGCGTGGCGGGGGGGAGCCACCTGCGCTAGCTAACTGAAGTCGGCTAGTGAATGGAGGTGAGGTGAGAGGAGGGCTGCGGACATTGGAGCCTGGTTAGCAGGTTTTGATGGGTCTATGAGGCGAGCGAGGGGGGAGAAGGCATTGATGCTGGGAGATGTTTTTTCGAGAGGAAATGAAAGGGGGGGGGGGGGGAGTTTGGGAGGGGGGGGGCAAGGGGTTCGATGTTAATAATGGATAGGGTCAGGCTTATGGGGCAGGACCTGGTGGTATGATGATGGTAGATAAGAGTGGTGGGAGGGGTGAGACCCCCCCAGTTAGGACAGTCACGTGGAACGTGAGGGGGTTAGGAGGTCCGGTCAAGGATGCTTGCGCATCTTAAAAGTTTGAAAGCCGATGTAGCAATGCTGCAGAAGACTCACTTGAGGGTGAAGGACCAGGTGAGACTGAAAAAGGGCTGGGTTAGTCAGGTGTTTCACTCTGGACTTGATGAAAGGGCTCGAGGGGTAGCGGTAATGGTCAGCAAAAGAGTACGCTGGGGGACGGACAGGACGGGACTGGAACTTGGTGCAGGAGCCAAGGTTGGACAGGTCACTGCCGCGCTCACTGGTCCCATCAGGGGGGGCGAAGGCGTTTGCTGGGCGAATGGTGGAAATGGGGGGGGGGGGGTGTGAACCCTTGGAGGTTTCTGCACCCTTGGAGGTTTCTGCACCCTTGGAGGTTTCTGCACCCTTGGAGGTTTCTGCACCCTTGGAGGTTTCTGCACCCGACTTTCTCAGCAGTCCGTAAGGTATATTCGCGGATCGACTTTTTCGTGGTGGGGAAGGCTTTGTTGGCTGGGGTTAAGGGGTCGGAATACTAAGCAATTGCAGTGTCAGATCATGCTCTGCATTGGGTGCCTATGGTGCTGGAGAAGGGGGGTAGTGCAGAGGCTGGGGTGGAAATTAGATGTGGGACTTTTGGGGGACCAAGTGTTCTGTGACAAAATTGAAAAGGCAATTAAGGAATATGTAGGTTTCAACTGTACGGGTGAGGTGTCGAAGGCGGTTGGGAGGCTCTAAAGGCGGTGGTGAGGGGGGAGGTGATCTCGTTTAAGGCCAGGGTGGACAAAGAGGAGAGGTTGGAGCGGCAGAGGGTAATAGATAAGATGTTGGAGGTAGATCGGAGTTATACAGAGGATGGGAACCCAGTAAAGCTGGAAAAGAGGAAGGAACTACAGGCGAGGTTTGACCGACTATCTACCAGGAAGGCGGTGCGCCAACTGAGACAAGCAAGGGTTTCAGTTTACGAACATGGAGATAAGGCAGTCTGTTAGCAGGTCAGCTCCAGAGGGAAGCAGCGGCAAGGGAAATTGTGCAGGTGAGGGATAGGGCAGGGAAGTTGGTGGTGGCGCCGGATCTGATTAACAAGGTTTTTGAGAGACTTCCCGTTGCGGCTATGCGGAGCTAAGCCTCACGATTCGGCAGCTCCCGCTATCACGGACTTTCGGGCTCGTTAGAGGAGCCCCAACGGAAATTTTTTTGAAGACTACCCGTGGGGAAGGGAAGAGAGAGGTTCTCCTTCAACTTTTATGGACCGGACCAGAAGTGAAACGGCCAAAAAAGCGGCACTGGAGCAGCGGGAGAAGCGAGGGAAGAAAAGCAAAATGGCGGCAGCCAGGGACAAAGCGGAGTGTGGGCCGGAGCTGCAGGAGTTAATCAAACGCTGCTTCGAGGAGCTGCGGAAGGAGATGCTGGCGCCTATGTTGTCGGCAATTGAAGGACTAGGGATGACCCAGAAGGCCCACGAGGTAAAGATCCAGGAGGTACAGAAAAGAGTCAGTGAGAATGAGGACGAGATTTTGGGCCTGGCGGTGAGAGTGGAGGAGCACGAGGCGCTGCACAAGAGGTGGGCGGGAAGACTCGAAGACTTGGAGAACAGGTCGAGGAGAAAGAACCTGCGGATCCTGGGTCTCCCTGAAGGAGTGGAGGGGGCCGATGCCGGGGCATACGCGAGCACGATGCTCGGGGCGATGATGGGCGCGGAGGCCCCTTTGAGGCCGCTGGAGCTGGATGGGGCACGACAGGAGCTGTGCCAGAGGGGGCGGGGTAGGCTTCGGAAAGCGCGGGGTTTTTCCCGCGCTAGGGAAGAAAGGCGGGAAGGGGAATGGAGGAACGCACACGGATTGGGACACTCCCACACGGGGAGGTCAATGGGACGGCGGGAGAAGCCGGGGTCAGCAGGTGTCAGCTGACTTACAGGAGTGATATGGGGGGGGGGGGAGCAAAAAAGCTAGACGGGGGTCTAGCGGGGCGGAGGGAAGGAGGGGAAAAAGGGTTGCTGCTGCACTGGCCGAAAGGTAATGGGACACAGAAGAGGTGGTCGGGACGGGGGTCTCCCGGCTGGGGGACTGGAGGATGAGGGCGGCGCGGACACGGGACTGGCCTAGAAAAGGAGATGGCTAGTCGGCGGGGTGGTGAGGGGGGTGGTGAGGGCGGAGGGGGTGGTGAGGGCGGGGGGGGGGGGGTGGTGGTGAGGGGAGGGCAGGGGAGTGGTGGTGAGAGCCCCTCCAATCCGGCTGATAACGTGGAATGTGAGGGGCCTGAACGGGCCGGTGAAGAGGGCCCAAGTGTTCGCGCACGTAAAGGGACTGAAGGCAGACGTGGTCATGCTCCAAGAGACACATCTGAAGGTGGCGGACCAGGTCAGGTTAAGAAAGGGATGGGTAGGACAGGTATTCCATTCGGGGCTGGACGCGAAGAATAGAGGGGTGGCAATATTGGTGGGAAAGCGAGTGTCATTTGAGGCTAAGACTATTGTAGTGGATAACGGGGGGGGGGGGGGGGCGATATGTGATGGTGAGCGGTAGGTTGCAGGGGACGTGGGTGGTGTTGGTAAATGTATACGCCCTGAACTGGGATGCTGGGTTCATGAAGCGCATGTTGGGGCGCATTCCGGACCTGGAGGTAGGAGGCCTGATAATGGGTGGGGACTTCAACACGGTGTTGGACCCAGCACTGGACCGCTCCAGATCAAGGACTGGAAAGAGGCTGGCGGCGGCCAGGGTGCTTAGGGGGTTTATGGATCAGATGGGGGGAGTGGACCCATGGAGGTTTGCTAGGCCGCAGGCCAGGGAATTTTCTTTTTTCTCCCACGTGCACCAAGCCTACTCCCGGATAGATTTCTTTGTCCTGGTCAGGGCGCTCATCCCGAGGGTGGAGGGAACGGAGTATTCGGCCATAGCCGTTTCGGATCATGCCCCGCACTGGGTGGAACTGGAGCTGGGAGAGGAGAGGGACCAACGCCCGCTGTGGCGGCTAGATGTGGGACTGCTGGCAGATGAGGTGGTGTGTAGGAAGGTAAGGGGGTGCATCGAAAATTATTTGGAGGCCAACGACAACGGGGAGGTGCGGGTGGGGGTGTAATGGGAGGCGTTGAAGGCAGTGATCAGGGGAGAGCTAATCTCCATCAGGGCTCATAGGGAGAAGACAGAGGGCATGGAAAGGGAGAGGTTAGTGGGGGAGATTTTAAGAGTGGACAGGAGATACGCAGAGGCCCCTGAGGAGAGATTACTTGGGGAAAGACGACGTCTCCAGACGGAGTTTGACCTGTTGACCACAGGGAAGGCAAAGGCACAGTGGAGGAAGGCGCAGGGGGCAACCTACGAGTACGGGGGAAAAGGCGAGTCGGATGCTGGCACACCAGCTCCGTAAGAGGATGGCAGCGAGGGAAATAGGGTGAGTCAGTGATGGAAGGGGAGCCACGGTGCGGAGTGTGACGAAAATAAACGAGGTATTCAAGGCCTTCTATGAGGAGCTGTACAGATCCCAGCCCCCAGCGGGGGAAGAGGGGAATGAGAGGATTTCTAGACCAACTGAGATTCCCGAGGGTGGAGGAGCAAGAGGTGGCTGGTTTGGGGGCACCAATTGGGTTGGAGGAGCTGAGCAAGGGTTTGGGGAGCATGCAGGCGGGGAAGGCCCCGGGACCGGACGGGTTCCCGGTGGAGTTCTACAGGAAGTACGTAGACCTGTTGGCCCCGCTACTAGTGAGGACCTTTAATGAGGCAAGAGAGGAGGGGACCCTGCCCCCGACAATGTCGGAGGCGACGATTTCTTTGATCCTAAAGCGGGTCAAGGACCCACTGCAATGTGGATCGTACAGGCCGATCTCGCTCCTCAATGTGGATGCTAAGTTGCTGGCTACGAGGATCGAGGACTGTGTCCCGGGGGTGATCCACGAGGACCAGACGGGATTTGTAAAGGGCAGGCAACTAAACACACATGTGCGGCGGCTCTTAAACGTGATAATGATGCCATCGGAGGAGGGAGAGTCGGAGATAGTGGCAGCTATGGACGCGGAGAAGGACTTTGACCGAGTAGAGTGGGAGTACCTCTGGGAAGTGCTGCGTGGGTTTGGGTTCGGGGGAGGGTTTATCAGTTGGGTTAAGCTCCTTTACAGAGCCCCGGTGGCGAGTGTAGTGACGAACCGGCGGAGGTCGGAGTACTTTCGGCTGTACCGAGGGACGAGGCAGGGGTGCCCCCTGTCTCTCTCTTCCCCCCCCCCCCCCTGTTGTTTGCATTGGCGATCGAACCCTTGGCCATGTCATTGAGGGAGTCTAGGAAATGGAGGGGGGTGGTCCGAGGGAGAGAAGAGCATCGGGTGTCGCTTTATGCGGATGACCTGTTGCTGTATGTAGCGGATCCAACGGAGGGGATGGTGGAGGTCATGCAGACTCTAAGGGAGTTGGGGAGTTTTTGGGCTATAAGCTCAATGTAGGGAAGAGTGAGCTTTTTGTAGTACAGGCAGGGGACCAAGAAAGGGGGATAGGGGACCTACCGCTGAGGAGGGCGGAGGGGAGCTTTCGGTATCTGGGGATCCAGATGGCCAGGAGTTGGGGGGCCCTAAATAAACTGAATCTGACGAGGTTGGTGGAGCAAATGGAGGAGGACTTCAAAAGATGGGACACGTTACCGCTCTCGCTAGCGGGTAGAGTGCAGTCGGTCAAAATGGTGGTCCGTCCGATGTTTCTGTTTGTGTTTCAGTGCCTTCCCATCGTGATCACCAAGGCCTTTTTTTAAGAGAGTAGGCAGGAGCATTATGGGGTTTGTGTGGGCGAATAGGACCCCGAGGGTAAGGAGAGGGTTCCTGGGACGCAGTAGGGACCGAGGAGGGTTGGCGCTGCCAAACCTAGGGAGCTACTACTGGGCAGCAAATGTGGCGATGATCCGCAAGTGGGTGATGGAGGGAGAGGGGGCGGCATGGAAGAGGATGGAGATGGCGTCCGCTGCCGCTCTCGCCGTCAAAGTATATCACGAGCCCGGTGGTGGCGGCAACGCTAAGGATCTGGGGCCAGTGGCGACGGCACAGGGGTGCAATGGGAGCCTCGGTGTGGTCCCCGATCAGGGGTAACCACCGGTTTGTCCCGGGGAGGATGGACGGGGGGGTTTCAGAGCTGGCATCGAGCGGGGATTAGAAGAATGGGGGACCCGTTCATTGACGGGACGTTTGCGAGCCTGGGGGCACTGGAGGAGAAGTTTGAGATACCCCCGGGAAATGCTTTTAGATATATGCAGGTGAGGGCGTTTGTGAGGTGACAGGTGAGGGAATTCCCGTTGCTCCCGGCACAAGAAATTCAAGACAGGGTGATCTCGGGTGTATGGGTCGGGAGGGCAAGGTGTCGGCAATATACCAGGAGATGAAAGAAGAGGGGGAAGCGCTGGTAGAGGAGCTGAAGGGTAAATGGGAGGAGGAGCTGGGGGAGGAGATTGAGGAAGGTCTGTGGGCTGATGCCCTAGGGAGGGTTAATTCCTCCTCCTCGTGTGCCAGGCTCAGCCTGATACAATTGAACGTGGTCCACAGAGCGCACTTGACGGGGGCGAGGTTGAGTAGGTTCTTTGGGGTAGAGGACAGATGTGGAAGGTGTTCAGGGAGTCCGGCGAACCATGTCCATATGTTTTGGTCATGCCCGGCACTGGAGGGGTTCTGGAGAGGAGTGGCGGGAGCAATATCTCAGGTGGTGAAAGTCCGGGTCAAGCCAAGCTGGGGGCTAGCAATATTTGGAGTAGTGGACGAGCCGGGAGTGCAGGAGGTGAAAGAGGCCGGCATTCTGGCCTTTGCGTCCCTAGTAGCCCGGCGAAGGATCTTGCTAATGTGGAAGGAGGCGAAGCCCCCCAGCGTGGAGGCCTGGATAAACGACATGGCTGGGTTCATAAAGCTGGAGAGGATTAAGTTTGCCTTGAGAGGGTCTGCGCAGGGGTTCTACAGGCGGTGGCAACCATCCCTTGACTATCACGCGGAGCGTTAAAGGAAGGTCGGTCAGCAGCAACCTGGGGGGGGGGGGGGGGGAGGTCATTCTGTGAGGGGAGAGGGTGGGGGAATGGGGGTTTGCCTGGGAGGGTGGATGAGCAAGAGAAAACATGAAGAATCGGGGAAACTGGGACGTGCGGGAGAGAGCCAGTGTACAAAGCTATGTAACATATCGTTTTAACCATGCATATATCTTGCTCTGCGTGATTTCTTGTTATTTTGTTACGACGGAGGGGGTTATTGTTTGTAAGGGTGAAAAATTGTGTTAAAAACCTTTTAATAAATAAATTTTAAAAAAAACAAACAAGGTTTTTGAGGAATTTTATGAGAGGTTGTACAGGTCAGAGCCACCCGGGGGAGATCGTGAGATGCAGGAATTTCTAGATGGGTTGGAGTACCCGAGGTTAGGGGAGGGGGGCAGGGCTACAGTAGAAGGAGCGATAGTGGAACAGGAGATAAAGGATGCGATTGGGAGGATGCAGTCGGGGAAGGTCGCAGGGCCGGATGGGTTTCCGGTGGAATATTGTAAAAAATTCAAGGATAAGCTGGCACCCCTGGTGGTGGGGATGTTTGAAGAGGCGATAGGGAAGGGGGTGTTGCCACAAGCCTTGGGGCAGGCATCGATTTCCCTGTTGCTAAAAAAAGGTAAGGATATGACGGAGTGTGGGTCGTATAGGCCCATATCACTTCTGAATGTGGACGCAAAAGTAATAGCGAAGGTAGTGGCGGGTAGGCTGGAGGAGTGCCTCCCGAAGGTGATACGTGAAGATCAGACTGGGTCCATGAGAGGGAGGCAGCTCTTTTCAAACATTAGAAGGGTATTGAACATCGTTATGGCACCGGCAGAGGGGAAGGAAACAGAGGTGGTTTTGGCATTGGACGCTGAGAAGGCATTCAACCGGGTAGAATGGGGGTACTTGATGGCAGTTCTGGAGCTGTTTGGGATTGGACCAAGATTTGTGAATTGGGTAAAGCTACTATATAAGGAGCCGAGGGCGAGTGTCCGCACAAACAACATCAGCTCGAGATACTTTTCTCTCCACCGTGGGACTAGGCAGGGATGTCCGATGTCCCCCCTGCTGTTTGCACTCTCGATTGAGGCATTGGCCATCGCATTAAGAAGTTCGAGGGTATGGAAAGGAATAGTGCAGGGGGGGATAGAGCATAGGGTGTCCTTGTATGCCGATGACTTGCTGTTATACGTGTTGGAACAGTGTGTCGTTAGGAGGAATAGTGGAGCTGCTTCGAATGTTTGGTCTTTCTCGGTGTACAAGCTGAATCTAGACAAGAGTGAGTATTTTGTGGTATCTCGGTCGGCTGTGGGGACAGGGTTGGGGGGGGGGGGGGGGGCTGCCATTCCGTTAGACAGTGACTCACTTTAGGTACCTAGAGGTGCAGGTTGCCCGGGAGTGGGGGGGGGGGCTCCGCAGGTACAACATTTCTAGTTTGGTGGGGAGATTGATAGCTGATCTGGCAAGGTGTGATGGTCTCCCCTCTGTCACTGGCGGGTCGGGTACAGACGATTAAAATGAACGTGTTGCCACGATTTCTGTTTATTTTTCAATGCCTGCCGATTTTCCTGCCAAAGGCTTTTTTCAGAGAGATTGAGGCAAGGATTACGTCGTTCATATGGGGAGGGAAAATGGCCAGAGTTAGAAAGGTGCTGCTACAGAGGGCAAGGCAGGCAGGGGGTTTGGGCCTTCGGAACCTGATGTATTACTACTGGGCGGTGAATGTGGACAAGGTGCGGAGCTGGGTAAGAGGGGTTGATTCCTAGTGGGTCAGAATGGAGGAGAGTTTGTGCAGGGGGTCGGGATTGAAAGCACTAGCAACAGCGCCGCTCCCGATAGCCTTGGGGAAGTACGCAGGGAGTCCGGTAATAATAGCTTCATTAAGAATTTGGAGGCAGTTTTGCCAACACTTTGGGTTGGGGGCAGGGCCAAGGGAAATGCCGATTCGGGGGAACCACAGATTTGAGCCAGGGAGGTGGGATGGAAATTTTCGGAAATGGGAGGAGAAGGGGATTAAGACACTGAAAGATTTGTTTCTTAGGGGTCGGTTTGCAGGATTGAAGGAGCTGGAAGCGAAGTATGGGCTGGAGCAGGGGGAAATGTTTAGATACATGCAGGTTTGAGATTTTGCCAGAAAGGAGATGCAGAACTTCCCGGAGGAGCCGGCCTTCACATTGCTGGAGGAGGTGCTGATGACAGGGGGACTGGAGAAGGGGGTAGTGTCAGCGGTCTACGAAGCTATTTTGGAGGAGGAGAAGGCACCACTGGAAGGGATCAAAGCAAAGTGGGAGGAAGAATTGGGAGAGGATATGGACGAGGTGTTCAGGTGTGAGGTGCTCCGGAGAATGAATCCCTCCACCTCGTGCGCGAGGTTGGGGCTGATACAGCTGAAAGTAGTATACAGAGCACACCTCACGAGGGCGAGGATGAGCTGAACGTAGTATACAAAGCACACCTCACGAGGGCGAGGATGAGCCGATTCTTTAAAGAAGTAGAAGATGTGCGTTAACGTTGCGGGGGGTTGGGTGGGGGGGGGGGGGGGGGCGCTAATCACGTTCATATGTTTTGGTCCTGTCCAAAACTAGAGGATTACTAGAAGGAGGGTTTTAGGGTAATTTCTAAAGTGGTGCACGTGAAACTGGACCCAGGCCCCCGGGAGGCATATTCGGGGTGTCGGACCAGCCAGGGTTGGAAATGGGTGCGGAGGCAGATGTTGTAGGGGGGGGGGAAAGGGTTGGGGGGGGGGGGGGGAGGCGGGGGGCGATGGGTGTTAATGGTGGCCATGGGTGATTCCTGATTCCTTTTTGTCAGTTTATGTGAACTTGTGGGCAAATGTTTTGGGTTTGGTGGGAGAATGGGATCGTTGTTATTGATTTGGGTATTGACTAATTTGTTACTGATTATTGTTTATTGTTGGTGGGTGTAAATTTGGGAGAAAATGTGAAAAAAGAGGAGAATAAAGAAATATTAAAAAAAAAAAAGAAATCACCAGAATAAGAATATTACAAACAAAGAAAAAGGCACTAACTTAAACACTATTGCTAAAAGCCCAAGCAGCTGCGGTGTCTAGATCTTTGAAAAAGGAAATGAATTGTTGCCATCGCAGGTGGAATCTCTCCACTGAACCCCTGATGGTGAATTTAATTTTCTCTTAAGTGCAAGAAGGACATCAAGTGCTCTGACCAGCCAGAGGCACTGGCAGAATGGGAGACCTCCAACCAAGCAGTATCCATCCGGGCTATCAGTAAGGCAAAGACGACAGCGTCCGTCTTTATCCCCGGAATGAACTGCTGGTGAATCCGAAGCCCCAAATATGGCTACCAGCGGACATCAGAGCAATTCGAAACAGGGGGAATGGTACTAAAAAAGGAAGCCCAGAAGCTGGCAAGTCTGGGGCAGGATCAAAACATTTAAAATATGATCAGCTGGGGCAAGCGAACTGTGATCGGGTCTGTCTTCGTTTGGAAAACCCCACTCATCCTTGCCTTAGTCAGGTGTGTCCTATGTAACACCATGAACTGAATTAGGCTCAGCCTAGCACACAAGTACATGGAGTGGACCCTGCCAAGGGCCTCTCTCCAAGCCTTGCCAGTGAGTATAGGGCCCAGTTCACACTCCCAAGGCCAAGGCCGCCTCTATTGATCTTTTAAGATTTTCTGACCAGCTTTGTTGGTATTTATCAAGCTTTGTGAGGGATCTGGCCATTAGTGGAGTGGTTGGACAAGAAGCTGCCTCCGCCATCTCCTCCAGTTGATTCCTGAGCAGCATTAGAGTCAGCCGACAAGATTCTGACCAATTCCTTTTGCCTCCCTTGGGCATCTTAGAGATGAGAGAAGTCTGCACAGTAAAATGTCACACTTTTCCAAGAGGTTAAAGACCCGTGGCGCTGGTAAAAATGGTACTGAAGTCGGATTTCCAGTGGGAGTTACCTCGTGCGCATCTTCCTCTCACCACTCCACGCGAAGTCCCTCCCTCTCCTCTTAAGACTCCCACTAAAGCTACTTTGTGGAAACTTTTGGTCACAATCTCTTTATTGATTAAATATTCTTTCTTTCACCTGATGTCTGAGAGGTACTTTGGAATTTTATGTTAAAGGTGCTTTTTAAATGCAAATTGTTTCTTGTGAGCAACATATGTATTGTGTGGTGTTGAGCGAAAAGTCAGCAATTGTTTCTTAATGTTGCAACAAATGTAATAAATTGGTAAAACTGTTAATTGTCTTAAATGTTAAACGTGAAAAATGCTTTGTTCTTCAGATTATCAAACATTTTCCTCGTATATTTTTAATCTATCGGCTATCCTCTTAAACGTTTGTGTTAGGCTCAGTTTGCCTCTTTCAGGAGGAAAAACTAATTGATTCAAATATCCACTGCTAGGCATACAATGTGGTTTACTGTGTTTCTTGGATGACAGTGTCTCTATTTGATTATTGGTATCTTACGTACCACATCAGTTGCATTACAGGTTCGCTGCATTACAGGTTTGCCACTTCTGGAAACTTTTTATGATGCAATCTGCTTTTTAAAGTTGCACCAGCATGCATTACCATACTGTAAAGTTTCAGGCAAGCGACCAATCGGAAGCGATAATTGTAGAAAAAGTTAGATTTATTTATTTATATATTTGCACCTCCTACTCAGAGTCTCTGTGTGGGACCGGGTTATTTATGTTCCAGCAGTATCTGGTTTAAAGGGGTAGTTCCGCCCCCCTCATCTGGGTAGATTGTACTCCGGTGAGACCTCAGACTCTGCGGTTGCAGATCCTTGGGCCTCTTGCAAGGTTATAACATCATCCCCTACCCCCAGCCCGATACATCTTCCATTTCGACGACAGGACGGGGAAATCTTTTGCTCTCTTTAACCGGGGGTGTATGTGTGTGTCTGGGTTGTGGGGGTCAGACCCTGACAAACACTGGGAGAACTCCACATGGACAGTGACCAGGGGTCAGGATTGAAAGCTGCCATTGTCCGTTACCAGTACCTCAGTGTGTTTGTGAACACTAAAGGATTGCCGGTGTCGATCGGTGGTGGCGTGTGATATCATGGTCTTTCAGTGAACATCCACCCATTTTGAATGTGCATCCACGATGATTAGATACAGTGTCCCTGCGTCTATTCCAGTTTAAGGGGGTAGCTTCACAACCCCCCTGCCCCCCCCCCCCCCTCATCTGGGTAGATCATACTCTGGTGAGGCCACAGGGACTCATGAGATTGCAGATCCCTGGGCCTTCTGTAGGGTTATAACACCTACCAACATCCTGGGAGTTACCTTTTTAAAAAATATTTTTATTCTCCTTTTTCACTTTTTCTCCCAGATTTGCACCCACCAACAATAAACAATAAGCAGTAACAATGTCAATCCCTGTATCAACAATTCCATCCTCCCACCAACCTGGGAGTTTACCTTTGACAAGAAACTGAACCAAACCAGCTGTATAAATACTGTGATTACAAGAGCAGGTCAAAGGCTGGGCCATCTCACTCATAGAATCATAAAATTTACAAAGCCTGCCCACCATCTACAAGGCACAAGTCAGGAGTGTAATTGATTACTCTCCACTTGTCTAGATGAGTGCAGTTGCAGCAAGCTCGACAATGAAACCTGCTTGATTGGCCCTTATCCACCAGGTTAAACATTCACTCCCTCCACCACTGACATTCAATGGCAACAGAGTGTACCACGTACACAATGCACTGCAGCAACACAACGAGGAGCCTTCGGATGGACCTTTCAAATCTGCAAAATCTACCACCTAAAAGGATAAGGAAAGTAAACACATGGGAATACCACCACCTGCAAATTTCCTTCCAAACCTCTCACCATCCTGACATGGAACTATTTTGCTGTTCCTTCACTGTGTCTGGGTCAAAATCCTGTAACTCCATCCCTAACAGCACTGTAGGTCTACCTACACCACATGGACTGCAGCAGTTAACGAAGGCTGCCTAGCCAGCAACGCCCACGTACCCAGAACGAGCAAATGAAAAAAAAACTATTCCCGACAGTGAATTGTAGGTTTGAATGTTGCTGGTTGCTTTAAGTTGTGAGCCACATTTAATGATTTACTTATTAACAGCAGTTCGAAAATTGGATAAAGTTGCTTTCGTTAAGAGGAACTGCAAATTTTTAATTGGTTGAAATTTACATTGCATTTGGATTTTTCAATCCTTCTTAATTCCACTTCCCAAAACTATTCCAGACCTTGAAAATTGATTATCTGGATCCCTTACTTTATTGATCCTAGCAGACTTTTCAAATGACCTCTGTTACACTAGTGTTGTCACATACTGTGTATTTTATAACATAAAAATCAAAGCACATTATAGATTTTATTTTAAATAACAAAAAGTTGGAAGCACTTGTGTCTTGTAACAGGTCTGTACAGAGAGCATTTCAGGTGAACTCTTTCTCCAGGAATACTGCTTTGCCAGCTGAGAATTCAGTGTTTTTTTTTTCAGGTTCCATAATCTGCAGTATTTTCCTTTTTGTTTAAGTATTATGTGGTTCGTTGGTGTTAACCAAATTTTGTGAATTAAGCACTTCAGTGTGATTATTTTCAAAAGAATTGGTCCCTAATATTTCAAATTGAACTTGATATTCAAACAAGTTTGCTACTAGATGTGGAATTCTAGATGATAAATTCTTCTGATCTAAGGAATCTAAATTAGAGTAAAAAATACCCACAGATTATTGCACATTGTGATCTTGTCTCCATGTCACATAGTTTCTTGAGATGTACATGTCATCCTACAGCATATTACCTCTATTCAAGGATGTTTTTAGAATCCAGGGGAACTGAAATGCAGAACATGGATTTGGAAAACACCAGAACAAGAATAAATACTGGTAATTATTGGCAAGGTGCAATAATTTAGAAGGTATACCAGTGTAAACATGAGGAAGACAGCTTTGTGAAAGGTTCTGAAACCTAACTAAATAGATAATGACATATGATGCAAAGAAACCGAACTGGTTTCATGGTTATATAAGCTGATTCCTAGGGTACTTGATGCCTCGAGATGTTTCTTCTGCTGTTTTGATACCTGGGTCATGTGACAGTAGGATTTCATTACAGATGCTGCAGCATCATTTACGCTTTGATGTCATTGTCAATTTTGCTGCTAATTTGTTTTACCATGAATAACGAACAGGGTTGGAAGTGAGATTGTGGAAATGCAGACGTTATATTAAGTTGATGGCGGCACAGTAACACAGTGGTTAGCACTGTTGCTTCACAGCGCCAGGTCCCATGTTCGACAAGCGCTTGGGTCAACGTCTGTGCGGAGTCTGCACGTTCTCCCTGTGTCTGCGTGGGTTTCCTCCGGGCGCTCCGGTTTCTTCCCACAAGTCCCGAAAGGTGTGGTGTTAGGTGAATTGGACATTGAGTTCTCCCTCAGTGTACCCAAACAGGTGCCGAAGTGTGGCGACTAGGGGATTTTCACAGTAACTTAATTGCAGTGTTAATGTAAGCCTACTTGTGACAATAATAAACATTATTATAATGTGCAAATGGCTATACTACAAAATATTGGAACAAAAAAGATGTTCAGGTTTTAAATTAATTCTGTTTTTGGAGAGTTATCACATATCCGCAATATTTTGACCTAATACATTTATGAAGCAAAATATGTTTGTCACATGCTCTGAGCTCGCCTTGCCGATGAGACCTATCTCCTACTCCCTCAATCCTATTCCCACTAAATTGCTGACCACCCGTTTTCCCCCTCCTGGTCTGTGTTTTTTTTAATAAACATTTTATTGAGGTATTTATGGTTTTATAACAGTGACAGAAGAAACAGTGTAACAGTGTACATACAATTATAAACATAGTGCCAAAGCCGTCTTCCACTCTCTCAGGTCCCACCTTTTCTAACCCCCTACTCTACACTAAACTAATCCCACAGCCCCCCCCCGCCCCCCCCCCCCTCTGCTGACGGTTAATTTTCCCAAAAGAAGTCGACGAACGGCTGCCACCTCCGGGCGAACCCTAACATTGACCCTCTCAAGGCAAACTTGATTTTCTCCAGACAGAGAAAGCTAGCCATGTCAGTTAGCCAGGTCTCTGACTTCGGGGGCTTTGAGTCCCTCCAAGCTAATAATATCCGTCTCTGGGCTACCAGAGAGGCAAAGGTCAGAACGTCTGCCCCTTTCTCCTCCTGGAATCCCAGATCTTCCGACACCACGAAAATCGGCACCTCTCGACTCGGCGCCACCCTTGTTTGCAACACTTTGGACATGACATCTGCAAACCCCTGCCAGAATCCCCTAAGCTTCGGGCATGCCTAGAACATATGAACATGGTTCGCTGGTCCTCCCGCACACCTTGCGCACCTGTCTTCCACCCCAAAGAACCTGCTCATCCAGGCCACTGTCATGTGAGCCCGGTGAACGACCTTAAACTGTATCAGGCTGAGCCTGGCACATGTTGTGGACGCGTTGACTCTACCCAACGCATCTGCCCAGAGACCATCCTCTAACTCTCCTCCCAACTCCTCTTCCCATTTGTGTTTCAGCTCCTCGGTCTGTGTTTCCTCTGACCCCATAAGCTCCTTTATAAATGTCCGAACCCTTCCCTTCTCCCACTCACACTCTGTAAACTACCCTGTCCTGTATCCTCTTGGTGGTAGGAGCGGGAAGGTTGAGACCTGTCTGCCTAGGAAGTGCCGTGCCTGCAGGTACCTAAATTCATTCCCTCCCGTCAGTTCAAATTTCACCTCCAGTTCCCTCAAGCTGGGAAAGCTCCCCTTTATAAACATATCGCACATTCTCTCGATCCCTGCTTTCTGCCATCTCCGGAACCCTCCATCTAACCTCCCCGGGGAAAACCGGTGATTATTGCAAATTGGAGACCAGACCGATGCTCCCTCTGCTGCCACATGTCTCCTCCATTGCCTCCAGACTCTCAGGGCCGCGACCATCACGGGGCTTGTGGAGTAGCGTGCTGGCGGGAATGGCAGGGGTGCCGTTACCAATGCCCCCAATCTAGTGCCCTTACAGGATGCCCCCCTTACTCGCTCCCACACCCACACCACCCACTTCCTAATCATGGCCTTATTCGCCGGCCAGTAATAATTATTAAAGTTCGGCAGTGCCTGCCCCCCCCCCCCCCCCCGGCTGCACTTCAACATCCCCTTTTTAACTCGCGGGGTCTTACCGGCCCTTACAAAGCCCCAGATCACCTTGTTGACCAGTTTAAAAAAGGACCAAGGAATAAAGATGGGGAGGCACTGAAACACAAACCGGAGTCTCGGGAGAACCGTCATTTTCACTGTCTATACCCTCCCAGCCAGTGACAGCGGGAGCACATCCCACCTTCGAAAATGGTCTACTAGTCGGGCCAGATTTAGCTTGTGCAGCCACCTGGATGCCTAGGTACCGAAAGCTTCCCCCTACCACTCTAAACAGCAGCTTCCCCAATCTCCTCTCCTGCCCCCTTGCCTGGATCGCGAACATCTCGCTTTTCCCCATGTTCAACTTGTCGCCCGAAAACCGGCCAGAATCCCCATAATTTCTTCCATCCCTTCCAATGGGTCCAGCACATATAAGAGCAGATCGTCCGCGTATAGCGAGACTGTGTTGTTCCACCCCGCCCCCCCAGACCAGCCCCTTCCAGCCCTTTGAGGCTCTAAACGCAATTGCCAGTGGTTCTGTGGCCAGTGCGAACAACAGTAGGGAGAGGGGGCATCCCTGCCTCGTCCACTGCAATGCAGACTAAAATAGCCCGATATCAGCCTGTTCGTCCGAACACTTGCCACGGGCGCCTGATACAGCAGCCATGCCCAGTCAGTGAAGCGCCGCCCAAATTCAAATCACCCCAGTACCTCCCACAGATACTCCCATTCCACACATTCAAATGCCTTCTCTGCGTCCATTGCGACCACTACCTTTACGTCCCTACCCTCTGGGGGCATCATGATAACATTCAACAGCCTTCTTACGTTAGCCGCCAACTGCCTCCCCTTAACAAATCCCGTCTGGTCCTCCCCAATCACACCTGAACACAGTCTTCAATCCTTGAGGACAAGATCTTAGCCAACAATTTGGCGTCTACATTTAGTAGGGAGATTGGGGCATAACTCCGAGTC
Organism: Scyliorhinus torazame; assembly: GCF_047496885.1. Classification (NCBI taxonomy): domain Eukaryota; kingdom Metazoa; phylum Chordata; class Chondrichthyes; order Carcharhiniformes; family Scyliorhinidae; genus Scyliorhinus; species Scyliorhinus torazame. Next base: position 101,826,368 of record NC_092709.1, read on the forward strand.
CTTATCCTGCTTCAGGATCAATGAGATAGTGGCCTGTGACATCGTGGGGGAAGCCGCCCCCCCCCCCCCCCCCCCCTCCCTCCCTCTCCCTTGCCTCATTAAATGTCCTCATCAGCAGTGACCGCAGCATCCCAGAGAAAGTTTTGTAAAACTCCATGGGGTACCCATCTGGTCCCGGGGCTTTACCCGACTGCATGGCCTTCAGCCCACCTGCTATCTCTTCCAACTGGATCGGGACCTCCAGCCCTTCTACCAAGTCTTTGTCAACCTTCGGGAACTTCAGCCTCCCTAAGAATTGCCTCATCCCCTCCGGCCCAGCTGGGGGTCCGACTCATACAACCTGCTGTAGAATTCCTCGAACGCGTTATTGACCCTAGCTGAATCTCCAACCAGGTTCCCATCCCTGTCCCTTACTTTCCCAATCTCCCTGGCTGCCGCCTCCTTTCTAAGCTGCTGTGCAAGCATTCTACTGGCCTTCTCCCCATATTCATAGATCGTCCCCCTCGCCTTCCTCAGCTGCTCCACCGCCTTCCCTGTAGTTAACAAGCCAAACTCCGCCTGTAGCCTCTGTCGTTCCCCTAGAAGCCCTGCCTCTGGGGTCTCCGAATACCTCCTGTCTACCTATAGTATTTCCTTTATCGGTCCATCTCTGCTCTGTCTGCCTTCTCCCTGTGGGCGCGCATCGAGATCAGCTCCCCTCTAACCACCGCCTTCAGCGCCTCCCAGATCACCGCAGCCGAAACTTCCCCCGTGTCGTTGACTTCCAGATAGTTCTGGATACATTTCGTCAGCCGCCCACACACCACCTCATCAGCTAAAAGTCCCACGTCCAGCCTCCAGTGCGGGCGCTGGCTACCCTCCTTGCTCACCTGTCGGTCAACCCAGTGCGGGGCGTGATCCGAGATAGTGATCGCTGAATACTCAGTGTCAACTACCCCCACCTGTCAGTAAAGCCCTATTCAGGATAAAAAAAGTCAATCTGGGAGTACACTTTATGCACGTGCGAGTAGAAGGAAAACTCCTTCACTCTCGGCCGCCCAAATCTCCATGGGTTTCCCCCCCCCCCCCATCTGTTCCATAAACCCCTTTAGCTCCTTTGCCATTGCCGGCACCCTGCCTGTCCTTGAGCTAGATCTGTCTAGCCCTGGGGTAATGACTGTGTTGAAGTCCCTCCCCCATGACCAGTTTATGCGAATCCAGGCCCGGGATCTTCCCCAACATCCTCCTAATGAACTCCACATCATCCCAATTCGGTGTGTACACACTCACGAGTACCACCGGCAGTCCCTGCCTCCCACCTCCGTATTGTCCCTCAGCAAAAGTCCCTCCCCACCAGCAGAACATTTCCTTCCCCCCCCACCCCCCACCCCAGTAACAGCACTATACACACAGCCCCCTTCAACAAGCATACCATCTGCTCACCCCCCACTGCGTTTCCGTGAGCTAGCCCGCCCAGCTAGCTTGGTGGCCCCCGCCCATGGTGCCAGACATTTTCCCACCTATTGTTCCCTCCCGCCCCCACACCCCCGCCTGCCCGGACCCCTATATGCAATCCCAAACCAATTGCCCAAAAGAAACACTAAAAGAAAATCAAAAAGAAGAGCCAACATCTAACCTTAACACCTCCATCCCCTATCAGTGCAAATGCAAATTTTTACTCGAGAGCAGCTCGTCCGCAGACCCCAAATCAATACAGCAGGCATTACAAGTAACATCCAAAGACACAAACTTTTATTTAAAAAAAACAACAACAAAAAAAACATGAACACTGCAACAAAGTTCAGTCCATGCACCTCAGTCCGCTACCAACCCTTTCCTTCTAGCGAAGTCCATCGCTTCCTCGGGTGACTCGAAGTAGAAATGTTGCTCTGCGTGAGTAACCCCAAAGTCAGGGCGGATACAATAGTCCAAACTTTACCTTCTTAAAAAGGGTCAATTTTATCTGGTTGAACTCTGCTCTTCTCCTGGCCACGTCCCTGCTCAGATCCTGATATATACGCAGGACGCTGTTCTCCCATTTATAGCTCCGTGTCTGCCTGACCCACGTAGAATGCACTCCTTGTCCAGGTACCTGTGGAATCTCACCACCATTGCTCTCGGGGGGCCACCTACACTCAGCTTCCTCGCTAGCGCCCTGTGTGCCCTGTCCACCTCCAAGGGTCGGGTGAACGTCCCCTCCCCCAGTTGCTTCTCAAACATACCTGCTATGTATGGCCCTGCGTCCGTTCCTTTGGATCCCTCCGGGAGACGCACGATTCTCAGGTTCTGCCGGCAGGACCTGTTCTCTAGGTCTTGCACCATCTCCTGGAGCCTTTTCTGCTGGTCTCTCAGCATCCCCACCTCCAACTCCACTGCAGCTTGGTGCTCCTCATGCTCAGCCTTCTCCACTTTCTGGATCGCCCAATCTTGAGCATCCAGTCTGAGTTCCAGCCGCGCAATCGACTCCTTGATCGGGTCCAAGCATTCCTGTTTCTGCTTGGCGAAGCCCTCCTGTATGAACTGCATCAACTGCTCCGTCGACCGCTGGATCGTTGAGCCAGAACTCTGGTCGTCCGTCATGCTTTCTCCCGCTGCAGCCTCAGCCCAAGCCGTCTCCATTTGCCTATTTCTTCCTTTACGAGCACTCCTGGTCCGCTTCTCCAGGCACTGATGTAGGATTCCTCATCACCGTTGCATCCAACATCAATTTTCCACTTCAGATCCGACAAAAAAATCGTGAGAAAAGGTCCAAAGTTCCGACCCGAGCGGGAGCCACCAAATGTGCGACCTACTCCTTCATAGCCGCTACCGGAAGTCCCCTGGTCTCTGTGTTAACTGATATTTTTAACAGTTCTCACTTCAGGTGTTGTTTGTCTCTCTCTCTCCTTTAAATTTGTTGTCATTGCCTCTTCTCAAACTGATTCTTGCAAGCTATTGTCCCATCTTCAACCTTCCTTTCCTCTCTCCAGTCCATGAATGTGTGGTCACATCTCAAATCTGTCCCCAGCTTTCTCAGAATTCCATGCACGTAGCCCTCCAATTAGGTTTCTACCCTGCCACTACTGAAGTAGGTATTATCAAAGTCACAAATGGCATCCTATGTGTGTGACAAAAGTAAACTTTCCTTGTCCTTCTCGACCTGTCATTGGTCTTTGACACCGTTGACCAAACCATCCTCCTCCAAAGTGTCTCCACTGTCGTCCAGCTGTGTGAAACTGCTCCAACCTGGTTCCATTCTTATCATAGCCACATAATTACCTGCAGTAGTGTCTCTACCTGTTCCCACACCGTCACCCCTTGGTGTCCCACAGCGATCTATCTGTATGCACCCCCCCCCCCCCCTCCCAAAACCCCAAATCTCCATTTGTCATCCACATGCTGCCCTTTGGTTGCATCGTCTAAAAGCATAGTGATAGCTTTCACGTTAACTGACAACATTCAGCTGTACTTCACACTCTCTCCTGACTCCTTACTCTTGCTAAACTATCAGACTGCTTATCTGGCATTGAGTATCGATGGAGGAGAAATTTACTCCAATTAAATATCAGGAAGACTAAAGATATTGTTTTCAGTCCCTGCTCCAGCCTCCCATTTCCTAGCTACTGATCCCATCCCTAGCCCTGGCAATTCTGATTGTAACCTTCGCATTGCGTTTGACCCTGAGCTAAGCTTCCAAAAAATTGAGTATTCTAAATTTATAAAACAAAATACTTTCTCTTAAGGTTATGCTTGTTTAAACTTTGCTCTTATTCTGCAGCATGTTCAGGTCGCCCATCACCTTTGACCTTGCAGGGCTACAGCCACTTTTATGTTGAAATCTTTTTGTAGCCATATCCTCCCCTATCTCTGTGATCTTGGAGTACTGAGACCTCCCCTGAACTCCATTATTCTGACCTGTGCATTTTCTTCCGCTCTCCCACCATTTAGGCCAATGTCTTGAGCCCTGTAAATCCCACGTGCTCATTGGAGCTCCATTCCTAAACATCTATGCCTCTTCTTCACCACCTGCTTCTTAAGATCTCTTAAATCCTATTGATTTGACTTATCATTGGTTACCCCGATCACATCTTCTTTGTGTCTTTTTTTCTTGATTACATCTCTGAAGTGCTTTGAGATATTCTTCTTATTCGCAAGTGCTCTGCAAGTGTCTTTGATGCTATTAAAATCTCATTGCTGTTTGGTGACTGCTGCCTGCAGATTGTTTGCTGCCAAATACACTTCAAATTTCATTCATATTTGGGCGGCACGGTGGTGTAGTGATTAGCACTGCTGCGTCACGGCGCTGAGGACCCGGGTTAGATCCCCCAGGTCATTGTCCCGGCCCCGGGTCGCTGTCCGTGTGGAGATTGCGCATTCTCTCCATGTTTGCGTGGGTCTCACCCCCACAACCCAAAAGATGTGCAGGCTAGGTGGATAGGCCAATGCTAAATTGCCCCTTAATTGGAAAAAAATAATTGGGTACTCTAAATTTATAAATAAATAAAATTGTTCATAGTTTGCAAAAACTTTGGGGGCATATTGTGGATTTCAAGGCAATGTGTGTGCAGGTTGTTAATTTGTTTTTAACTGCTTTTATTATTGTATGTGACTTGTTCTGGAGCAGAATAAAACAAAATGTGATACCAAGCCACAAAACAGTGCTACGAGGTCAGATGAACAAAAGCTTGGTCAAAAAGATAGGTTTTAAGGAGTGTTTTAAAGGACAATGGTATGTTGGAGAGGTTAAGGGAGGGAATTCTAGAGCTTACGATTTGAGCAGTTGAAGGTGTGGCCATCAAAGTGGAGTGCTTAAATCAGGAATGCTCAAGGGGCCAGATTCAGATGAGTACAGACACCTTGGAGGCTTGTGGGGCTGGAGGAAATAGAGGGGTGAGGCCAGGGAAGAATTTTAAAATCAAAAATTTAGTTAATGTAGGCTAGAGGGTATGCGATAATAGGGGAACAGGACTTCATGCAAGTTAGGACGTGAGCAACAGAGATTTGGATGGCTGCAAATTTAGGATGGGTAAAATGTGGGAGATCAGCCAGGATTGTATTTGAATAGTCAAATCTGGAGGTAACAAATTTATGTTTTGAGGGTTTCAGCAGCAGACGAGCTGAGACAAAACCAAAGTCGAGTGGCGTTAAACAGGTGGAAATGGGCAATGTTTAGTGATGGCATGAATATATGGTCAAAAGTTCCGATAGTGTCAGGGAGATAGATGGATTCAGTAGTGATGGAACTGAGTTTGGAGCAGGGACCATAAATAATTGAGTCAGACTTCTCAAAGTTTAATTGGAATAAATTTTGCTCAAATTGGGCAAGCAGTCAGAATAGTGGACGGATCAAGAGGCATGGGGTGAGGGAGAGCTGAGGGTTGTCAGCATATTAAAACTAATGCTGTCCTTTTGGATGACTGTACTGAGGGAAAAACATGGCAATGAAAAGTAGGAGGGACCAAGGACTTTGGAGGGTGCGTGAGCAGGAAGAGAAGGCATTGCAAGTGTTACGCTCAATAAGAATGGAACCAGGTGAGAACAGTTCCACCCAGCTGGATGATATTGGAGAGACTTTGGAGGAGTATGTCAAAGACTGCAAACAGATCGACAATGATGAGGTGAGATAATTTAACCTCTGTCGCTGTTGCTATTTGAGTCTTTGATAAGTGGAGTTTTGGAACTATGGTGGGCTGGAAATCTATTTATAGGACTTCAAACATGAAGTTCTGGGAAAATTGGGTCTGGATTTTAGAAATGACAATACATTGAAGGCGTTTGGAGATGGGACCGTGGTTAGCAGAGGGGGTTGATGACTGATTTAAAGGTGAGAGGGACAACACCTGAAGAGAAGGAATTGTTAACAATATTGGCCAGCATTGGGACCAGGAGGGATGTTAAGTGCTGAGTTGAGGGAGCAGGCGGTAGCTCTCAGACAAGAGGAGGTCAGAGAGGGTATGAGAGCAGTTAGGAGAGAAACTAGAGAAAGATGCAGGTTCAGGGCTAGGGTAAGGTGAGCTTCAGGAGGTTTGGCCCAGTAGGCTCGTGGAAGGGAGGAATATGACAGAGACCGCAGATTGGATGGTCTCGGTCTTAGTACCCAAACAGGTGCCAGAGTATGACGACTCGGGGCTTTTCACAGTAACTTCATTGCAGCGTTAATGTGAGTCTACTTGTGACATTAATAAAGATTAAGATTGTTATTAAGAAATCATTTCATATGCTTTTTAAAATCACATCCATCTGTCCTATCACCTTCAGTGACCTGTGGACATCCATCCCAGGGTCTGGCACTGCCTCTACCCCTCCTCAGTATCCTCCCTTTTACTGTGTATTCTCTTGCTTTATTTACCTTCTCCAAAAGCAGTACCTCAGAGTTCTGTGCATTAAATCATTTACATATGCAACAAGTAGCATGGGCCCCAACATTGAGCCCTGTGGAACGCTACTGGAAACTGCTTTCCATTTGCAAAAACATCCATTGACCTTAGCCTTTGCTTCCTGTTGCTGTATCAATTTTGGATCCAACTTGCCACCTTTCCCTGTAGTCCATGGGATCTCACTTTTCTGACCCATTGGCCATGTGGGACCTTGCCTGTAAAAATCCACATTGCCAACATCACTGCTCCTTGTTACTGCCTCAAAATATTTGAATAAGTTAGTAAGGCATGATTTTCCCCTAAAAAAATCATGCTGACTATCCCTGGTTAATCTGTGCCTTTTCAAGTGACAGTTTCTTTCAGGACTGATTCCAATAACTTTCCCACCACTGAAGTCAGACTGACTGGGCCATAATTTTCTGGCCTATCCCTCGCACCCTTTTTAAATAATGGTGCAACGTCGCAGAACTCCAATCCTCTGGTATCACAGCTGTATCTAGTGAGGATTGGAAAATGAGCCTTGGAGGATCTGCTATTTACTTGCTGGCTTTCTTTGATAGCCTGGGATATAATCAATCTGCCCCTGGTGATTTAGCCACTTTCAAGGATATCAGCCCCTCCAGTACTTCCCTCTTATGCTTATTGTATCTAATATTTCACACTTCTCCCCTTTAACTAGAATATCTGCATCATCCCTCTCCTTGGCAAGAAGACAGAGACAAAGTACTAATTGGGCAACCTGCCCACATATTCTGCATTAATGCGTAAAGTAACTATGTATATTTCTGATAACCCTACCCTTTTGTTATTCTGTTGCTTGTAACATACTGGTAAAACATCTTTGGGTTTTCTTTAATTGTGCCTGCCAACATTTCTTTCGTATTCTCTTCGGTTTCCTAATTCCCTTTCTTACTTCATTCCTGCACTTTCTGTAATCCTCTAGGCTTTCCACCATATTAAGCATTTTGTGACTGTCGTAAGCTTTCTTCTGCTTTATCTTATCCTGTATGTTTCTGGATAGCTATGGGGCTCTAGATTTCACAGTTCCACTCTTTTTCTTTGTGGAGACATGTCTACACTGCTAGTAGAATCCCGCTTAATAATGTTATCTGCCTTAGAGAAGAGATGTTGGGGATTTTCTTTGTATTCCAGGATGATGATGTTTTCCTTCACATTTTGATGGTTCTTTTGCTTGTCCAGAGAAACTACTGGTGTTATTGAGCATGAAATGCTGAATGTTTATAATATTTTTCTTGGGTATATCCCAAGATTTCAAAGCAGCAGATTGAAAACTGGGTCTTCTACAAACCAATGCTGTAAACCCTTGCACCTAAAATGAGGGAAAACCTGAGTGGCACAACTTGGACATATCTACAAAATTAAATGACAGATTATGTGGATAAATTGGATAATTTAACACGCCCCCCCCCCCCAAAGTGTTAAAATCTATTCATTTCTCTAACCTCCAATAAGAGTGAGGAACTCAATAAAACAAGGCAGCACAGTAGCATTGTGGTTAGCACTATGGCTTCACAGCGCCAGGGTCCCAGGTTTGATTCCCGGTTTGGGTCACTGTGTCTGCAGAGTCTGCACATTCTCCCCGCATACATGGGTTTTCTCCTGGTGCTCCGGTTTCCTCCCACAAGTCCCGAAAGACATGTTATTAGGTAATGTGGACATTCTGAATTCTCCCTCCGTGTACCCGAACAAATGCCGGAATCTGTGGCGACTAGGGGCTTTTCACAGTAACTTCATTGCAGTGGTAATGTCAGCTAACTTGTGACAATGAAAATTATTTTAAAAATAATTAAAATTAAAGAACACGAAATAGGACCAGAAGTAGGCCATTTAACCTCTCGAGCATACCCTGCCATTCATTTGAGTAAGTGGGTACATGGGCTGTGAGCGAGACGTCATCCTGAGTGAGACACAGTTTGAGTGAGTGTATTTGGGAAATTATTTATTTATTTTAAACTTGTTTTTGTTGGATTTTCACATCTTCTATTTGACAAATCGTTTTATATTACATTTTTTAGGTTGAACGTTAAGTTACAGATGTAGTATTTTACAAAAGGTAGTCGGGGTGTGGTTCTAGTTTATACAAGAGAGAAAAAAGAAGAAAATTAAACAAGTTCACCCAAGTGCGAACAGATTAGGTCTGCTGTACATATTTACAATTGCCTGCTTCGTCTCTCTTTGCTGTGGGTCTTATTTGGCCGGTCAGCGTCTGCTGCATTGCCTGTTGTTGGCCCTGGCTTGTGCTTCCATTGGCTGTTGGTTACAAACAAGTCCGGCATCAAATTGGTGAATGGCTTTCAAGTCTTCTCGAAGCCCTTTTCCGACCCCGGATGGCGAATTTGATTTTCTCCAGTTGGAGAAATTCCGACAGGTTGGACAGCCAGTATGCAGCTTTGGGTGGTGCTGCTGATCGTCAGCCCAGTAGGATTCGTCAGGTGATTAGGGAGGCAATAGCTAGGGCGTCAGCCCCCCTCCCCATGAAGAGTTCTGGCTGGCCTGATATCCCAAATACTGCCACTTTCGAGCTTGGCTCCTCCCTCCACCCACAACCTTGGACATTACCTTAAAGAAGGCTGTCCAGAACCTGATAAGTCTGGGGCATGCCCAGAACATATGGGCCTCCCTGGCACTGTTCACATTTGTCCTCCACCTCCGAGAAGAACCTGCTCATTTGGGTTCTAGTTAAGTGTGCTCTGTGCACCACTTTCAGCTGCATTGGGCTTGTGCATGTGGAGGTGGAGTTTGCCCTCTCCAGTGCTTCGCTCCAGAGTCCCCACCCTATTTCTATCCCTAGTCCTTCCTCCCATATTTTCCGTGTTTCGTCCAGCGGGTATCATACCTCTTCTAATAGTCACCCATACAGGCATATTTGGGAATTTAACTGGTTTTTCACGTTAAGTAGCCTGGTATCTGACTGAGTGACAGTTAATTGTCAATCACCTGAAACCGCTTTCCTTGAATAGGGCCCGAGTCAGTGTTGTTTAGCAGGAAGGTAAATTAGAGAGTGATTCATCTTGGCTCTATATAAGGAAAGGCTTGTTTCAAGTGGGTGCACAAGCAGTAGGAGATAGCTCAAAGTGATCGCGACATAGTCTGAGTAAATTTGGGGAATTGGATCAAAGTGGAAATTTGATGCATAGGAGGTGTTCTTTTGCATTTTCTTTGTAACTTTTTCACTTTTCAAAAAGTGGTCTTGCCCTGCTGTAGTAGTTGATGCATATCTGGTGAGTATCTAGCATATGTTTAAAGTTTATCCCATTCCTAAGATTTAAAATGGTACAGGAACTGTTCTTTTGTAAATTGAAAATATATAAAAAGCACCATACATAATTTAAGTAATTATTTTAGAGATTATGGCAGGGCAGCTGATGTGTCGCAGCTGCAGCATGTGAGAGCTCCTGGTTAACATTGTGATCCAGGGCAAGTACGTCTGTAGCAAGTGTTTGTAACGGTAGCACAAGTGGTTAGCACTGTGGCTTCACGGCGCCAGGGTCTCAATTCCCCACTGGGTCACTGTCTGTGCGGAGTCTGCACGTTCTCCCCGTGTCTGCGTGGGTTTCCTCCGGGTGCTCCGGTTTCCTCCCACTGTCCAAAGACGTGCAGGTTAGGTGGATTAGCCATGATAAATTGCCCTTAGTGGCCAAAAAGGTTAGGAGGGATTATTGGGTTGCGGGGTTACAGGGGTAGGGTGGAAGCGAGGGCTTAAGTGGGTCGGTGCAGACTCGATGGGCCGAATGGCCTCCTGCACTGTATGTTCTATGAAAACCTTTGGCTCAGAGTTGCTGAGCTGCAGACACTGCAGCACATTAGAGCTGGAGAAAGTTACTTAGACTTTAGTTTCAGGATCTAATAGCCATTACAGAAACGTGGTTACATGATCAAACCTGGGAATGAAATATTCACGGGTATGTGACTTTTCATAAGGACTCTCTCCCACCCTTGCTCCTGCCTTTGTTCCGCCCAGCCCCTGCACCGCACCCCCTCACGTGCCACCACCCTTGCATTCGCAACTGCTTGACAACCTGTAGCTGACTACTTTTAGAAATCTTTGGAACTGCCATTTAAATATTCTCTCATTTCTATTTTTTATTTCTGTAGTTGATTTCAGTAGTATTCAACAGTCCTCAACTATCAAAAGCAAGATGAGATTCTTGTGTCACTCGAAATCTAAAGCCAATAAATCATCCTATCCTCAAAATGCTGTATCTACCTGGATAGAAAAGCATTAGCAGAAAAAATGTCAAATCGAGAAATACTGAAAAATGTTGCTACATTTTAGGGAAAATGCTTGCAAGCTTGTGGAAGGGAACTTGACCAAATAGTAAAGTTGGGATTAAGACAAATATTCCCAAAATATGGTATAAGGAAAGATGATATTTTCCAGAAAGGGGGAACGGGTGGGATGGAATGGCCAGGCATTGTATGGTTAAAAAATTTACATTTTCTGTTGCTGGTAGAAGTCTACAGTCTTCAGGGTAAATCTGAGTAACAACAGAAAATTCTGGAAATAATCAACAAGTTGGGCAGCATCTATGAAGATGTTCATAATATTTGTCAACTTGAAAAACATTTAGAGATGTACATATTTTATGCAAGTACGAAGTGTTGGGGGGAAGGGGGAAAGAAAAAGTTATATCAATGACTTCTAGAGTGGAAATCAGGAGAGATTAAATGGCAAAAGGGATAATGGTGCAAAAAGGACATGTTAATGGGTGAAGTAAAGAAACAAAAGATTAATTTTGAGGAGGTGTAAATGGAAATAGCTAAATCATCACCATTCTGTCATCTAGAAAAAATGTGGCAAAGTTTGTGATTGAACTTGTTGAATACAGTGAGTCTTGAAGGCTAAGTGCCTAACCGAAAAATGAGGTGCTGATTTTCCAACCCAGATTAGGCAGATTATGAACATTTGGGGGCATGACTTGATTATTTTCTCTGGTCAGCTGTTCTTCAAATAAATCTTGTAATCTGTGCAATATCTAGGTAATTTATAAGGGATAAGTTGAACAGAGAATATTCATTGTAACTCGGCATGCTGTTTATATCACTTGTCATTGGCCAGCTTTCTGACAATCAGAAGGCAGTATAAATATTTCACTAGTCTGCAGTTTTGGTTTTCAACAGGTTGATTGCTCAGTAAATGGATAGGTGAATAGAAACTATAGGAAACTAGATTTACAGTACGTAACTAGGTAACATACATGAATAATGTATTCTCCCCTAAACTACAACATCATTACTCCAGGTCCTTGAATGTAATGAAATGTTGCTAAATTTTCATCTGCCTCTGTTGTGTGTGCGTGTGTATTTCTGCTCTGTCAGATGGACAACTTAATTCGAGCAAAGCTGGGAAATACTTTTCAGTACGTGACACTAGAAAAAACATGTACATGCGCTTTTCAAACTCTTAATGCCAATATATAAATGGAACCTAAAAGGTGCTCGTCTTTGAAGTCACATGTTTTCCCTCCTTTGTTAACCTGACCAAAAACCGTGGCTGTATCCAAGATATCTAATCAAAAGCAACAGGGGCATATTCTCAGTGAACTTGTTTTTTTAACCTTGTAGCATTAGGCACAGAAAACCTTTTGTAAAGCAAAGATAAATGTACTTAATTCTACTTAATGAACTCTATTCCCATCTGAGAATGAAAACCATTAACTGAGCTCCAAACTTCTTGTGGTTAGCATATGAAGAGAAATCCATTCCGGCATTGGTGGGGTAGAATGAAGCACAACTATATTGGCTGAAATTAGTACCTGAGCTAAGAGTGAGTTTGAAAACGCTGGGAATGAGGTCCACTGGTGAGAAAATGCATATGATTTTATTTTAGTGTTTTTTATCTTGAAGATAGATGTCTGTGTTTTAATCATACGTGACAACAAGAAGGCATACCTTCAAACTTAGAACATGGAGGCAATGACTAAGTTTATTAGTTCATAGTTACGCATACTATACTGGTAAAGGACTGCAGTATTGATTGTACAAGAAAATTGCAGCATTCTTTAGCATTGAAGTTGTCAAGAAGTAGTAATAGACAGAGAAGTTGGAGCTAATTGGAATTCCTTTTTTTCCAGTGTAGTTGAGCTTTGAGTGTCAGCAAAGTAAGGAGACTGGTGTTGAGGTGTGCATAGTTTGGAAGGGCCCAGTTTAAATTTGTCAGCCAGGTTGGGTGCAGTTTGCCTCCTTGGGGCCCTGGAGAAATAAACTACGAGGTTACTGATTTAATATTTCTTATTGTTCGTGTTACCATTCTAACTTGCATCCAGAGAACTTCAGTATAACATAGCCGTACCAACATTTACAAATTATTTTCTTTGTGCTATAAAATCAATTATTAACTAATTTAAAGCCTTTTTTGGAAAATATTTTAATTAAACTTTTTCTCTTTATACCCAAAGAATACAAAAAGTACAAAAGTTATGAAAATTACAAAACAGTGAATCAAATAACAAGAACAATAACCTCTGAACTCCCCAACAACTAACAGTGACCAATACCTTAAAGTACAATATGAACGGTTGCCATCGACGGTAGAACCCTTCCGTTGACCCCCTCAATGTATATGTGACCTTCTTGAGGTGCAAAAACTCCATTAAGTCACCTAGCCATGCCGACATGCTCAGGAGGTTTTGCCTCTGAGCAACCAGCAAGGCCAATGCCAAGGCATCTGTCCCCTCAACTGTTCGCAACTCCAGCAGGTCTGATACCCCGAATATAGCCACTACAGGACAGGGCCGAATGCCGATAAGGTGTTGAAAAAAGAGACCCAAAACCAACAAGCTTGGGAAAGGACCAGAATATGTGCGTGGTTTACAGGCCCTTTAAATAGCGCTCACACCGAAACTCAGCGCCTCAAAAAAATGACTCATTGTGGCTTTGGTGAGGTGTGCCCGTAACACTACCTTGAGCTGGATCAGACTCAACCTTGCACAGGATGACGAGTTCACCCTGTGGAGGGACTCACTCCACACCAGCTCCTCCCATTTAGCCGTCCTCCGCTACCGAGACCAACCTTCCCCCAAAATCTGTCCATAGATGCAAGACGTTCTACCCTTTCTGGCCCCAAACAGGAAGGAATCCTATCCAATAAGGTTGAAGGTGGCGCCACCGGAAATGTCGGGAAATCCGTCGGCCAAAATTTCGAACCTGGAAGTACCTAAACGTCAAGGGCCCGACTTTCTCTTTCAACTCCTCCAGACTGGCAAACCACCCCGCCAAAAATAAATTTTGCTCTCGCTCTCTCCAGCCCCTTCCCCTTCCACCCCCAAATGTGGCATCCAACTTCGCCGGTTCGAACAAGTAGTTCATACAATTAGGGGCCCACCTTGACATTGACCCCGGCTTAAATGCTGTCAGAGTTGCCTCCATATTTTTAAAGTGGAGATACCACCGGGTCTGAAGAGTACTTTGCCAGAGCAAAACGCAAAGATGTCGTCGCCAGCGTCCCCCAAAATGGACCCTCTGCCAACCCAGATGCCATATGTACCCAGGTAGACCCCGGATCTCTATCCCTCTGTGGGACCCCCTCTCAATCCTCGGGCTTCCCCACTCCTATGAAACCCCATATAAGCTGCTCAATCCCCCGGAAAAAAAAAAGACTTTGGTAAGAATACTCAGCAAGATATTCATCTTAACGGATTGAACCCGGCCCGCCAAGGACAGTGGAAGTCTATCCCACCTTTGCAGATCTGCCGTGACCCTACCAGCTAGGTTGGTGTAATTCAATTTATGGAGTCGCACCTGGAACTCCAAATACCAAAAGCTCATGTCAGCAAAGCGAAAAAGCTAGTCCCAGCAAACCACCCAAACTGGCTCCCCTCCCAGAAGTGTTGACCACAAAATACCCACTTTTGCTTAAATTTAACTTTTATCACGAGAAGGAGCCAAAGCTCTTTAATATACCCATTATATCCCTCATAACTGGTCCCGGGTGCCTCACGTATAGTAGAAGGTCATACGCATACAAGGATACTCTTGTGTTCAACCCCACCTGTAACAGTTCCTCTCCTCTTACTGCCCTCAGGGCAATCGACAATGGCTCATATGCCAATATTCTCATCCGCCTATGTAGCCAAAACAATCCCAAACTCGTTGAGTTGGTACATATGCTGGCCGAAGGAGCTGCACACAGCAACCTCTTATTAAATCTACTTATTATTTGCTCAATGGTGGCACTGTGTGGTTGTTGCACCACGCTGTAGACACGCTTCACCAGTTGTAACTGCTCGCAGGCGCCTGTGCCCAATAATTATGTTCTTGATTGAACTATTATGAACTTGATTAAATATTTCTTCCTCTTAACTTTCACCTGTAGGTTACAAGCACCTAGAATCCTAATATTTTCCCCATGGGAGCACAGTGGGTAGCACTGTTGGTTCACAACTCCAGGGTCCCAGGTTCAATTCCTGGCTTGGTTACTGTCTGTGTGGAGTCTGCACGTTCTCCCTGTGTCTGCATGGGCTTCCTCCGTGTGCTCCGGTTTCCTCCCACAAGTGCCGAAAGACGTGCTGTTAGGTGCATTGGATATTCTGAATTCTCGGTATTCCTGAACAGGTGCGGGAATGTGGTGACCAGGAGCTTTTCACAGTAACTTCATTGCAGTGTTAATGCAAGCCTACTTGTGACAATAATAAATATTATTAGAAAAAATAAATAATTATTATTGTCACTCATGACTCAATCTGTGTTTTGGATATTCAGTTTTATTTTCAACTTCACCAAGTCGGCTTTGTTAATTAAGCTTGCGCGAGATCCGGTGTCTAACTTGACTTTTACAATGGTCTCGCTCATTTTAAGTGGTGTAGTCCACTCATCCCCTATTTTCACCACCTGAATTTTTTGTGCTGTTTGTCACCCAGCATTTTCATCAATTATGTTCACAAAGACAGAACCTTCAAGGTCAATAAGATCATCATTAATTTCATGTTGCCAGTTCAAGGCTGCACTTTGTATAATTGAGGAATCGCTAATTTTTGTAGCCTTGGCAATGAATAGGCATTGCTGCGCAAAGTTTTTCTGACACATCTGGCACAAGTTTTGCCGAATACAGGGTATTTTCTTGGACCGTGCGTTCTGCCACATCTCCGGGACAAAATGCTCCGAACATTTTTTTAAATGCCTGCTACTTGAACCATGTTTCTGATTTTGCTGCGACAGAGCAAAGATGTCGTCGGTCCTGCCCTCTTTATCCCCGCCACTTTGACAGGTCGGGATCTCGGTGATCTGCTTTAGTGTTACCTCACTGGCTGTGCAGATATTAATGACATCTGCTAATTTTAAATCGCTTTCCCTCGGTAATCGCTCACGTAATTTATCACATTGTAAACCGTATACGATTTGGTCTTTTATCAATGACTCATGGAGGTCTGCAAAATTGCAAGGTTGCGCTTTGAGACAAAGATCCGTGACAAAACAGTCAAATGTTTTGCCCGATTTTTGCAGTCTCATCCTGAACATGTAGCACTCGAATGTTTTGTTTTTTGAGGATAGCGATAGTTATCAAATTGCTCGATTATCTTTTTAAAATAAATTTAGAGTATCCAATTCATTTTTTCCAATTAAGGGGCAATTTAGCGTGGCCAGTCCACCTATCCTGCACATCTTTGGATTGTGGGTGTGAAACCCACGCAAACACGGGGAGAAAGTGCAAACTCCACACGGACAGTAACCCAGAGCCGGGATAGAATCTGGGACTTTGGCGCCGTGAGGCAATCGTGCTAACCGCTTGCACCACCGTACTGCCCTGCTCGATTATCTTTAAGTAGCTTTTCTTGTCTTCCTCCGAAGCAAATTGAAAGGTATTGAACAAGCCAATTGATTGGGGACCGGCTAATGTCATTAGGAGTGCTATTTTTCTCTCGTCTGAAGCTTCTTGGAGACCAAGAGCCTGCACGTAAAAAGTGAGCTGTTGCTTGAAAGCATGCCAGATCGCATCTACCTTACCAGCCGTGAGCAGTTGGTTGGGAGTCTTCAAAGCGCCCCCCCCCTTTCGACAATGCTGGTAGTATTTCGTTTTACAGACTATTTTCTCCCGAGTCTCCGACTGTTTTCTTGTGTCTTCTCAACGTATCTAACTTTCTCTAACTTTTTTCTTCAACACCCACTTCTAGGTGCCATGTAATAATGTTCTTTGATTATGCTGATGTTAAATCTTGATGTGGTAGTGTTAACAAAGAACATAACATTTTGTTTTACAACAACTATTTATTACTAACACTACTCTAAAGGATTACTATAATGTCTAAGATTAATACAGTTGGAAATAAAGGTCTAACACTAACTTACACTAAGATACTACAGAGCTACTCTAATATGCGACTGCTACAAACCCCTTATTAACACCTTCTCCTGGAACACATGGTGCGTCTATATCATGTGCTTGGCCTGCATACACTCGCCACATGCTGATCGGATGCCAGAACTGCAACAGTAAAACATATAACTTATAATACACAGAACAGATAATGATGATCTGCTAATATTATATACAGATGATAGTCTACCTATCATCACAGATCGGAGCTGGAATATTGTGTACAGTTGTGGGTGCTGCACTATTGGAAGGATGTGAATGCATTGGGAGAGATACGATGTTCAATATCATGAGGGGGCTGGACAGAATAGATCAGGAGAAACTGTTCCCGCTCATTGGACCAAGAATGAGACAGCACAGATTTAAACTGATTTTCAAAATGGCAAATGTGATGTGAGAAAAAACATTTTAAAACGAGTGGTTCAGGCCTGGAATCCACTGCCTGGAAGAGTGGTGGAAGCAGGTTCAATGTAGTCATTCAAAAGGGCATTACGTAATTATTTGAATAGAAATAATGTGCCGGGGTATAGAGTAGAAGCAGGGAATGGCACTAAGTCATGATGCTTGCTTGAAGAGCTGGTGCAGGCTCTATGGGCCAAAGAGCCTCATGCACCATTAACAATTTCTGTGCTAGTATAATCTGTTCAGTGCTCACCATGTGGTTTCATTTACATTAGGGCGATTGCATGACCACTTTATAGTACACCTCAGTTGAATCCACAAGCATGACCATGAGCACCCAGTCACCTGTCATTTTAATTCTCCATCTTGCAACTCTGAACTCTGGCCTTGGACTGCTCAGTATTCCAATGGAATGCAACACAAGCTGGAGGAGTAACACCCCATCTTGTGACAGGGCACTGAACGGTCTTCTGGAGTCAACATTGAGTTCAATAATTTTAGATCTTGACCTCTGTCCCTATTTTGTTTCCTTTGCTGATTTATATTTTTCTCTCCGTTTCCCCTCTCTTTCTTTTTGGACAACAGCTATTCATGACCTTGTCATTCACATCTTCCCTATATGCATATTGATTTTTTTACTTGTCCCATTGCTACTTTATTTGGCCTGCACAACATGCTTTGCTTTTTGTCATTTAATCTGTCCTGACCAATACCCTATCACAGATCTTCCTTTATATCCTTTTCCTCCCCCTCCCCCCTTCGACTTGCTCAAAACCTATTACATCTCCAAATTTCCCTGATCTGATCAAAGGCACAGATTTGAAGGTTTCTCTCCAGAGGTACTGCCTGAATGGCTGAGTATTTCCAACACTGTCTGATTTATTTCTATTATGTTCCTCTGTGATATGATGACCATATTGCTGGTGGTTTAATTTTTGAAAGCTTTTCTTTAAGCATTTTAAAAATCCTAATGGATATTGGGTTATCTTTTCAACTTTATAGCTTTAAAACTTGGCATAAACATGCATTTGATAGGAGGGTAATACAGTATGACTATGGTCATAGTTTACAACAGTTAACCTTATTTCAGTGACTGGTTCT
Source organism: Scyliorhinus torazame (assembly GCF_047496885.1). Lineage (NCBI taxonomy): Eukaryota > Metazoa > Chordata > Chondrichthyes > Carcharhiniformes > Scyliorhinidae > Scyliorhinus > Scyliorhinus torazame. Next base: position 101,844,539 of record NC_092709.1, read on the forward strand.
GTGAAACCTGTGTAATGAAAATTGAGTGAGCCACCAGTTTGAAATTTTAGCGTAAATATTGGAAAAAGTGTGGGCAAAAATACAGAAGATCAAATTTTCCATTGTGCCATAATTTTGATGCTTCAATATAGTTACTTTATTTTTTTTCAATTTGTAAATCTATTTTTGCAGATGTCACAACCATCAAGAAATGATTTTACTGTATACAAATAGATCAGCATACAAAAATGCACATGTGATACTTCCAGAATAAATCTTTGTCATGAAAATTGAATTGTGTGTTTGTCATACAGTTTGTGAACAATATTTTTTTATTAAAGCTTGTAGGAGGACAATTTGATTTGGAGATGAATTTCATCATCCAAGATATGGAAAGTATTGCCTGCATGGTGGAACTATTGGACAACTGTGATGTGACATGCCAGGCTGAAGTTTGGAGCATTTTCACAGCAATTTTGAAAAAAAGTATTCGGAATCTACAGGCCTGTACAGATGCTGGTTTGATTGAACATGTTCTCAAGAGAATTGATAAAGTTAACAATATGATAGCAGGTAAGGCATTAAAAAAAAAAGTCATTTCCTAGGTGTAGCCTACATAGTGGAGGTGAGAATGCAATACCGTAAGATGTCAAATGAATGTTTGGCTTCACAATAGCTTATTGTTTGCTTTTTTACTATTTTTTCAGTAAAGTGGTTGTATGCCAATTGGTACAGATTTATTTGTATTGCACAATCACATGGTTTCCAGCAGGTTGGTTATTTCAGCATTATTTTTATCCTAGCCAGTTAAGGAACAAAGAAACATGGGAACAGGAGTAGGCCATTCAGCCTCTCGAGCCTGTCCCACCATTTAATCAGATCATGGCTGATCTGTGACCTAACTCCATGAAACCTGCCTTTGTCTCGTATCCCTTAATATCTTTGCTGAACAAAAATCTATCTATCTTAGATTTAAAATTAATAACAGAACAAGCTTCAAGTGCTGTTTGTGGGAGAAAGTTCCAAACCTCTACCATCCTTTGAGTGAAAAAGTTCTTCCAAACATCTCTCCTGAACGGCTTGGCCCTAATTTTCAGACTATGCCCCCTAGTTTTAGAATCTCCAACCAGTGGAAATAGTTTATCTTTATCTACCCTGTCTTTCCCTGTTAATATCTTGAATACTTTGATCAGATCACCCCAAAACCTTCTAAATTCTAGCAAAAGCAGGTCTAATTTGAGTAATCTCTCTTCTTAATGTAACTCCTGTAAACCATGTATCATTTTTGTAAACCCAGGATGCACTCCCTCCAAGGCCAAAATTACCTGCCTAAGATGTGGTGCCCAGAACTGCTCTGTGCTCCAAGTGGGGTCCAACCAAGGTTTTATACAGCTGCAGTATAACCCCTGTAATTTACATTCCAGTCCTCTAGATATAAAAGCTAGCATTCCATTAACCTTTTTGGTTATTTTTTGCACTACTTCCTGGCATTTTAAGGACCTATGCACCTGAACCCCAAGTCTCTTTGGACATCCACTGTATCTAACTTCTCTCCATTTAGAACCTGCTCTGCTCTATCTTTTTTGGTCCAAAATGGATAACCTCACACTTGCTTACGTTAAATTCCATCTGCCATAATTTTGCCCATTCACCTAGTCTGTCAATATCTCCTTACTATTTTCTGCTTTCATCTAGGCTGCCTACAATGCCATCAAACTTTGTATCATCCGTAAATTTGGATATATGACTTTCTATGCCATTATCCAAGTCATTAACGAACAGTGTGGATAATTGAAGCACCAACACCAATCTCTGTGGTACCACTAGTCACCTCCTGCCAGTTGGAGTAATCACCCATCATCTCCACTCTCTGTCGCCTACCACTGAACAATTTCCTAACCATACCAAGAATTTGCTTTCTGTGGGTTTCCACTTTAGTTAACAGTCTCTTCTGTGGGACTTTATCAAATGCCTTCTGGAAGTCCATATAAATGACATCCATAGACATACCCCTGTCCACTACTTTAGTCACCTCTTCAAAAACATTCAATAAGATTAGTCAGACATGACCTTCCTTTAACAAATTCATACTAGCTTTCCTTGATCGACAACATTTTTCTTTTTTTTAAATAAATTTAAAGTGCATTTTTTTGGGAAAAAATGTTGACATTTTTACAGCAATACACCACCCCGCCTCTCAAACCTCTTGACAGCAACCAGCTCTCCAAAATGTAAAACAAAACAAACCCCATATGTTGTGGAATGCCTCATCCGCCCCTCTCAGGGCAAATTTCACCTTCTCCAAATATAGGAACTCCATTAGATCCCCCCAACAAAACCCGCCTGTGAGCAATCAACGAGGCTAAAGCCAAAATGTCTGTCCCTGCTCCCGTCTGCAGCTCCGGCAGGTCTGACACCCTGAATGTGGCCTCCAGGGATCCAGCTCCAATTCCACGCGCAGAACCTCAGACATAGTGCTGAAAAACGACCCTCCGTATTTCTCCAACTTTGGGCAGGACCAGAACATATGTTCATGATTGGCTGTGCCCCTCCCACACTGCTCGCAACTATCCTGCACCCTGTCAAACAGCCCACTCATCCTTGGGGGCAGCATAGTGGTGCAGTGGTTAGCACTGCTGCCTTATGGCGCCAATGATCTGGGTTTGATCCCGGTCCACAGTCCACCCGGAGTTTGTACATTCTCTCTGTGTCTGCGTGGGTCTCGCCCCACAATCCAAAAAGATGTGCAGGGTAGGTGAATTGGCCACACTAAATTGCCTCTTAATTGGGAAAAATAAATTGGGTGCTCTAAATTTATTTTTTTTAAAGTGCACCACTTTTATCTGAATCAACCCCAGCCTCGCAGAAGAGGTCGAGGCCTTAACCCTTTGCAGCTCTTCACACCGTAACCTTCTTCCAGTCTCATCCCCCAACTCTTCCTCCCACTTGGCCTTAATTCCTTCCATGGACTGCTCATCCTCTCCATAATCCTGCCGTAGATCGCTGAAATGCACCGACCCTCCAATCCTTCCACTGACTGTACCTCCTCCAACAACGAAGAGGACTGTGTCATCGGGAAGCTCGAGAAAACCGTTCTTGCAAAATTCCGGGTCTGCATATACCTGAAGCCCTCCTCCCTCTGGAGCCCATACTTTACGCCCAGCTCCTCCAAACTTGCGAATCGTCCCTCCAGAAACAGATCCTATATCTTTTTTACTCTTTTCTCCCCCCATCCCAGGAACCTTACATCCATCCTCCCTGGCTCAAACCCGTGATTCCCACTTGTCGGCATCACCCTCGACCCTGCCCTCATCTTGAAGTTACTGCTGTTGAAATTGCCCCCAAAATCTTCAGCTGATTACCACTACAGGATTACCCGAATCCAGCCCCACGGTGAACAGTAGCAGTGCCGTTGCCAGCGGCTACAACCCCAACTCTTTACAAGAACCCACTTCCATTTTCACCCACAAAGCCTCTGCCTCCTTACTCAAGCCCCGCACCTTTTCCACATTCACTGCCCAGTAACAGTGCAACAGGTTCGGAAGGGTCAAACCCCCCTACTTTAGAACACTGCCTTCCTTATACTCTCTACGTTCCCTGCCAACACAAACGACGAGACCAGCCTGACCCCCCCCCCCCCCCCAGTGACTACCAATGGGGGGGGGACACATAAAATTTGTAAATAAGAAATGTCACAACGTGTAAATATCAGGTGCGCTATATGTTAAATTGTTATTCTACAAAGACTGGAAAAAGGCCAATACAAACATTTTTTTTAAAAAAATGACTTTGGCAAAAAGACCGGCACAAAAATGGGAACCGTGGCAAAATATTCATTTTTACTGCCTGCCAACGACAAAGGGAGACTGTCCATTCTCCCCAAATCCTCCTTCACCCTCCCCACCAGGCTCAGGAAATGTAGCTAACAAAGTCGTGGCTAATCACACGTCACTTACGCCACCCCCCCCATACCTACAGTGAAGTGTCGCTACCCGAAATGGCAACCCTTCCGTTCCTGCCTCTGCACCTGGAGATAACACCACAAAATACTCACTCTTCCCTAAAATTGGGACAAATTGGATGAAGGGAGTGGGGATTTGTAGGAGGCCACAGTTGAAGGAACAGAAATTCTTTGCAGGTGTATTTCAGTTCAGTATGTTGAGTTCACTTACAATTGGTTCGATTCCCGGCTTGAGTCGCTGTCTGCACGTTCTCCCTGTGTCTGCGTGGGTTTCCTCCGGGCGCTCTGATTTCCTCCCACAAGTCTTGAAAGACGTGCTGTTAGGTAATTTGGACATTCTGAATTCTCCCTCTGTGTACATGAACAGGCGCCGGAATGTGGCGATGAGGGGCTTTTCACAGTAACTTCATTGCAGTGTTAATGTAAGCCTACTTGTGACAATAAAGATTATTATTATAATTAGACCAAAGCTGCTGTTCACCTCAAATAAAAAGGATAACCTCAACTTGATGAATTGGTTGTTGCCATAACTCACCATGCTGCCGTTGAAATATATCACTGTTCCTTCACTGTTGCTGGGTCAAATTTCTGGCTCTCCCTCCCTAACAGCACTGTGGGTGTACCTACACCACACGGACTGCAGCATTTCATAAATGCATCTCACCATCCTTCTCGAGAGCAATTAGGGATGGCCAATAAATGCTAGCCTTGCCAGTGATGTCCACATCGAGTGAATAGGTTTTAAAAAAGGTCAGTAGTTGGCTATCATTTCATACAGCAAGAGGAAATGAGAATGATGGGTAGAGAGTAGAATGAGAAAATCATTTTATTTCAACCAGACTTGAGCCAAAAGGGAAGTAGATGCATTTATTTACAAAGTAAGACCATACGATGTAGGAGCAGAAGTCGGCTATTTGGCCCATTCAATGAAATCATGGCTGATCGGATATATTCCTCAACTCCATTTTCCCGTTTTATTCCCATAACCTTTGATTCCCTTACTGATTAAAAGTCTGTCTATCTCAGTCTTGAACATAATTTTTTTTTATTTTTAAAATATATTTATTCAAATTTTTCAACAGATTTTCAACAAACCCCCCCCAACAAAAAGAAAGAAACAAGAATACAACAATCAAAAATTATACATTGGATTTCCCCCATATTCAATAACCCCCCATATGACATTTAAAAGCACCACTAGGGAAGCCCCCCCCCCCCCCCCTCCCTCCCTCCCTCCCCTGGACTGCTGCTGACCTCCTCCTAACCCTCCGCGAGATAGTCTAGGAACCGTTGCCACCGCCTGAGGAACCCCTGCACAGACCCTCGCAAGGCAAACTTTATCCTCTCCAGCTTGATGAACCCTGCCATGTCATTGATCCAAGCTTCCACACTAGGGGGCTTCGCACCTTTCCATAATAGCAAAATCCTCCGCCGGGCTACCAGGGACGCAAAGGCCAGAATACCGGCCTCTTTCGCCTCCTGCACTCCTGGCTCGTCCGTTACCCCAAATAATGCCAACCCCCAGCTCGGCTTGACCTGGGCTTTCACCACCTTGGACATAGTCCTCGCAAAACCCCTCCAAAACCCATCCAGTGCCGGGCACGGCCAGAACATATGGACGTGATTTGCCGGGCTTCCCGAGCACCTCCCACATCTGTCCTCCACCCCAAAGAACCTGCTCAACCTCGCCCCTGTCATATGCGCTCTGTGAGTAACTTTAAACTGTATTAGGCTGGGCCTGGCACAAGAGGAGGAAGAATTAATCCTACACAGGGCATCAGCCCACAGACCCTCCTCTATCTCCTCCCCAAGCTCCTCCTCCCACTTGCCCTTTAACTCCTCCACCGAGCCTCCTCCTCTTCCTTCAGCTCCTGGTAAATCGCCAAAACTTTGCCTTCTCCAACCCATACACCCGAAATCACCCTGTCCTGAATCCCCTGTGCCGGGAGCAGCGGGAATTCCCTCACCTGCCGCCTCACAAACGCACTCACTTGCATGTACCTGAAAGCTTTTCCCGGGGGTAACCCAAACTTCTCCTCCAGCGCCCTAGGCTCGCAAATGTCCCATTGATGAACAGGTCCCCCATTCTTCTAATCCCTGCCCGATGCCAGCTCCGAAACCTCCCATCCATCCTTCCCGGGACGAACCGATGATTCGCCCGAATCGGGGACCAAACCGAGGCTCCCACCTCGCCCCTGTGTCGCCTCCACTGCCCCCAGATCTTCAGCGTCGCCGTCACCACCGGACCCGTGGTGTACCTTGTCGGCGAGAGCGGCAGCGGTGCCGTCGCCAGCGCCCTCAGGCTCATGCCCACACAGGACGCCATCTCTAACCTCTTCCACGCTGCCCCCTCTCCCTGCATTACCCACTGACATATCATCGCCACATTGACTGCCCAATAATAGCCGCACAAATTCGGCAGCGCCAGCCCCCCCTGTCCCAGCTACGCTCCAGAAACACACACTTCACCCTCGGGGTCTTATTTGCCCACACAAAACCCATGATGCTCCGTTTGAAAAAGGCCTTGGGGATCATAATGGGAAGGCACTGGAACACAAAGAGAAACCTCGGGAGGACCGCCATTTTGACCGACTGCACCCTGCCCGCTAGTGAGAGTGGCAGCATATCCCATCTTTTAAAATCCTCCTCCATCTGCTCCACCAACCGTGTCAAATTGAGCTTGTGCAGGGCCCCCCAACTCCTAGCTATTTGGATCCCTAGGTACCGAAAGCACCTTTCCGCCCTCTTCATCGGTAGCTCGTCTATCCCCCTTCCCTGGTCCCCTGAATGCACCACAAAGAGCTCACTCTTCCCTACGTTGAGATTATACCCCGAAAAGTCCCCAAACTCCCTTTGGATCCGCATGACCTCCGCCATCCCCTCCACTGGATCTGCCACATACAGCAACAGGTCGTCAGCATACAACGACACCCGGTGTTCCTCTCTTCTTCCCCACCCCCCCCCCCCCCCCCCCCCCCCCGGACCAGTCTCCTCCATTTCCTGGACTCCCTTCGTGCCATGGCCGAAGGCTCAATTGTCAGTGCAAACAACAAGGGGGACAGGGGGCACCCATGCCTCGTCCCCCGGTACAGCCAAAAGTACTCCAACCTCCGCCGATTCGTAGCCACACTCGCCACCGGGACTCTATATAGCAGCCTGACCCAGCTGATGAACCCCTCCCCGAACCCAAACCTTCGCAACACTTCCTAAAGATACTCCCACTCCACCTGGTCAAAGGCTTTCTCCGCGTCCATAGCTGCCACTACCTCTGCTTCCCCCTCCATCGGGGGCATCATAATCACATTGAGGAGCCTCCGCACATTTGTATTTAATTGCCTACCCTTCACAAATCCCGTCTGGTCCTCATGAATCACCCACGGGACACAGTCCTCAATTTTCGTAGCCAGCACCTTTGCCAGCAACTTAGCATCAACATTGAGGAGCGAGATCGGACTATACGACCCACATTGTAGTGGATCCTTGTCCCGCTCCAGGATCAAAGAAATCAGCGCCGTAGACGTTGTCGGGGGCAAGGCCCCCCCCCAAGTCCTCACTAGCAACGGGCCCAGCAGGTCCACGTATTTCCTGTAGACTTCAACCGGGAACCCATCTGGCCCCGGGGCCTTCCCCGCCTGCTTGCTCCCCAATCCTTTAACCAGCTCCTCCACCCAATCGACGCCCCCAAACCAGCCACCACCTCCTCCTCCACCCTCGGGAACCTCAGCTGATCTAAGAATCGTCGCATCCCCTCCTCCCCCGCTGGGGGCTCAGACCGGTACAGATCCTCATAGAAGTCCCTAAATACCTCGTTTATTCTCACCGCACTCCGCACCGTATTCCCCCCTCTATCCTTAACTCCACCAATCTCCCTCACTGCCTCCCTCTTACGAAGCTGGTGTGCCAGCATCCGACTCGCCTTCTCCCCATACTCGTACGTCGCCCCCTGCGCTTTCCTCCACTGTGCCTCTGCTTTCCCTGTGGTCAACAGGTCGAACTCCGTCTGGAGGTTCCGTCGCTCCCAGAGTAGCCCCTCCTCGGGGGGCCTCTGCATACCTCCTGTCCACCCTTAAAATCTCCCCCACCAACCTCTCCCTCCTCTCTCTCTTCTCCCTGTGCGCCCTAATGGAGATTAGCTCTCCCCTGACCACCGCATTCAGCGCCTCCCAGACTACCCCCACCTGCACCTCCCCGTTGTCGTTGGCCTCCAAATATCTTTCAATGCACCCCCGCACCCGCTCGCACACCACCTCATCTGCCAATAGTCCCACATCAAGGCGCCACAGCGGGCGCTGGTCCCTCTCCTCCTCCAGCTCCACCCAATGCGGAGCGTGTTCTGAGATGGCTATGGCCGAATATTCCGTTCCCTCCACTTTCGGGATTAGCGCCCTACTCAAAATGAAAAAATCTATCCGGGAGTAGGCTCTATGGATGTGGGAAAAGAAGGAAAATTCCCTGGCCAGCGGCCTGACAAACCTCCATCCCCCGCCGACTAGCCATCTCCTTTTCTAGGCCATCCACGTGCCCGGGCCTCCCACACCCTCCAGTCCCCCAGGCGGCGGACCCCAGCCCCGACCATCTCTCCTTCTTCCAGCTCCCCTTTGGCCAATGCAGCAGCAACCCTGTTTCCCCCCTCCCCCCTCCCCCCGCCCCCCGCTAGATCCACATCTGGCCATTTTGCTCCCCCCATGACACTCCTGTAAGTCAGCTGACCCCGGCCTCTCCCGCCATTCCATCGAACCCCAGTGTGAGAATCCCCCCTCCACTTGGCAGTCAGTGTGTGCTCCTCTCCAGCACCGCCCTTCCCCCACCCCCGTCCTTCCCTAACGCGGGGGAAAAAAGCCCATGCTTTCCGAGCCGACCCTGCCCCCTCTGGCGCAGCTCCGTTTTACGGCCTTACCCCAACTTCCCATCCCCGGGCCTCCACTCCCCCTCTTCCTCCGTGGGGGCCTGCCCCTCCAACACCGACGCCCACACTCTCCCACAGCCCCCACATCAAATCCATTCACCCATCCCCACCCAGCACTCAAACCAAAAGAACATTCCCCAAACGTAATAAACACAGTGAACACAGTAAACATCCCCCCACGATAAACCCTCAATTTGAGTCCAACTTTTCAGTCTGTATAAAGTTCCATTCCTCATCGGGCGTTTCAAAATAGTGGTGCCGATCTTGGAACGTGACCCACAATCGCGCTGGCTGCAGTATACCGAACTTCACCCCCTTCCGATGGAGCACCGCCTTAGCCCGATTGAAACCAGCTCTTAGCCACCTCCGTGTTCTCCCACCTGCTGCCCCGCTCTTTTTTGGCCCATCTCAGGACACACTCTCTGTCCATAAAGCGGTGGAACCTCACCACTACAGCCCTTGGCGGCTTGTTGGCTTTGGCTCTCCTTGCCAGGACCCGATGAGCCCCATCAAGCTCCTGGGGCCTCGGGTAAGCTCCCGTGCCCATCGGCGAATTGAGCATCGTGCTCATATATGCCCCGGCATCGGGCCCCTCCACTCCTTCAGGGAGACCCAGAATCCGAAGATTCTTCCTTCTCGACCTATTCTCCAGGTCCTCGAATTTTCCCGCCAACCTCTTATGCAGCGCCTCGTGCGCCTCCACCTTCACCACCAGGCCCAAGATCTCATCCTCGTTCTCCGAGGCTTTTTGCCGCACCTCCCGGATTGCCGCCCCTTGGGCCTTCTGGGTCTCCACAAGCTTCTCAATCGCCGCCTTCATTGGCGCCAGCATTTCTGTCTTCAGCTCCTCAAAGCAGCGTTTAAGAAACTCCTGCTGCTCCTGTGACCACTGCGTCCATGCTGCTTGGTTTCCACCCGTCGCCATCTTGCTTTTCCTCCCTCGCACTTTTCGCTGCCCCAAGATCACTTTTTTCACCGCTCCACTCCTGGTCCAATCCATATAATGTCGGGGGGACCTTGCTGTCACCTTCCCACACTGGAAGATGTCGAACAATTGCCGTTGGGGCCCCTCTGGAGAGCCCAAAAGTCTGTTCCCAGCGGGAGCTGCCGAACGTGCGACCTAGCCAGGCATAGCCGCAACTGGATGTCCGGCAGTCTTGAAGATAATTAATGACCCAGCCTCAACAGCTCTCTGTGGTAAAGAATTCCACAGTTTCACTATGGAGAGAAATTCCTCCTCTTCTCTCTTAAGTGAGCGACCTCTTATTGTGAGATTATGCCCTCTGGTCCTAGATTCTCACACAAGAGGAAACATCCTCTCAGCATCTGCCCTGTCAAGCCCCTGAGAATCCTATATGTCTCAATAAGGCCAGCCCTCATTCTTCCAAACTCCAGTGAGTACAGACCCAACCTACTTAACTTCTACTCATAAGAAAATCTTTGTGGATCTGGGATCAACCTAATGTACTCTGGACTGCCTCCTGTGCCAGTATATATTTCCTTTCAAAACTGTTTGTGGTATTCCAGGTGTGGCTTAATGAGTGTCTTTTATAGTTTTAGCAGGACTTCCCTATTTTTATACTCCATTCCCTTTGAAATAAAGCCCAACATTCCATTTGCCTTCCCAATTACCTGCTGAACTGGCATGCTAGCTTTTTGTGATTTGTGCACGAGGATCCCCAAATGTCTGCAGTTTTCAGCAGTCTTTCTCCATTTAAATAATATTCAGCTCCTTTATTCTTTCGACCAAATTTTAATTTCACTTTTTCCTACGTTATATTCCATCTGCCAAGTTTTTGCTGCTCATCTAACCTGCCTAGATCCCTCTGTAGGCACTTTGTGTTATGCTCACCACTTGACTTCCCACATCTTCATTGATTTCCCTAATATTGAGAATTAGCATGTTTGGAGTGCCAGCTTCACATCTGACATTTGAGGAATTACAGTACCGACTGCCACTTTTTAGATCCTGCTGTTGGAAGATCTGGGGCTGAAATTTTTCTTGGGCACAAGCAAAAAATGAACAATAACAAACATCCAGCCTGATTTACCCTTTTGGTCTTGTGCTTCAAACATTTTAAATATTGAGCATTTGAACTACAATGCTGCATATTGGGGACTTCCTGGAGGTCATGGCGGCTGAGTCCCTCCGTGCAGCTTCTGCGGTTCTGGGCCATCATATTTTCTTTTTGTTCTGAACTTGAGTAGTGTATTTAATTTTCTTCACTCATCTATGCTTGCTCTTACAGATCTGCTGGTTGATATGTTAGGAGTTCTGGCAAGCTACAATATATCTGTCCGTGAACTGAAGCTACTAGTCAGCAAAGTGCAAGGAGAAAAAGGACAATGGGTAACATTTGTTGTACTTTTTTGATTTGGTGGTTAAAACTGGTGAAAAGCTGAATTTCTGAGTTTTATATGGAAATGAGTGAAATTTTGCTTACTTGAAAATGTACCTGTAAATGTATTTAATTGGAAATGGAGTTTTCTCTGAAGCTATAATTTAAAGCCACAATATAGAAGCAGGCAGTAATTGATATAATATACTCATTTGAGGCTAATGCCATTTAAAAATCATTTAATGTGCATATTTTAATTCCTGTTGATAAAGATGTTCCATCCTGACAATGTGATATTTATTGTCTGCTTTCCTCAATCTATGAATGCAAGAGGAATCATGATTTTTAACAAAATGACTTTTGGCAATTTAAAAAAAAAAACTATTTTCTTTCTAGCCTCCACATGCAGTGAAATTACTGACCATATTGAGACAGGTGCCACAAAAACTGAGTCCTGATGCTTTCTTCGGCTTCCCAGGGAAGAGTGCTGCAGTAAGTATTGCTCAGTTTTGGGCAAATGTCCTTTCGTAAAGGGTTTTAATGTTTTATAAGAAAACTGGTCGCTTGTTGGTGGCTGAAACTAGCAATAAATTAAATGGAAAGTTGCAAAGTTAACATAAGAACATAACAACTAGGAGCAGGATTAGGCCACCTGGCCCCTCGAGCCTGCTCCGCCATTCAATGAGATCATGGCTGATCTTTTGTGGACTTAGCTCCACTTTCCGGCCCGAACACCATAACCCTTAATCCCTTTATTCTTCAAAAAACTATCTATCTTTATCTTAAAAACATTTAATGAAGGAGTTTCTACTGCTTCACTGGGCAAGGAATTCCATAGATTCACACCCCTTTGGGTGAAGAAGTTCCTCCTAAACTCAGTCCTAAATCTACTTCCCCTTATTTTGAGGCTATGCCCCCTAGTTCTGCTTTCACCCGCCAGTGGAAATAACCTGCCCGCATCTATCCTATCTATTCCCTTCATAATTTTATATGTTTCTATAAGATCCCCCCCTCATCCTTCTAAATTCCAACGAGTACAGTCCCAGTCTACTCAACCTCTCCTCGTAATCCAACCCCTTCAGCTCTGGGATTAACATAGTGAATCTCCTCTGCACACCCTCCAGCGCCAGTATGTCCTTTCTCAAGTAAGGAGACCAAAACTGAACACACTACTCCAGGTGTGGCCTCACTAACACCTTACACAATTGCAGCATAACCTCCCTAGTCTTAAACTCCATCCCTCGAGCAATGAAGGACAAAATTCCATTCGCCTTCTTAATCACCTGTTGCACCTGTAAACCAACTTTTTGCGACTGATGCACTAGCACACCCAGGTCTCTCTGCACAGCAGCATGTTTTAATATTTCATCATTTAAATAATAATCCCCTTTGCTGTTGTTCCTACCAAAATGGATAACCTCACATTTGTCAACATTGTATTCCATCTGCCAGACCCTAGCCCATTCATTTAGCCTATCCAAATCCCTCTGCAGACTTCCAGTATCCTCTGCACTTTTTGCTTTACCACTCATCTTAGTGTCATCTGCAAACTTGGACACATTGCCCTTGGTCCCCAACTCCAAATCATCTGTGTCAATTGTGGGCCCAACACTGATCCCTGAGGGACACCACTAGCTACTGATTGCCAACCAGAGAAACACCCATTAATCCCCACTCTTTGCTTTCTATTAATTAACCAATCCTCTATCCATGCTACTACTTTCCCCTTAATGCCATGCATCTTTATCTGATGCAGCAACCTTTTGTGTAGCACCTTGTCAAAGGCTTTCTGGAAATCCAGATATACCATATACATTGGCTCCCCGTTATCTACCGCACTGGTAATGTCCTCACAAAATTCCACTAAGGACTTCCGGTTGCGGTGATGCACTGCTAAGCCGCACGTTTCGGCAGCTCCCATTCTAACGGACTTTTGGGCTCTTATCGTGAGTCCCAACGGATTTTTTTCCCGACCTAACCCAGTGTGGGGTGACGAAGGAAGGAGTCCCCCCCCCGGGTGTGTATGGAAAGGAGCGGCGGTAGTGGCCAGATTGCGAAGGATCCTTTGGAGCAGCGGCAGAGAAGAGAAGGGAGAAGCAAGATGGCAGCGGATGGAGCCCAGATGGTACGGGGCCCGGACCAGCAGGAGTTTCTCCGACGATGTGTGGAGGAGCTTAAGAAAGAGGTGCTGGCGCCGATGCTACTGGCAATCGAGGGACTGAAGGAAACACAAAAGGTCCAGGCGATGGAGCTCCGTGGAGTGAAGGCAAAGGCAGCCGAGAATGAAGATGAGATACAGGGCCTGGTGGTAAAAACGGAGACACACGAGGCACTACACAAGAGGTGCATAGAAAGGCTGGAAGCCCTGGAGAACAGCTCGAGGAGGAAAAACCTACGGATTCTAGGGCTCCCCGAAGGAGCAGAGGGAGCTGATGTTGGGGCTTATGTGAGCACGATGCTCCACACGCTAATGGGAGCTGAGGCCCCAACGGGCCCCCTGGAAGTGGAGGGAGCGTACCGGGGTCCTCGTGAGAAGACCAAAGGCAGGTGAAACACCAAGAGCAATAGTGGTGAAGTTCCATCGCTACATGGACAGAGAGATGGTCCTGAGCTGGGCCAAGAAGTCACGGAGTAGCAAATGGGAGAATGCGGTGATACGGGTGTATCAGGACTGGAGTAAGGAGGGCGAGCTTTAACCGGGCCAAGGCGGTGCTCCATAGGAAGAAAATAAAAATTGGGATGCTGCAGCCGGCGTGATTGTGGGTCACGCATCAGGGCAAGCACCACTACTTCGAGACGGCGGATGAGGCATGGACATTCATCCAAGAAGAGAAACTGGACTAGATTTGAGAGTTTGATGTTTGGAGAGAAGCAGCGAGGTGGTGGTACAGGAATGTAAAGTGGGCAAAGGGGAGGGCTATTGTACAGCAATGTTGGACGGGGAATTTCTCTCCCCCCGATGGGGGGGGGACACGAAGAAATGTGGGCGCTGGTGGAAAAAGGGACAGGGAAGGGGAATGAGGGAACTGCGCCATAGGGGGCGGGGCCGAGAGGAAAGCGTGGGTATTTTCCCGCGCTATGGAAATTATAGCGGGAAAACGGGCGCAGGAAGGAATGGAGCCCCACACGCAGGGAGGCCAACGAGTGAACGGGGGAAGCCGAGGTCAGCCAGAGTTAGCTGACTTCCGGAAGCAATATGGGGGGGGAGTAACCAAGCTAGAGGGGGATCTAGCGGGGGGGGGGGATTAACTGGGTTGTTGCTGCTGAGTGCAAGGGGGAGCTGGTAAGAGATGAGGTGATCGGGGCGGGAAGGCGCTGCCTGGGGGACAGATGGGTGCGCGGGACCTGGATGGGGAGATGGCCTAAAAAAGGGGATGGCTAGTCGACGAGCGGGGGGGGGGGTGAATGGCCCCCCAATCTGGCTGATCACGTGGAATGTGAGAGGTTTAAATGGGCCGATTAAGAGGGCACGGGTGTTTGCGCACTTAAAGAGACTGAAGGCGGACGTAGTCATGCTCCAGGAGACGCACCTGAAGGTGGCGGATCAGGTTAGATTAAGAAAAGGATGGGTGGGACAGGTATTCCACTCCGGGTTGGACGCGAAAAACAGAGGGGTGGCAATATTGGTGGGGAAACGTGTATCATTCGAGGCTAAGAATATAGTGGTGGACAGTGGGGGCAGATATGTGATGGTGAGTGGTAGATTGCAGGGAAAGGAGGTCGTGCTGGTAAATGTATATGCCCCGAACTGGGATGACGCGGGATTCATGAAGCGAATGCTGGGACGTATCCCGGACCTGGAGGTGGGAAGCTTGGTAATGGGGGGGGGATTTTAACACAGTGCTGGATCCAGGGCTAGACCGGTCCAGATCCAAGACTGGGAGAAGGCCAGCAGCGGCCAAGGTGCTTAAGGGATTTATGGAACAAATGGGGGGGGGGGTGGATCCGTAGAGATTCGCCAGGCCGATGGCTAAAGAGTTCTCTTTCTTCTCCCACGTCCATAAGGCATACTCCCGGATAGACTTTTTCATTTTGGGAGGGGCACTGATCCCGACAGTGGCAGGAACGGAGTACTCGGCCATGGCCGTTTCAGACCACGCCCCGCATTGGGTGGATTTGGAACTAGGAGAGGAAAGGGAGCAGCGCCCACTCTGGCGACTAGATATGGGACTACTGGCGGACGAGGGGGGTCTGCGGAAGGGTGAGGGGGTGTATTGAGCGATACCTGGAGGTCAACGACGATGGGGAGGTTCAGGTGGGGGTAGTATGGGAAGCGCTGAAGGCGGTGGTTAGGGGAGAGCTGATCTCCATCAGAGCCCACAAGGGGAAACAAGAGGGCAAAGAAAGAGAGAGATTGGTGGGGGAAATTTTGAGGGTGGATAAAAAATATGCAGAGGCCCCAGACGAAGGGCTATACAGAGAAAGACGAAGACTACAGACGAAGTTTGACCTGCTGACCACGGGAAAGGCAGAGGCACAGTGGAGGAAGGCACAGGGGATGCAATATGGGGAAAAGGCGAGCCGGCAGTTGGCCCACCAACTTCGGAAGAGGATGGCAGCAAGAGAGATCGGGGGAGTTAGGGACGAAACGGGAAATATGGAGCAGAGAGCAGGGAAAGTGAACGAGGTGTTCAAGACCTTTTATGAGAGGCTATATAAGTCCCAACCCCCGGGGGGAAAAGAAGGAATGTTACACTTTCTGGACCAGCTAAGGTTCCCGAAGGTGAAGGGGCAGGAGGTGGCAGGTCTGGGGGCGCCAATCGAGGTGGATGTGGTGATTAAAGGACTGGGGAACATGCAGGCAGGGAAGGCCCCGGGACCAGACGGGCTTCCGGTGGAATTCTACAGGAAGTATATGGATCTGTTGGCCCCGCTCTTGGCGAGAACCTTTAATGAGGCTAAGGAATGGGGGATGCTACCCACGACAATGTCGGAGGCGACGATATCGCTAATCCTGAAACGAGATAAAGACCCGCTGCAATGCGGGTCATACAGGCCTATCTCACTCCAAAATGTAGATGCCAAACTGCTGGCAAATGTGATGGTGACAAGGATAGAGGATTGCGTCCCAGGGGTGGTGCATGACGACCAGACAGGGTTTGTAAAGGGGAGGCAACTGAATGTTAATGTACGTAGGTTGCTGGTGGTGATGATGACGCCCCCACCGGAGGGGGAGGCAGAGATAGTGGCGGCGATGGATGCAGAGAAGGCATTCGATAGGGTGGAGTGGGACTATCTGTGGGAGGTGCTGAAGAGGTTTGGGTTCGGTGAGGGGTTTATTAGATGGGTCAGACTCTTATATGGGGCCCCGGTGGCAAGCGTAGTCACAAACCGGCAAAGATCGGGGTATTTTCGGCTACATAGGGGTACAAGACAAGGGTGTCCCCTGTCCCCGTTACTGTTCGCGTTGGCAATTGAACCACTGGCCATAGCGCTGAGGGATTCTAAGAAGTGGAGGGGGGTGCTTAGAGGGGGAGAGGAGCACCGAGTGTCGCTCTACGCAGATGATCTACTGCTATACGTTGCGGACCCGGTAGAGGGGATGCCAGAAGTAATGCAGATACTTGGGGAGTTTGGAGAGTTCTCGGGATACAAACTAAATATGGGGAAGTGCGAGCTTTTTGTAATGCACCCCGGGGAACAGGGAAGGGGGATAAATGCTCTGCTGCTGAGGAGAGTGGAAAGGAACTTCCGATACCTGGGGATCCAGGTGGCCAGGAACTGGGGAACCCTGCATAGACTTAACCTGATGCGACTGGTGGAGCAGATGGAGGAGGACTTTAAGAGGTGGGATATGGTGCCGCTATCGCTGGCGGGCAGAGTGCAGGCAGTTAAAATGGTGGTCCTCCCGAGGTTTCTTTTCGTGTTTCAGTGCCTCCCCATTCTGATCACAAAGGCCTTTTTAAAAAAAATAGACAGGAGCATTACGAGCTTTGTGTGGGAAGGAAAGACCCCGAGAGTAAAGAGGGGGTTCCTGCAGCGCAGTAGGGGGGGACAGAGGGGGACTGGCACTGCCGAGTTTGAGCGACTACTACTGGGCCGCCAATGTGTCAATGGTCTGTAAGTGGATGAGGCAGGAAGCGGGAGCAGCGTGGAAGAAGCTGGAGATGGTGTCCTGTAAGGGAACGAGCCTAAAAGCGCTGGTGATGGCGCCGCTGCCGTTCTCCCCGAAAAGGTACACCACTAACCCAGTGGTGGTGGCAACCTTGAGGATCTGGGGGCAGTGGAGGCGACACGGGTGTGACGGGTGCCTCGGTGTGGTCCCCGATAAGGAATAACCACAGGTTTGTCCCAGGGAGGATGGATGGGGGGTTCCAGTGTTGGCAACGTGCAGGAATTAGGAAGCTGAGGGACCTGTTTATAGACTGGACGTTTGCAAGTCTGGGAGCGCTTGAAGAAAAATATAAGTTGCCCACGGGGAACGCCTTCCGGTATATGCAAGTGAGGGCATTTGCGAGGCAACAGGTGAGGGAATTTCCGCAGCTCCCGACTCAGGGGATCCAAGATAGTGATTTCTGGGGTATGGGTTGGAGAGGGCAAAGTGTCCGAAATATACCGGGAGATGAGGGACGAGGGGGAGGCGATGATAGAGGAGCTGAAGGGAAAATGGGAAGAAGAGCTGGGGGAAGAGATTGAGGAGGGGCTATGGGCTGATGCCCTAAGTAGGGTAAATTCCTCGTCCTCGTGTGCCAGGTTTAGCCTGATTCAATTTAAGGTTCTACATAGAGCACATATGACGGGAGCAAGACTGAGCAGGTTTTTCGGGGTGGAGGACAGGTGTGGGAGGTGCTCGGGAAGCTCGGCGAACCACACACACATGTTCTGGTCGTGTCGGGCACTGCATGAGGTCTGGGGGGGCATGGCAAGGGTAATTTCAAAGGTGGTGAAGGTCCGGGTCAAGCCAGGCTGGGGGGGGGGGGGTTAGCTATATTTGGGGTTGTGGAAGAGCCGGGAGTGCAGGAGGCGAAAGAGGCCGATATTTTGGCCTTTGCGTCCCTAGTAGCCCGGCGTAGGATTCTACTCGTGGAAGGAAGCGAAACCCCCAGGCGTGGAGGCCTGGATAAACGACATGGCAGGGTTCATAAGATTGGAACGAATAAAATTTGCGTTGAGAGGATCAGCTCAGGGGTTCTCCAGGCGGTGGCAACCGTTCCTTGACTATCTCGCAGAACGATAATGAAAAGATAGAAATGACAGCAGCAGCAACCCAGGGGGGAGGGGGGGAGCACTATTTTGTGTTTTTGCTATTTTTTTTTAATTAAAAAAAAAAAACAATTTTTTTTTTTTAGCTGTTGTTGTTAGTTCACGATATTGTTTAAATAATGTTATTTATCAGTTAATGTATAATCCCTTGTTGAGTTGTAAAAACTGAAAAAATTTTGTTTGAAAAATTTTAATAAAATATATTTCAATAATAAAATTCCACTAAATTAGTTAGGCACGACCTGCCCTTTATGAACCCATGCTGCGTCTGCCCAATGGGTCAATTTCCATCCAGATGCCTCGCTATTTCTTCCTTGATGACAGATTCCAGCATCTTCCCTCCTACCGAAGTTAAGCTCACTGGCCTATAATTACCCGCTTTCTGCCTACCTCCTTTTTTAAACAGCGGTGTCACGTTTGCTAATTTCCAATCCGCCGGGACCACACCAGAGTCTAGTGAATTTTGGTAAATTATCACTAGTGCATTTGCAATTTCCCTAGCCATCTCTTTTAGCACTCTGGGATGCATTCCATCAGGGCCAGGAGACTTGTCTACCTTTAGCCCCATTAGCTTGCCCATCACTACCTCCTTAGTGATAACAATCCTCTCAAAGTCCTCACCTGTCATACCCTCATTTCTATCAGTCACTGTCATGTTATTTGTGTCTTCCACTGTGAAGACCGACCCAAAAAACCTGTTCAGTTCCTCAGCCATTTCCTTATCTCCCATTATTAAATCTCCCTTCTCATCCTCTCAAGGACCAATATTTACCCTAGCCACTCCTTTTTGTTTTATATGTTTGTCGAAACTTTTACTATCTGTTTTTATATTCTGAGCAAGTTTACTCTCATAATCTATCTTACTCTTCTTATAGCTTTTTTAGTAGCTTTCTGTTGCCCCCTAAAGATTTCCCAGTCCTCTAGTCTTCCACTAATCTTTGCCACTTTGTATGCTTTTTCCTTCAATTTGATACTCTCCCTTATTTCCTTAGATATCCATGGTCGATTTTCCCTCTTTCTACTGTCCTTTTTGTTGGTATAAACCTTTGCTGAGCACTGTGAAAAATCGCTTGGAAGGTTCTCCACTGTTCCTCAACTGTTTCACCATAAAGTCTTTGCTCCCAGCCTACCTTAGCTAGTTCTTCTCTCATCCCATTGTAATCTCCTTTGTTTAAGCACAAAACACTAGTTTGATTTTACCTTCTCGCCCTCCATCTGTATTTTAAATTCCACCATATTGTGATAGCTCCTTCCGAGAGGATCCCTAACTATGAGATCCTGAATCAATCCTGTCTCATTACACAGGACCAGATCTCGGACGGCTTGTTCCCTCGTAGGTTCCATTACATACTGTTCTAGGAAACTATTGCAGATACATTCTATAAACTCCTCCTCAAGGATGCCTTGACTGACCTGGTTAAACCAATCGACATGTAGATTAAAATCCCCCATGATAACTGCTGTACCATTTCTCCATGCATCAGTTATTTCTTTGTTTATTGCCTGCCCCACCATAATGTTACTATTTGGTGGCCTATAGACTACTATCAATGACTTTTTCGCCTTACTAATCCTGATTTCCACCCAAATGGATTCAACCTTATCCTCCGTAGCACCGATGTCATCCCTTACTATTGCCCGGATATCATCCTTAAATAACAGAGCTACACCACTTCCCTTACCATCCACTCTGTCCTTCCGAATAGTTTGATACCCTTGGATATTTAACTCCCAGTCGTGACCATCCTTTAACCATGTTTCAGTAATGGCCACTAAATCATAATCATTCACGATGATTTGCGTCATCAACTCAATTACCTTATTCCGAATACTACGAGCATTCAGGTAAAGTACACTTATGTTGACTTTTTTACCTCTGTTCTGAATCTTAACACCTCGATCAGTAACCTCTTCTAAGTTATATTTCCTCTTAACTTTTCTCCTAATTTTCCTTGTCGTTGAACCCTGTCTTCATGTAACAATCTGCCGCATTGCTTACCATTAATGTTTTTACTTACCGTTTTATTCCTTTTAGTATTACTGGTCCTATTCACTGAACTCCCCTCAGTCACTGTCGCCCTTTTTGGTTTTTGACTATGGATTCTCTGCCTTACACTTTCCCCCTTACTGCCTTTTGTGTCTGTCCCTGTTTTATTACCTTCCGACTTCCTGCATCGGTTCCCATCCCCCTGCCACATTAGTTTTAACCCTCCCCAACCGCTCTAGCAAACACTCCCCCTAGGACATCGGTTCCAGTCCTGCCCAGGTGCAGACCGTCAGGTTCGCACTAGTCCCACCTCCCCCAGAACCGGTTCCAATGCCCCAGGAATTTGAATCCCTCCCTCTTGCACTGTCTGTCGAGCCACGCATTCATCCTATCTATCCTGACATTCCTACTCTGACTAGCTCGTGGCACTGGTAGCAATCGTGAGATTACTACCTTTGAGGTCCTACTTTTTAGTTTAACTCCTAACTCCCTGAATTCAACTTGTAGGAACTCGTCCCGTTTTTTTACCCATAACGTTGGTGCCTATGTGCATCACGACCGCTGGCTGTTCATCCCCCCCCCCCCCCCCCCCCCCCCCCCCAAAAGAATGTCCTGCAGCCGCTCCGAGACATCCTTGACCCTTGCACCAGGGAGGCAACATACCATCCTGGAGTCTCGATTGCATCCGCAGAACCGCCTGTCTATTCCCCTTACGATTGAGTCCCCTATCACTATAGCCCTGCCATTCTCCTTCCTGCCCAGCTGCGCAGCAGAGCCAGCCACGGTGCCATGAACCTGGCTGCTGCTGCCTTCCCCTGGTGAGCCATCTCCCTCAACAGTATCCAAAGCGGTATATCTGTTTTGCAGGGAGATGACCGCAGGGGACACCTGCACTGCCTTCCTACGCTTGCTCTGTCTTTTGGTCACCCATTTTCTATCTCCCTCAGTACCTTTCACCTGCGGTGTGACCAACTCGCTAAATGTGCTATCCACGACGTCCTCAGCATCGGGGATGCTCCAAAGTGAGTCCATCTGCAGCTCCAGAGCAGTCAAGTGGTCTAACAGGAGCTGCAACTGGACACACTTCTTGCACGTGAAGGAGCCAGGGACAGTGGACGTGTCCCTGAGCTCCCACATCGCACACGAGGAGCATGACACGGGTTTAGTATTAAAGTATGTTTTTGCTCCAGTTTTATTTTTCAAGTAAGATCACAGTTCTAATCCATGGACCACAATCAGTAAGGATAAGTAACAAAATCGCCTCCAAAATAGCCCTGAATACCACGGTCCTGCAAGGCTGCGTACTTAGCCTCCTACTATACACCCTATACACACACGACTGTTTGGCTCTAACTCCATCACAAGTTTGCTGATGACATGACCGTAGTGGGTTGGATCTCAAACAATGATGAGTCCGAGTGCAGGAGGGAGATAGAGAGCCTAGTGGCATGGTACAACGACAACAATCTCTCCCTCAATGTCAGCAAACTCGGGAGCTGGTCGTCGACTTCAGGAAGCGAAGTGTCGTACATGCCCCTGTCTCTATCAATGGTGCCAAGATGGAGATGGTTGATAGTTTCAAATTCCTAGGTGTAAACACCACCAACAATCTGTCCTGGTCCACCCATGTTGATTTCCAAGACCAAGACAGCACTATACTTCTTCCGGAAACACAGGAAATTTGGCATGTCCACATTGACTCTTACCAATTTATCTGTGGGTTGCTGCATCACAGCTTGGTGTGGCAACTGCTTGGCCCAAGATCGTAAGAAACTCTAGAGTCGTGAACACAACCCAGTCCATCACGCAAACCCGTCTCCCATCCATTGACTCTGCCTATACCTCCCGCTACCTTGGTAAAGTGGGCAGCATAATCAAAGACTCCCCCTACCCAGGTTATTCATCTTCCATCGGGCAGAAGATCCAAAAGTCTGAACATGCCCCAACTGATTCAAAAACAACAACTTCCCCACTGTGACCAGATTGATCTCTCTACGCATCTTCTCTACTGTTGTAGAACTATACGCCTTATGCTTCACCCAATGTCTATGTATTTACATTGTGTATTTATCGTATGTCCTATGTTTTTCATGTATGGAACGATCTGTCTGGACTGTACCCAGAATAATACTTTTCACTGTACCTCGGTACACGTGACAAATCGAAATCTAAAATCTCAATTTAGCTCTTTCAAAAAAAGCAGACTTCTGTTTTGATCTCGGGAACATTTAAATAATTTGCATTGTGATTTTAAAAAGTAAAGTAAAGTCACCATAGTCCAGATGACCATAGGCTGCTTTCCCCTTTGAGGGGGAGAGCTGAATTGTGGTGATTTAACCTGAGGATCACCACACCTCAGGTGAGGAACAAGGTTGAGAAGGTAGGGCCTTCATGAATAAACTCAGCAGGTACGGGAATTGAACCCGCGCTGTTGGCCTTGCTCTGCATCATGAACCAGCTGTCCAACCATCTGAGCTAAACGTTTTATTGATAGAAAAATGTAAGTTACAAAAATACGTCAATTTAACTATATTTCATAATATTACCTACATAGCAAAAATTGAAAACTCAGAATATCAAGTACAGTATGTGATTGCCTTATGGTCAGAAAAAATGTTCAGGGCTATTTTGTTTTATTTTTGTGGATAGGTGACTAATTGTCATGGTATGATTATAATGACGCAAACCATAACTGCTATTTTGAGTACTAACCTTTATATGCAATCTAATTGTAGTATTATTTTATTATTGCTTCATATTCAAATTAAAAATACATTATATTTAGATTTAAATTTTTGATTCTCTTCCTCAATGAGGTTCTGGAAGCTTTCTGCTTTACATTTTAGCATATATTTGGATTATCTAAAGCTTTCTTCTAAAAGTAATGCATGCAAAGTAAAATTATTTTAAGTCACTGTGATTTGTTGTCATAGGCACCACTGGAAAACCTGCTTCATGCAATCTTTAAAATACTGCAACATAAATAAGTACCCTCTAAATTTAATATAATTACGATGCTGGACTTCCGGGTGCGGCGATGACCAGCTAAGTCGCACGTTTCGGCAGCTCCCGGTGGAACGGACTTTTGGGCTCTTAATAAGAGCCCCAACGGCAATTTTAACGGCTAGAAGCACTGTGCGGTAAACCAGAAGGGAATCCCCCCTGGAAACGGATGGAAAAAGGAGAGGGAAGTGGTCAGATTGCAGTGGATCCTTTGGAGCAGCGGCAAGGAAGGCAAGCAAGAACCAAGATGGCGACGGAAGGTGGCAGTTTAACATGGGGCCCTGAACAACAAGAGTTTTTGAAATGTTGCGTGGAAGAACTTAAAAAGGAAATGAAGAAGGAGCTGTTGGCCCCGATATTACAGGCGATCGAAGGGCTAAAGGATGAGCAAAAGACCCAGGAGCGGGAGCTTCGGGTCGTGAAGGCAAAGGCTGCCGAGAACGAGGACGATATACAGGGCCTGGTGGTGAAGACGGAAATGCATGAGGCACACCATAAACGATGTGTGGAAAGACTGGAGGTGCTGGAGAATAACGCGAGGAGGAATAATTTAAGGATTCTTGGTCTTCCTGAAGGTGCAGAAGGAGCAGACGTCGGGACATATGTGAGCACGATGCTGCACTCGTTAATGGGAGCGGAGGCCCCGGCGGGTCCGCTGGAGGTGGAGGGAGCATACCGAGTGATGGCGCGAGGACCGAGAGCAGGAGAAATTCCTAGAGCCATAGTGGTGAGATTCCTCCGTTTTAAGGACAGAGAGATGGTCCTTAGATGGGCAAAGAAAACTCGGAGCAGTAGGTGGGAGAACGCGGTGATCCGCGTATATCAAGACTGGAGTGCGGAGGTGGCGAGAAGGAGGGCGAGCTTTAATCGGGCCAAGGCGGTGCTTCACAAAAAGAAGATAAAATTTGGAATGCTGCAACCGGCAAGACTGTGGGTCACATATCAAGGGAGGCACCACTACTTTGAGACGGCGGATGAGGCGTGGACTTTTATTGTGGAAGAAAAACTGGAATAAGCGGGTTATTAAAAAAGAACGTTTGAAACAAAGTGGTGGGGCGAGTATGGAGGGCGAAGAGGGAGGAAAAAGGGGGGGAAAGATGAGTTTTATGTTATTAATCCTGCGATGTGGTAACTTTTCTCTCTTCCTCAGGTGGTGGTGGAGGGAGGAAGGGAGGTGGAGGAGATGGGGCGTTGGCCATGGGGGGGCGGGGCCAAAAGGGAAGCGCGGGCTTTGTTCCCGCGCTATGATAATCATGGCGGGAATAGGGAAGCAGGAAGGAGGGGGCGTCGCACGGTGTGAGCCGAGGTCCCGGGGGGAAGCCGAGGTCGGCCAGAGTTTGCTGACTTCTGGGAGCAACATGGGGGGTGTAACTACGCTAGTGGGGGATCTAGCGGGTGGGAGGGGGGGAGTTACTGGGTTGCTGCTGCTGGGGAGAGGGGGGAGCCGGAATGGGGTGGGGTGGGCGGGGGGGCACTGCCTGGGGGGGACACAGCTGCGTGGGAACCGGGTGAGGAGCTGGGAAAAGGGGATGGCTAATCGACAAGGGGGGGGGGGGGGGGCGGTAAAAAGCCCCCAAACCCGGTTGATCACGTGGAATGTGAGGGGGCTGAACGGGCCGATAAAGAGGGCACGAGTACTCGCACACCTTAAGAAACTTAAGGCAGACGTGGTTATGCTACAAGAGACGCACTTGAAACTTATAGACCAGGTTAGACTACGCAAAGGATGGGTGGGGCAGGTGTTTCATTCGGGGCTAGATGCGAAAAACAGGGGGGTGGCTATACTAGTGGGGAAGCGGGTTATGTTTGAGGCAAAGACCATAGTGGCGGATAGCGGGGGCAGATACGTGATGGTGAGTGGCAAATTACAGGGGGAGGCGGTGGTCTTGGTAAACGTATATGCCCCGAACTGGGATGATGCCAATTTTATGAGGCGCATGCTAGGATGCATCCCGGACCTAGAGGTGGGAAAGTTGGTAATGGGGGGAGATGTTAATACAGTGCTGGAGCCAGGGCTGGACCGGTCGAGGTCCAGGACTGGAAGGAGGCCGGCTGCAGCCAAGGTGCTTAAAGATTTTATGGAGCAGATGGGAAGAGTAGACCCGTGGAGATTTAGTAGACCTAGGAGTAAGGAGTTTTTGTTTTTCTCCTATGTCCACAAAGTTTATTCGCGAATAGACTTTTTTGTTTTGGGAAGGGCGTTGACCCCGAAGGTGAGGGGGACGGAGTATACGGCTATAGCCATTTCGGATCACGCTCCACATTGGGTAGACTTGGAGATAGGGGAGGAAACAGAAGGGCGTCCACCCTGGAGAATGGACATGGGACTAATGGCAGATGAAGGGGTGTGTCTAAGGGTGAGGGGGTGCATTGAAAAATACTTGGAACTCAATGATAACGGGGAGGTCCAGGTGGGAGTGGTCTGGGAGGCGCTGAAGGCAGTGGTTAGAGGGGAGCTGATATCAATAAGGGCACATAAAGGAAAGCAGGAGAGTAGGGAATGGGAGCGGTTGCTGCAAAAACTTCTGAGGGTGGACAGGCAATATGCGGAGGCACCGGAGGAGGGACTGTACAGGGAAAGGCAAAGGTTACACGTAGAATTTGACTTGCTGACAACGGGTACTGCAGAAGCACAGTGGAGGAAGGCACAGGGTGTACAGTATGAGTATGGGGAGAAGGCGAGCAGGTTGCTGGCCCATCAATTGAGGAAAAGGGGAGCAGCGAGGGAAATAGGAGTGAGGGATGAGGAAGGAGAGATAGAGCGGGGAGTGGAGAGAGTGAATGGAGTGTTCAAGGCATTCTATAAAAGATTATACGAAGCTCAGCCCCCGGATGGGAAGGAGAGAATGATGTGCTTCCTGGACCGGCTGGAATTTCCTAAGGTGGAGGAGCAGGAGAGGGTGGGACTGGGAGCACAGATCGAGATAGAGGAAGTAGTGAAAGGAATTAGGAGTATGCAGGCGGGGAAGGCTCCGGGACCGGATGGATTTCCAGTCGAATTTTATAGGAAATATGTGGACTTGCTTGCCCCGCTACTGATGAGAACCTTTAATGAGGCGAAGGAAAGGGGACAGCTGCCCCCGACTACGTCAGAGGCAACGATATCGCTTCTCCTAAAGAAGGAAAAAGACCCGCTGCAATGCGGGTCCTATAGACCTATTTCCCTCCTAAATGTAGACGCTAAGATTCTGGCTAAGGTAATGGCAATGAGGATAGAGGATTGTGTCCCGGGGGTAGTCCTTGAGGACCAAACTGGGTTTGTGAAGGGCAGACAGCTGAATACGAATATACGGAGGCTGCTAGGGGTAATGATGATGCCCCCACCAGAGGGGGAAGCGGAGATAATGGTGGCGATGGATGCCGAGAAAGCATTTGATAGAGTGGAGTGGGATTATGTTGAGGAGATTTGGCTTTGGAGATGAGTATATTAGATGGGTACAGCTGCTGTATAGGGCCCCGATGGCGAGCGTGGTCATGAATGGACGGGGGTCTGCGTATTTTCGGCTCCATAGAGGGACGAGGCAGGGATGTCCTCTGTCCCCATTATTGTTTGCACTGGCAATTGAGCCCCTGGCAATAGCATTGAGGGGTTCCAGGAAGTGGAGGGGAGTACTCAGGGGAGGAGAGGAACACCGGGTATCTCTTTACGCGGACGATTTATTGGTGTATGTGGCGGACCCGGCGGAGGGGATGCCAGAGATAATGCGGATACTTGGGGAGTTTGGAGAATTTTCAGGATATAAGCTGAACATGGGGAAAAGTGAGCTGTTTGTGGTGCATCCAGGGGAGCAGAGCAGAGAAATAGAGGACTTACCGCTGAGGAAGGTAACAAGGGACTTTCGCTACTTGGGGATCCAGATAGCCAAGAATTGGGGTACATTGCATAGGTTAAACTTAACGCGGTTGGTGGAACAGATGGAGGAAGACTTCAAGAGATGGGACATGGTATCCCTGTCACTGGCAGGGAGGGTACAAGCGGTTAAAATGGTGGTCCTCCCGAGATTCCTCTTTGTGTTTCAGTGCCTCCCGGTGGTGATCACGAAGGCTTTTTTCAAAAGGATTGAGAAGAGTATCATGAGTTGTGTGTGGGCCGGGAAGACCCCGAGAGTGAGGAAGGGATTTTTGCAGCGTAGTAGGGATGGGGGGGGGGGGGGGGGCTGGCGCTACCGAGCCTGAGTGAGTACTACTGGGCCGCCAACATCTCAATGGTATGTAAGTGGATGGGAGAAGAGGAGGGAGCGGCGTGGAAGAGATTGGAGAAGGCGTCCTGTAGGGGGACTTGCCTACAAGCCATGTTGACGGCGCCGTTGCCGTTCTCACCGAAGAAATACACCACAAGCCCGGTGGTGGTGGCTACTCTGAAAATTTGGGGGCAATGGAGACGGCATAGGGGAAAGACGGGAGCCTCGGTGTGGTCCCCGATAAGAAATAATCATAGGTTTGCTCCGGGGAGAATGGATGGGGGATTTGGAACATGGCAAAGAGCAGGAGTAACACAATTGAGAGATCTGTTTGTAGATGGGACGTTTGCAAGTCTGGGAGCGCTGACCGAAAAATATGGGTTGCCCCAAGGGAATGCATTCCGGTATATGCAACTGAGGGCTTTTACGAGGCAACAGGTGAGGGAATTCCCGCAGCTCCCGACGCAGGAGGTGCAGGACAGAGTGATCTCAAAGACATGGGTGGGGGACGGTAAGGTGTCAGACATATATAGGGAGATGAGAGACGAGGGGGAGATTATGGTAGATGAGCTGAAAGGGAAATGGGAAGAAGAGCTGGGGGAAGAGATTGAGGAGGGGCTGTGGGCTGATGCCCTAAGTAGGGTAAACTCATCGTCCTCGTGTGCCAGGCTAAGCCTGATACAATTTAAGGTGTTACACAGGGCGCATATGACTGGAACACGGCTTAGCAAATTTTTTGGAGTAGAGGATAGGTGTGCGAGATGCTCGAAAAGCCCAGCGAATCACACCCACGTGTTCTGGTCATGTCCGGCACTACAGGGGTTTTGGGTGGGGGTGACAAAGGTGCTTTCGAAGGTAGTGGGGGTTCAGGTCGAACCAAGCTGGGGGTTGGCTATATTTGGGGTTGCAGAAGAGCCGGGAGTGCAGGAGGCGAGAGAGGCTGATGTTTTGGCCTTTGCGTCCCTAGTAGCCCGGCGCAGGATACTGTTGATGTGGAAGGAAGCCAAGCCCCCGGGTGTGGAGACCTGGATAAATGACATGGCAGGGTTTATAAAGCTGGAACGGATTAAGTTCGTCCTAAGGGGATCGGCTCAAGGGTTCACCAGGCAGTGGCAACCGTTCGTCGAATACCTCACAGAAAGATAGAGGGAACGGAAAAGAAGAAGACAGCAGCAGCAGCCCGGGGGGAGGAACCAGAGGGATTCTCAGGGATGTTAATATATAAGTATAATATGTATAGGTTGTTGTTATAGATAATTGTATATTGGACTGTTAAAACATATTTTTGGAGAATATCTGGGACAAGGCAGTTGCCATTTAGTTTTGTTTTTGTTTATATATTATTTATTTCTTGTTTATAAAACTGGCCATTGTTATTTATATTGTTATATTACTGTGTAAAGGATACACAATGTACTGTGATGGTTGGCCAAAAATTTTCAATAAAATATTTAATAATTACGATGCTGGTTACAAAGCGGATATTCTACATGAACACTGCAAATAGGGGGGAAATCAATTAAATTTGGAGCTGTAGCAAATTAACTGCCTGCGTACAGCTAGGTTTGCATAAGAACAATAATTCAATTGATCTCTTTCTTCACTTTCTCAATATGAGCAATTCCTTGATCTCAGAAGAAAGCAGACATTCCAAGGTTTTTTTTCCCCTTGCGCTAAACTCTTGGAAATCCTTTCTTTGATTACCCACCGGTGCTCCCAAGTGACTATTCACTTGTGAACCTGTGCACTGATTGTTGGCAACTATTTGGTGGGAGTGCATTATGTTTCCAACAAGGATCATTTGATGACAATCAAATGTGGAAGTAACTGGCATTTTTTCACCCTCTCCAACCAAGGGGAACCAAAGCCAGTTACAATATAATTTCACCTGAGGTGAGCCAGTTCAACATCAATGAATTCCTCTAGGATCATCGTTGTCTGGATGGCTCCACTTCTTACTGTCTTAACCAGAGAGGTTATTGGGTGAATTTTTTTGGATTAGAAGCAGAGGAAATTTATAGCATGGAAGGAGGTCATTAGGCCCATTGTGTCCGTGCCAACTGAAAAAGCATCACCAAGTCAAATCTCACTTTCTATCACTTGTAGGATGTTTTTTAAGTTCAATGTGGGTTTCTGCTTATGCCATTCTTTCAGTCAGTGAGTTCCAGACCCCCACCACATTTCTCTGGGAGAAAAATCTCTCTCCAGCTTCCCTCTAATCCTTTTCACAACTTAAATCAATTGGTTGTTGACCTCTATGCGAAGGGGTACAGGTTCTCCCCTCCAGGTTCTCCCCTCCAGGTCTCATCATTTTATACACTTCCCATAAATTCCCCTCCCCCTCTGTTACAAGTATCATCCAATCTTTCAAAGTTTTCCAGCTTATCCAATCTTTCCTCAGCTAAACCTCTCCAATCCTCTGCACCTTTTCAAGTGCAATCATGTTCTTCATGTAATGTGATAACCAGTGCACAGTACTCTAGCTGTGGTATAACCAGTGTTTTATAATAATCTTTATTAGTGTCACAAGTAGGCTTACATTAACACTGCAATGAAGTTACTGTGAAAATTCCCTAGTCGCCACACTCCGGCGCCTGTTTGGGTACACTGAGGGAGAATTCAGAATGTCCAATTTGCCTAACAAGCATGTCTTTCGGGACTTGTGAAAGGAAATCTGAGCACCCAGAGGACACCCACGCAGACATGGGGAGAGCGTGCAGACTCTGCACCGACAGTGACCCAAGTGGAAATTGAACCTGGATTCCTGGCGCTGTGAAGCAACAGTGCTAACCACTGTGCTACTGTGCCGCCCAAGTTCAACGAGTTGTACATTCTACCATAACAACTCTGCTCTTATTCTATGCTCTTCCTTTCTTTTAATAGCCAAGGTGTAGAATGTACCGCCTATGCTGCCTTCACCACCTTGTCCTAGTAAAACACCTGTTGGTCATTACCTTTTGCATCCTGCTGCTGAGCACTTTAAGCATTGTTTTGAAATTGAATATTGGTTTGAGAGTACAATCCACTCAGAAGACCCCTGCAATACCTGCCGGACTTCGCCAGCATGGCGGTCACCCATTCCATTTCTGCCTGAGCACTCTTCATCTGTGGGGTGCGTTCACTGGCTAAAGCAGGACAAATTGCTTTTGCAGTGGGCGCAGTATTTAATTTAATGTAAACCTTCTCTTCACACACATCGGCTCTGTGATCACTGTTTTCAATGCATTTTGACTGCATGATTCAGCACTTTTTAAAGGCAATACCAGTGAGTGCTACTGTGCTGTTAGTCTGAAATTGTTTCAGAAGGTGCAAAGTCATTGAGATTGCCACTTTCTAATGTAACAACCATTCAGAATCTACTCATCTAAATCAGCAGATCTAGATTCAAGTGTACTACTATTGTCCAGATACTTGTTTACATAAAATTGAAGTTCCACTTAGTTCTTAGTCTCTCTGTGACCAGTTTATGGTGCTTTCCTTTCCTTTACTGATTGCTCTTGTGCATTACTTGTACATCAATTTTACAAATGGTATTTCCCCAAATAGAATGATGCTACATCTGATTGAGAAACAAAACTTTAAACTTTTTGTTATGTGTTTAAAATTTTGTAATGAATGAAATCTTGCTGTTCCAAGTGGAAGATGAAACTGAAGTCGCAAGGCACCTTCTGGCATATTTACTTGTTTTTTTAAGGAGCACGGAAAACTAGTATCTTATTTTTCCTGTATGCTGAAGAACGGTGCATAGCAATGAATAACTGGAGGAATAAAAAAATATAAATATGGCAAGAAACATTAATGGGATGGGCTTGTATGTTTCAGGCGATTGCTTTGCCTCCAATTGCTAAGTGGCCCTATCAGAATGGCTTCACTTTTCACACATGGCTCAGAATGGATCCTTTGAACAACATCAATGTTGATAAAGATAAACCATACTTATACTGGTAAGTGTAGCAATTTTTTTTTTCTTGTTCTCTGAAGATTTGCTGTTATTTTCTCCTCCTTTAATCGATGTTGTTCTGTTATGGCAGGTGATAAGTGCTGTGCAAATCAAATCCCAAGGGAAACTTGGCAAGCTATATCGCAACTGTTTTCTATTTGTATTTTGCAAAGAAAAGATGTATGCACTGAAGTCAGGAGCTATAAGTTCCAGTAATACTTTGGGGGATTTTAAATATTCAATCAAAACATTAAGAAAAGCACCAGATTACATTTACACAGTTAAAGTTAATCTTGCAGAACATGCGCCCAAAAGGATTCATTCTTGGGTAGACTCTCAAGTAAGCACCCTTTTCGGCAAATATTTAATCTATACAAATTCCGGCAAAATTGCCACACGGCATACCCCACGGTTGCTGTAAGGAAGGGAAGTCATAGGGCCACTCTCCTCTTCCATTCGGCTGCGGAAATTCAAAACTTTAAAAAAGCTCTGCATTCTGGGGGAAAAAACAAACACTTGTTCGGGGTTGGCTGAAAACTGCTTCACCTTGCTTCTGTTCACCGCTCTCCCCATGCACAGGATACCCTCCAAGGGTGTCTTACATGGCCACTCCCAAAACAATTTGCAAGCTCTCTTGAAGATGGTTTTCTTCTTTCATTTTTTCCCATTGTCCCTCTCCTCCTTTGAAATTTACCTTTCCCAGAGTATAAAACCATTGTTCTCCTTATTGCCACCCCTTTAGAATAAAATTTAATTTAATAACTTTATTTATTTATTTATTTTCCAGTTGTAACCCCCTTTTTACTTACCTTTGAAATGTAACAACTGAATGCAACAAGCCTTCTTTATATCCGAATGCAAATTTTTAGCCATGTCTTATTTATCTGTAAAACATTTAACTTGCCAATATTCACTTCAAATACCTGTCTTTCATTTCAGTTAAATTAAGTTAGTCGCTCCCACTCTCTATCTCTCTCTCTCACACATCAATAACGCAATGAATCCCCCAAATGATAACCTTTTCTTCCCAATGTTTACTATGAAAATAGATGAATCTTAGCCTTCCCACAGTCAGTGCTACTACTTGGCCAGTTAATGGAGTCCATCCTGCCAATTTGTTTCCTCCTTTCCTTACCAACTATGGGAGCAGAAGTAGGCCATTTGGCCCATCGCGTCTGCTCTGCCATTCAATTAGATAATGACTGATCTGATAAGATCCTCGACTCCACTTTCCTACCTTATCGACCTAATCTTTGATTCCTTCGCTGATTAAAATCGCTATCAGCCTTCAACATACTTAATGACCCCACATCTACACTGGTGGACTGTTGTTGGTGCTGTCTGAATTTGGTAATTGATGAGGGCTCAGCAGAAGCCCTGAATGTCCATGAAGTCAGCAGCAGAGTCGTATCTCCAAGCTGCTGGCTGTTCGGATGAAGATAACTCTTTTGGAGCAGCCGCATTCTGCTTGGTGCCGTTTTAGAGCTGATGTGTTTGAGTTAGTGCATGAGTGCATACTCCGGAATCTGGAGGAATGGACATACTGGAGACCATATAAAAATACTGTGAGGTGGGCTGTCGTTGATGCCATCTGACTTGGAGTGAATTCCAAGCTTAGATCTTTGACGGTGAAGACTGGAATCCCTTGTGAGAGCGAATGTGTTTCAGTGAGATTGGTTGATTCTTGCTGATAAGTGGTTGACAAAACTATGGTCTCTGTCTTGATTGCTTCTTCTATTTATTGTGTGGTGTTCGACCACAGTTGGCTTGTTAATTCACATGTACCACATACTTTGAAAATAATTACATTGGGCAATCACCTTGAGATGGTGGTGGTGTGTCATCTTCATGAACTGCTGCAGTCCATCTGGTGTGGGTACAACAACATTGATTTTGGGAAGGGTTATTGACCCAGCGACAGACAAGTTCTTAGCCAAGATGTTGTATGGCTTAGAGTGGAACTTGTAGGTATCTGCTGCCCTTTTCCTTCCAGGAAAAAGAGGTTGCAGGTTTGGAAAGTGCTGTCAAAGGATCTTGATGCATCTTGTATATAATGCACATTTCTGCCACTGTGCTTCGGTGGGGAAGGGAGTGATTGCTTAGGTTGGTGGATGGGTCGCTGATCAAGCAGGCTGCCATGTTCTGGATTGTGTCAAACTTGAGTGTTTTGGGATATGCGTTCTTCCAGCCAAGTGGAGAGTATCCCACTTGTGTTTTGTAGATAGTGGGAGTCAGGTGCCAAGTTACTCACTGTTAATTTCTTAGCCTCTGATGCACTCTTTGTAGCTATCGTAATTATATGGTTGGTTGAGTTCAGTTTCTGTTTGCCCCCAGGATGTTGATGATGGGGGATTCAGCGATGGTCATTTAGATTGAAAGGGAGATGGTTAGTTTCTCTCCTGTTGGAGGTGTCAGTTGTGTGGCACGAATGTCACTTGCCACTTATCAGCCCAAGCCTGAATGTTGCCTCTGTATTTTAATTGTGTATAGTACTGAACCCATTGTATCATCATCAGTGAAGGTCCTCACTTTTGACCTATTGATGGAGGGAAGTTCTTTGGTGCTGCTGGAGATAGTTGGGCTCTGGGAAACTCCTGCAACAATATTCAGGCGTTGACATTGGCCTCGCTGGACTTCCGGTTGCGGCTATGCCGAGGTAGGTCGCACGTTCGGCAGCTCCCGCCAGGAACGGACTTTTGGGCTCTTTAGAGGGGCCCCAACGGCAATTGTTCGACGTCTCCCAGTGTGGGAAGGTGACAGCAAGATTCCCCCGGCACTGTATGGATTGGACCAGGAGTGGAGCGATTAAGAAAGTGATTCTGGTGCAGCGGAAAGTGCGAGGGAGGAGAAGCAATATGGCGGCGGGTGGAGACCAAGCAGCGTGGTCGCAGGAGCAGCAGGAGTTCCTTAAACACTGCTTTGCGGAGCTGAAGACAGAAATGCTGGCGCCAATGAAGGCGGCGATTGAGAAGCTTGTGGAGACCCAGAAGGCCCAAGGGGCGGCGATCCGGGAGGTGCAGCAAAAAGCCTCGGAGAACGAGGACGAGATCTTGGACCTGGCGGTGGAGGCGCACGAGGCGCTGCGCAAGAGGTGGCAGGAAAAATGTGAGGACCTGGAGAATGGGTCAAGGAGGAAGAATCTTCGGATTCTGGGTCTCCCTGAAGAAATGGAGGGGCCCGATGCCGGGGCATATATGAGCATGATGTTCAATTCGCTGATGGGCACGGGAGCTTTCCCGAGGCCCCTGGAGCTGGATGGGGCTCATCGGGTCCTGGCAAGGAGACCCAAAGCCAAGAGGCTGCCAAGGGCTGTAGTGGTGAGGTTCCACCGCTTTATGGACAGAGTCTGCGTCCTGAGATGGGCCAAAAAAGAACGGAGCAGCAGGTGGGAGAACACGGAGATCCAAATCTACCAGGACTGGAGTGCGGAGGTGGCTAAGAGGGCTGGTTTTAACCGGGCCAAGGCGGTTCTCCATCGGAAGTGGGTGAAGTTCTTGATGCTGCAGCCAGCGCGATTGTGGGTCACGTTCCAAGATCGGCACCACTATTTTGAGACGCCTGATGAGGCATGGAACTTTATCCAGTCTGAAAAGTTGGACTCAAACTGAGGGTTTGTCGTGGGGGGGTGTGTTTACTGCGTTTGGGGAATGTTTTTTTGTTTTGGTGCTGGGTGGGGATGGGTGAATGGATTTGATGTGGGGGCTGTGGGAGAGTGTGGGCGTCGGTGTTGGAGGGGCAGGGCCCCGCGGAGGAAGAGGGGGATGGAGGCCCGGAGTTGGGGTAAGGCCACAAAAAAGGAGCTGCGCCAGAGGGTGCGGGGGCCGACTCAGACGGAAAGCACGGGCTTTTTCCCGCGTTGGGGAGGGATGGGGCTGAGGCCGGGGAGGGGGGGGGGCGGTGCTGGAGAGGAGCGCACACTGATTGCCAAGGGGTGGGGGGATTCTCACACTGGGGGGTCGATGGAATGGCGGGAGAGGCCGGGGTCAGCAGGAGTCAGCTGACTTACGGGAGTGTCGTGGGGGGAGCAAAAAAGCTAGATGAGGATCGAGGGGGGGGGGCGACTGGGTTGCTGCTGCATTGGCCAAAGGGGAGCTGGAAGTAGGAGAGGTAGTCGGGGCGGGGGTCCGCCGCCTGGGGGACTGGAGGGTGCGGGAGGCGCGGGCACGTGGATGGCCTAGAAAAGGAGATGGCTAGTCGGCAGGGGGGGGTGGCGAGTAGCCCCCTGATCCGGCTGATAACTTGAAGGGCCTGAACGGGCCGGTCAAGAGGGCCGGGGTGTTCGCGCACTTAAAGGAACTGAAGGCAGACGTGGTTATGCTCCAGGAGACACAGCTGAAGGTGGCAGATCAGGTTAGGCTGAGAAAGGGATGGGTAGGACAGGTCTTTCATTCAGGGCTGGATGCGAAGAACCGGGAGGTTGCAATACTGGTGAGTATGCGGGTGTCGTTCGAGGCACTGAATATTGTAGTGGATAATGGAGGTCGATATGTGATGGTGAGTGGTAGGTTGCAGGGGGTGCGGGTGGTACTGGTGAACGTATATGCCCTGAATTGGGATGATGCCGGATTTATGAAACGCATGCTGGGTCGGATTCCGGATCTGGAGGCAGGAAGCTTGATAATGGGAGGGGGGGGGGGGACTTCAACATGGTGCTGGACCCAGCACTGGACCGTTCTAGGTCCAGGACGGGTAAGAGGTCGGCTGCGGCCAAGGTGCTCCGGGGGTTTATGGACCAGATGGGGGGAGTGGATCCATGGAGGTTTGCCAGGCAGCTGGCCAGGGAATTTTCATTTTTCTCCCCACGTCCATCGAGCCTACTCCCAGATAGATTTTTTCATCTTGGGTAGGGCGCTAATCCCGAAAGTGGAGGGAACGGAATATTCGGCCATAGCCATCTCGGACCACGCCCCGCATTGGGTGGAGCTGGAGTTGGGGGAGGAGAGGGACCAGCGCCTGCTGTGTCGCCTCGATGTGGGACTGTTGGCGGAAGAGGGGGTGTGTGGGCGGGTGCGGGGGTGTATTGAAAGATACTTGTAGGCCAACGACAACGGGGAGGTGCAGGTGGGGGTAGTCTGGGTGGCGTTGAAGGCGATGGTCAGGGGAGAGCTAATCTCCATTAGGGCGCACAGGGAGAAGAGAGAGAGGAGGGAGAGGTTGGTGGGGGAGATTTTAAGGGTGGACAGGAGTTATGCAGAGGCCCCTCGAGGAGGGGCTACTTGGGGTGCGACGGAACCTCCAGATGGAATTCGACCTGATGACCACGGGGGAAGCAGGCACAGTGGAAGAAAGCGAAAGGGGCGGCGTATGAGTATGGGGAGAAGGCGAGTCGGATGCTGGCACATCAGCTTCGTAAGAGGGAGGCAGCGAGGGAGATTGGTGGAGTTAGGGATAGAGGGGGGAATACGGTGCGGAGTGCGGTGAGAATAAACAAGGTATTTAGGGACTTCTATGGGGATCTGTACAGGTCTGAGCCCCCAGCGGGGGAGGAGGGGATGCGACAATTCCTAGATCAGCTGAGGTTCCCGAGGGTGGAGGAGGAGCAGGTGGCTGGTTTGGGGGCACTGATTGGGCTGGAGGAGCTGGTTAAAGGATTGGGGAGCATGCAGGCGGGGAAGGCCCCGGGGCCGGATGGGTTCCCGGTTGAATTTTACAGGAAATACGTGGACCTGCTGGGCCCGTTGCTAGTGAGGACTTTTAATAAGGCGAGGGAGATGGGGACCTTGCCCCCGACAATGTCCAGGGCGCTGATTTCTTTGATTTTGAAGCGGGACAAGGATCCATTGCAATGTGGGTCATATAGCCCGATCTCGCTCCTCAATGTGGACGCTAAGTTGCTGGCGAAGGTGCTGGCTACGAGAATTGAGGACTGTGTCCCGAGGGTGATTCATGAGGACCAGATGGGATTTGTGAAGGGTAGGCAGCTAAATACTAATGTGCGGAGGCTCCTCAATGTGATTATGATGCCCTCGGTGGAGGGGGAAGCGGAGGTAGTGGCAGCTATGGACGCAGAGAAGGTCTTTGATTGGATGGAGTGGGAGTATCTTTGGGAAGTGTTGCCGAGGTTTGGGTTCGGGGAGGGGTTCATCAGTTGGGTCAGGCTGCTTTACATAGAACATAGAACAATACAGCGCAGTACAGGCCCTTCGGCCCACGATGTTGCACCGAAACAAAAGCCATCCAACCTACACTATGCCGTTATCATCCATATGTTTATCCAATAAACTTTTAAATGCCCTCAATGTTGGCGAGTTCACCACTGTAGCAGGTAGGGCATTCCACGGCCTCACTACTCTTTGCGTAAAGAACCTACCTCTGACCTCTGTCCTATATCTATTACCCCTCAGTTTAAAGTTATGTCCCCTCATGCCAGCCATATCCATCCGCGGGAGAAGGCTCTCACTGTCCACCCTATCCAACCCCCTGATCATTTTGTATGCCTCTATTAAGTCTCCTCTTAACCTTCTTCTCTCCAACGAAAACAACCTCAAGTCCATCAGCCTTTCCTCATAAGATTTTCCCTCCATACCAGGCAACATCCTGGTAAATCTCCTCTGCACCCGCTCCAAAGCCTCCACATCTTTCCTATAATGCGGTGACCAGAACTGTACGCAATACTCCAAATGCGGCCGTACCAGAGTTCTGTACAGCTGCAACATGACCTCCCGACTCCGGAACTCAATCCCTCTACCAATAAAGGCCAACACTCCATAGGCCTTCTTCACAACCCTATCAACCTGGGTGGCAACTTTCAGGGATCTATGTACATGGACACCTAGATCCCTCTGCTCATCCACACTTTCAAGAACTTTACCATTAGCCAAATATTCCGCATTCCTGTTATTCCTTCCAAAGTGAATCACCTCACACTTCTCTACATTAAACTCCATTTGCCACCTCTCGGCCCAGCTCTGCAGCTTATCTATATCCCTCTGTAATCTGCTACATCCTTCCACACTATCGACAACACCCGACTTTAGTATCGTCTGCAAATTTACTCACCCACCCTTCTGCGCCTTCCTCTAGGTCATTGATAAAAATGACAAACAGCAACGGCCCCAGAACAGATCCTTGTGGTACTCCACTTGTGACTGTACTCCATTCTGAACATTTCCCATCAACCACCACCCTCTGTCTTCTTTCAGCTAGCCAATTTCTGATCCACATCTCTAAATCACCCTCAATCCCCAGCCTCCGTATTTTTTGCAATAGCCTACCGTGGGGAACCTTATCAAACGCTTTGCTGAAATCCATATACACCACATCAACTGCTCTACCCTCGTCTACCTGTTCAGTCACCTTCTCAAAGAACTCCATAAGGTTTGTGAGGCATGACCTACCCTTCACAAAGCCATGCTGACTATCCCTGATCATATTATTCCTATCTAGATGATTATAAATCTTGTCTCTTATAATCCCCTCCAAGACTTTACCCACTACAGACGTGAGGCTCACCGGCCTATAGTTGCCGGGGTTGTCTCTGCTCCCCTTTTTGAACAAAGGGACCACATTTGCTGTCCTCCAGTCCTCTGGCACTATTCCTGTAGCCAATGATGACATAAAAATCAAAGCCAAAGGTCCAGCAATCTCTTCCCTGGCCTCCCATAGAATCCTAGGATAAATCCCATCAGGTCCCGGGGACTTATCTATTTTCAGCCTGTCCAGAATTGCCAACACCTCTTCCCTACGTACCTCAATGCCATCTATTCTATTAGCCTGGGGCTCAGCATTCTCCTCCACAACATTATCTTTTTCCTGAGTGAATACTGACGAAAAATATTCATTTAGTATCTCGCCTATCTCTTCAGACTCCACACACAATTTCCCATCCCTGTCCTTGACTGGTCCTACTCTTTCCCTAGTCATTCGCTTATTCCTGACATACCTATAGAAAGCTTTTGGGTTTTCCTTGATCCTTCCTGCCAAATACTTCTCATGTCCCCTCCTTGCTCGTCTTAGCTCTCTCTTTAGATCCTTCCTCGCTACCTTGTAACTATCCATCGCCCCAACCGAAACTTCACACTTCATCTTCACATAGGCCTCCTTCTTCCTCTTAACAAGAGATTCCACTTCCTTGGTAAACCACGGTTCCCTCGCTCGACGCCTTCCTCCCTGTCTGACCGGTACATACTTATCAAGAACACGCAGTAGCTGATCCTTGAACAAGCCCCACTTATCCAGTGTGCCCAACACTTGCAGCCTACTTCTCCACCTTATCCCCCCCCAAGTCACGTCTAATGGCATCATAATTGCCCTTCCCCCAGCTATAACTCTTGCCCTGCGGTGTATACTTATCCCTTTCCATCATTAACGTAAACGTCACCGAATTGTGGTCACTGTCCCCAAAGTGCTCTCCTACCTCCAAATCCAACACCTGGCCTGGTTCATTACCCAAAACCAAATCCAACGTGGCCTCGCCTCTTGTTGGCCTGTCAACATATTGTTTCAGGAAACCCTCCTGCACACACTGTACAAAAAACGAGCCCTTGAGCCTTTATAGAGCCCTTGTGGCGAGTGAGGCTACGAACCGGCGGAGGTCGGAGTACTTTCGGCTGTACCGGGGGACGAGACTGGTGTCTCTTATCCCCCTTGTTGTTTGCACTGGCAATTGAGCCGCTGGCCATGGCACTGAGGGAGTCCAGGAAATGGAGGGGATTGGTTCGGGGGGAGAGGAACACCGGGTGTCATTGTATGCCGATGACCTGTTGTTGTATGTTGCGGATCCAGTGAAGGGGATGGCGGAGGTCATGCGGATCATTAGGGAGTTTGGGGACTTTTCGGGGTATAAACTCAACGTAGGGAAGAGTGAGCTCTTTGTGGTGCATTCAGGGGACTAGGTAAGGGGGATAGACGAGCTACCGCTGAAGAGGGCGGAAAGGAGCTTTCGGTACCTGGGGATCCAAGTAGCTAGGAGTTGGGGGGCCCTGCACAAGCTCAATTTGACGCGGTTGGTGGAGCAGATGGAGGAGGATTTTAAAAGATGGGATATGCTGCCACTCTCACTAGCGGGCAGGGTGCAGTCGATCAAAATGACGGTCCTTCCGAGGTTTCTCTTTCTGTTACAGTGCCTTCCCATTTTGATCCCCAAGGCCTTTTTCAAACGGGTGAGCAGGAGCATTATGGGTTTTGTGTGGGCGAATAAGACCACGAGGGTGAACAGGGTGTTTCTGGAGCGTAGCAGGGACAGGGGGGTGCTGGCGCTGCCGAATCTATGTGGCTATTATTGGGCAGCCAATGTGGCGATGATCCGTAAGTGTGTAATGGAGGGAGAGGTGGCGGCGTGGAAGAGGCTAGAGATGGTGTCCTGTGTGGGCACGATCTGAGGGCGCTGGTGACGGCACCATTGCCGCTCCCGCCGACAAGGTACACCACGAGTCTGGTGGTGGCGACGACACTGAAGATCTGGGGGCAGTGGAGGCGACACAGGGGCGAGATGGGAGCCTCGGTTTGGTCCCTGATTCGGGAGAATCATCGGTTCGTCCCGGGAAGGATGGATGGGGGGTTTTGGAGCTGGCATCGAGCAGGGATTAGAAGAATGGGGGACCTGTTCATCGATGGGACGTTTGAGAGCCTAGGGGCGCTGGAGAATAAGTTTGGGCTACCCCCGGGAAATGCTTTCAGGTACATGCAAGTGAGGGCGTTTGTGAGGCGGCAGGTGAGGGAATTCCCGCTGCTTCCGGCACGTAGGATTCAGGACAGGGTGATTTCGGGTGGATGGGTTGGAGAAGGCAACGTTTCGGCAATTTACCAAGAGCTGCAGGAAGAGGAGGAGGCCTCGGTGGAGGAGTTCAAGGGCAAGTCGGAGGAGGAACTTGGGGAGGTGCTCAATGAGGGTCTGTGGGCTGATGCCCTGAGTAGGGTTAATTCTTCCTCCTCTTGTGCCAGACTCAGCGCATGTGACAGGGGCGAGGGTGAGTAGGTTCTTTGGGGTGGAGGACAGATGTGGGAGGTGCTCGGGGAGCCCGGCAAATCGCGTCCATATGTTCTGGTCGTGCCCGGCGCTGGATGGGTTTTGGAGGGGTTTTTCGAGGACTATGTCCAAGGTGGTGAAAGCCCAGGTCAAGCCGAGCTGCGGATTAGCATTATTTGGGGTATCGGACGAGCCGGGAGTGCAGGGGGCGAAAGAGGCCGGTATTCTGGCCTTTGCGTCCCTGGCAGCCCGGCGGAGGATTTTGTTCCTGTGGAAAGATGCGAAGCCCCCTAGTGTGGAAGCTTGGATCAATGACATGGCAGGGTTCATCAAGCTGGAGAGGATAAAGTTTGCCTTGCGAGGGTCTGTGCAAGGGTTTTTCAGGGGGTGGCAACCGTTCCTAGACTATCACGCGGAGCGTTAGGAGGTCAGTAGCAGCAGCAGCCCGGGGGGGGGGGGGGGGGGGGGGGGTTCTTTTGGGGTAGTGTTTGGGTTAAGGTGGGTGGTTTCCCTATTTGTGTTTTCTACTGTTATATGGGGGGTTATTGTATTTGGGGGAAATCCAATGTATAATTTCTGCTTGTTTGGTGGGGGGGGGTTTGTTGAAAATCTGTTGAAAAATTTGAATAAATATATTTTCAAAAAAAAGTAATTGGCCTCGCTGATGCCCCACTCAGCCAAATACCGCCTGGATGCCAAGACCCTTCACTCTCACCTTGCCTCAAAAATTCAGTTCTTTTGTCCGTGTTTGGACCATGATTGTAATGTGGTCTGGAGTCAGATGTTCCTGGTGGAACCCAAACTGAGCATTGGTGAGCAGGTTATTACTGAGTAAATGGTGCTTGATAGCACTGTCAGTGACA
This sequence comes from Scyliorhinus torazame, assembly GCF_047496885.1. Classification (NCBI taxonomy): domain Eukaryota; kingdom Metazoa; phylum Chordata; class Chondrichthyes; order Carcharhiniformes; family Scyliorhinidae; genus Scyliorhinus; species Scyliorhinus torazame. The sequence continues at coordinate 101,886,808 of NC_092709.1, forward strand.
CTTCCCATAACTTTGAATGAGAAGCTGAATTTATTGTTGAGTTTTTTTTTGGGTGTCTATCTTGTACAGATGGCCTCCAGTTTTGTTATTCTCCATAATTTAAAAAAAAAATATTTTCATTGTTTTGTATGCGAACATTTGTAAATGAAGTGGTTTCTTATATACAAAGTAAAATGATTGAAGAGTCATGTGATTACCATAAATTCTGCATGGAAATAAGCCTGGATGGCTTGGTTACCATGGGGCCAGGTGGGCCCAGGTTAAGGTTTATTATGAACAAGTTATAAAATGTTCACACCTGAAACACAGCAAGAGCAGCTGGGCTATCTGGACAGACAAATTTGCCTCTTGCCAAAATTCAGTGAGGAGGGAGTTGGAATGTATTTTGTGTTGTTTGAGAAAATTGCTTCAAAATATAATGACCGAACGAAAGCTGGACAGCCTTATTGCAAAGTGTTTATAGGGAAATTGATGAATTGGATTTGTCACTTTCAGATGTGCCATCCGGTGATTATCATGGAATCATAGAATGCCTATGGTGCAGAAGGAAGCCATTCGGCCCATCGAGTCTGCACTGACCCTCTGAAGATCACCCTACCCAAACTCCCATCCTGTCCCTGCAATCCCGTAACCCCACTTAACCTGCACATTCCTGGATGCAATGGGGCAATTTAGCATAGCCAATCCACCTAACCTGCACATCTTTGGATTGTGGGAGGAAACTGGAGCACCTGGAGGAAACCCAAGCAGACATGGAGAATGTGCAAACACCAGACAAACAGCCACCCAAGGCCGGAATTTAACCTGGGTCCCTGGCACTGTTGAGGCAGCAGTGCTAACAACTAATACAGTCAAGAATGCTGTACTCAATACATGAGTGAGTTCTGGAAGGAAGAGACAGAATTAGACTTTGTGGGATTTGCTGGAGAAAAGGGAAATATTTTATAGGGAATCTAGGGCTATGAAGTTTGATGCAAGATTTTAAAAACTTTAGAGAAGCGATGCTAATGGAAGAATTTTAAAAAATGTCCCTTTAAGAATAAGGTCCTACCTGGAAGATCATGGAGAAGTTTCTAAGGTAAAGGATGCTGCAATTGTGGTTGATGACTATATTGTTTTACAAATGTGAGTAACAGCAAACCATTGTTTGTAATGGACTGGAGACATGAGAAGAATACTGGTTACTGTGAGGAAGATAGAAATGAAAATATATACATTCATCAGAGTAGTTTGGAAGACCAGAATGATTCAAGGGGATCGATGTGTTATTTTTGTCATATGAAAGGGCATCTGTGGGCAGATTGTTGGAAATTAAAAGTCAAATCTGTATAATTTGTGGGAGTGCATGGCATGACTGGGCAGCACGGTAGCATAAGTGGATAGCATTGTGGCTTCACAGCACCAGGGTCCCAGGTTCGATTCCCTGCTGGTTCCCTGTGTGCTGAGTCTGCACTCTCTCCCCATGTCTGCGTGGGTTTCCTCCGGGTGCTCCGGTTTCCGCCCACAGTCCAAAGACGTGCAGGTTAGGTGGATTGGTTATGATAAATTGCCCTTAGTGACCAAAAAGGTTAGGAGGGGTTATTGGGTTACGGGGCTAGGGTGGAAGTGAGGGCTTAAGTGTGTCGGTGCAGACTCGATGGGCCTTCTTCTGCACTATGTTCTATGACTGCTGAAAATGTACTAGTAGGTGGTGCTTGTGACAAATGAGCAGCTTTGAATTTATTTACTATTGGGAAAGACGAGAGCATAGAAAGTTATAAATATTTTTTGTTTAAGGATGAAGTCTCCACATTTTTGTTTGGTGAAGCAGGCAAACAAATGAATGTTCTTGGAGATACAAGATCAGCTCAGCTCAATTGCTAATTTTAGTAGGTGATTCAGAACTCCCTCTAGAAGCTAATTAAGAATGTGTTCTGGTGACTAGTTGATATGTTTTCAAATATAAATTTTAGTTTTAAGAATTAAAGCTTTAACTGTAGATGGTAGGAGCATCCGATTGAGAAAGTTAGGAGCTACCCTGAGGCAGATGCAATTCGAACACACTTGGAATGAATTGCAATTAAAAGCTAACCTTCTGTTAATATTTCAAAGTTAAGTGCTGAATAACACCTGACCCACAGCCAGAGCGCATCATTATGTCCATAAAATAAGCTAAATGCTAGCAATTCTGGGGAAGTGGGTCATAGAACTCCGTTAAAGAGAGAAATTATCATGGCTTATAATTTCAACAGGACTCTTGCAAATCCACCTGGTATACTACGAAGCTTCTTCAATGTTTTGAAGTTAAACATCTAATTATTGTCGCTGAAATTACAATAAGTTTGTTGCTGGAAAATAGGTTATAGCTGACCTGTCAGCAGGTGAAGCAGCATTTGTGCAAATAGGAACGGAGTTAATATCTCGGTCAATGATTTGACTTGCATGTTTTATGAGCATTTGTTTATGCTTTATTTAAAATTTTCAACATGCCAAGTATTTCGCTGTTGTTTCTAAACTTACAGGTAAAAGTCCAACACGTTTATTTGGAATCGCTAGCTTTTGGAGCGCAGATCCTAACCTGGTGTTGTACGATTTCTCACTGTGCTCACCCCAGTCCACCACTGGCATCTCCACATCGTGGCTAAATTTTAATGTTTACTTAAGCAGAACTGTTTAGTAACAGCACAGTGACACAATATGCAGTAATGATAGAATAATGTAAATTAGTGTGGTTTAATTTCAGTTTTTTGACGTTCTCCCTCTGAACAGATGAGGCAAATTACATTAATGCCTTAGTATATAGTTGCTCCTTTTTTAAACATATGCATAGATTTTATTTTATGACTGGGGCGATCAATTATATTTAACAATCCACTGTTTATTTTTGAATGGAGGATCCCATTAAAATAAAAGCTGTTTCGCTGTTAGAACATCGTTGACACACTTCTGTCCAAATCCTTTCAGCAAGCTGTCCACACTTCCAGTGCTCTTTGCAAAGGTATAATTTTGACTCATCAGGAGGTCTATGAACTTGGGTCTCTATTTTTCATCACGTTTGCAGGTTTTACAATATTACTTAGTGAGTTGGTAATTAGTTTCTTATTAAAAATCTTATTCTTTCTACTAGCTTTCGTACTAATAAAGGACTTGGATATTCTGCTCATTTTGTTGGTGGTTGTTTGATTGTGACATCAATAAAATCAAAAGGGAAAGGATTCCAGCATTGTGTAAAGTATGACTTCAAGCCACAGAAGGCAAGTATTAACCACCTGATCATCTTACCTTGATGATAGTGATAGTAGAAGTTTATTTTTCAATAGATCAAGAGATTTAAATTACTTATTAAGTATCCACAAACTATTTTCAAATATATTTTCCTGAATAACTGACATGATAATGCCACATTTTGAGCTGTTTATAATGGAACCCAGCCACCTATTTTGAAGCATTTTGTTTCAAGCTGGAAGTATTTCTACTATGCCTACAGGTTGGAGTACTAGAATTTGCCTTGGCCCTGGGCTCGGTGGGGCAAAATCTTGCTGTGTGTGCTAGTTTCCTGCTAAATAAACAGTATGCATGTGTGGATGAATGAAGATACATCATTTGTGTTGTCCTTGTTTGACTGGGTTGTCAACTTCTGCTGCTCTGAACGAAGACCATTTGGGCAAGGTGTATCTAGTGCTTGTAACCATATCTTTGTTAGTTATTGACTTCAAACTAGGAAAGGAAAATGGATAGATGCCAATCCAAAGAAGAAGAGATTAGGAAGTTTGAGGGTTGCAAAGGAGGAAAGGAAGGTGCACGAGTCAGGGAAGGGAATTTGAGAGAGATCTTTCGGGCTCAAGGCATTGCTGCTAATGGTAGGTTAAAGGGAGGGAGGATACCCAAGGGGCTGGAAAATGAAGAATGTAGAGATATAACCATGTGGAAGGAGGTGGTGGTGAGTGGGGACATGTTTTGTAAGGTGAGAGGAGGTGTAAAGATGGGGGTGGTGGAGGGATCAGATGTCATGGAGTGTTTTAAATATAAGGAACCAGACTTTAAATTTGAGGCACTGGCTTGATTTGGAGTTGCTCTAGGTTAGCAAAGGTGGGAATTGTGCATAAATCAGACTTTCAGGATAGGATCTGAGGAATATAGTTTTGAATGCAATGGAGTTTATGGAGGATCGGGTATCTACCATGATAACTGTGACTGTTGCTCAAGTCAGTCAACAGAGAGCAAGATTTAATTTGACAAGCCAATGTAAAAAGTTGAACTACCAATAATTGGACCATAGCATTCGCATCTTGAACTAAAAGTCACTCTGAAATTTGTAGCATTTAAGAATGAAAGTGGCCTAAATTGAATGTGTGATGACCATTTCCAGTTTCTTCCCCATATTAGTACAGTCATATGGTTCATTATTGCAAATAGTGGAAAAGCCAGTGTTGCTTTCTAGGAGAGTTATAGCTGAATAAAGCTGTACTATTTGAAAACAGCAGGGTAATTAGTTGGAGAAACTCTTTATATAAAAATTACACTAATACAGTTTATAATCCTGTATTGTATATTTTAACATGAGGCAATGATCATCTTTTTATTGTACCATTTCTTTAGTGTATATAAATGGTTTAAGATATAGCAAAACTAAATTAAAGGTTCTTTATTATAGTGGTACATGGTGACTATAGTACATATCTACAATCGTTGGAAAAACAGTGAAATCCGGTGCTACGTAAATGGTGAACTGGCATCTTTTGGAGAGATTACATGGCTTGTGAATACCAGTGACGTAAGTAACATTGTAAAATTGCAAATTTGGAGATCCTTAGTCATAGAATTTACAGTGCAGAAGGAGGCCATTCGGCCCATCGAGTCTGCACCGGCTCTTGGAAAGAGCACCCGACCCAAGGTCAACATCTCCACCCTATCCCCATAACCCAGTAACCCCACCCAACACTAAGGGCAATTTTGGACACTAAGGGCAATTGATCATGGCCAATCCACCTAACCTGCACATCTTTGGACTGTGGGAGGAAACCGGAGCACCCGGAGGAAACCCACGCAGACACGGGGAGGATGTGCAGACTCCGCACAGACAGTGACCCAAGCCGGAATCGAACCTGGGACCCTGGAGCTGTGAAGCAATTGTGCTATCCACAATGCTACCGCGCTGCCCGCGTAGGTTTCGAGATCAGTTTATAGGTTTTTGTTCAATTAGTATAATTTCTTTGTATTTTTTTTAACCTGACATGTATTTCTTTAATCATATTTCTGACCCTATTTCAAAATTCACAAATAAGATCATCAAGGGGAGAAAAGGTATCTGGTTTAAAAACCGTAACAGTTTTTTTTCCTTTTGGAGTGAATAAATCCCAGTTCATGGATTTTTTCATGATTGCAAGATTATTTTCTTGCTGTGATTCCTTTGATCATCCAAAATTGGCAGGGTAGTTCTTTGGGAAAAGCTTGAGTGCAAGTGCCTTTTAGAAATGTTCCATCTCTATTTTTCTATTGATTGGTAAATATATTGATAATAGAAAATAGTTATTCAAGTTAATCTTGGTTCTGCAGGAGGATTTTGAGGCAATTTTGGAAACTGAACCTTAATTATTTCTAAGTTACGAGTCCGGATGTGTCCATTTTTACTTTGCGTTTTTATAAAACCGCATTACAGCATCGCAGAATCTTTACAGTATAGGAGGAGGCCAATTGGCCCATCAAGTCTGCACTGGCTCTCTGAAGGAGCATTCTACTTGTGGTCATTAATGTACATTGTAAAAAGTTATGGTCCCAGCACAGACTCCTGAGGCACACCACTAGTCACCCGGCAAATCACGTCCATATGTTCTGGTCGTGCCCGGCACGGGATGGGTTTTGGAGGGGTTTTGCGAGGACTATGTCCAAGGTGGTGAAAGCCCGGGTCAAGCCGAGCTGGGGGTTGGCATTATTGGGGTAACGGACGAGCCAGGAGTGCAGGAGGCTAAAGAGACCGGTATTCTGGCCTTTGCGTCCCTGGTAGCCCGGCGGAGGATTTTGCTATTATGGAAAGATGCAAAGCCCCCTAGTGTGGAAGCTTGGATCAATGACATGGCAGGGTTCATCAAGCTGGAGAGGATAAAGTTTGCCTTGCGAGGGTCTGTGCAGGGGTTCCTCAGGCGGTGGCAACCATTGCTAGACTATCTCGTGGAGCGTTAGGAGGAGGTCAGCAGCAGCAGCCCAGGGGCGGGGTGGGGGGGTTTCTTTTGGGGGGGCGTTTGGGTGGGTGGGGGGGGGGGCTTCCCTAGTGGTGCTTTTAAATGTCATATGGTGGGTTATTGTATATGGGGGAAATCCAATGTATAATTTTTGTTTGTTGTGTTCTTGTTTCCTTTTTGTTGAAAATCGGTTGAAAAATTTGAATAAATATATATTTTTTTAAAAATAAAAAAAATTCCTATCCATATGACTCCTCTTCAGAGCTAAAGAGATGGAGTAATCTGCTGGGTATATATTGTGTAAGAGGAAATGGAGCAGCTGGAGTAGAGTAGAATACCAGTGACTGATGGGAACAAGGAGAGATTCCAACAAAGATGTGTTCAGTCATGAGACAGGAAGCATTAATGGCAGTGTGAAGGACTAGAGAAGTTGCTAGCAGTAACATAAAGGTAAGGTATGGAATATGTTAATGAAAGAACAAAGGTCAGTGCTCAGTGAGAGCAAAGCTAAAGAACAGATGACAGATGGCCCAGAGGGGGTGGTTTACATTGGGGCAAAATAATATTTTGGATATCAAACAAGGGTCAAGATTGAGGAGAAAGGCCATATTCTAAAGTTGTTGAACTCAATGTTGAGTCGTGAGGGTTATTACACGCCTAATCGGAAGATGAGGTGCTACTCCTCCAGTTTGCATTGGGCTTCACTGGAGCAGACCAAGGATGGACATGCGGGCATGAGAGCAAGATGATAAGTTGAAATGGTAAGTGACAGGAAGGTTGGAGTCATCTTAATAGTGTGGATGGGGAGACTTCCAGTTGCGGCTATGTGCGACTTCATTCAGCTCCGCATTCAGCGGCTCCCGCAAAAACGGACTTTTGGCCTCTTTTCAGGGCCCCCAACGGCACTTTTTCAACGTTTCCCGGTGTGGGAAGGAGATTATAACAATTCCCCGATAGTATATGGCTTTTACTGGGAGCAGGGCGACTAAAAAGGTGGTGGTGGACCTGAAGAAGGTGTAAGGGAAGAAGAACAAAATGGCGGTGGGCGGAGATCAGGCAGCGTGGATGCAGTGGGCGCAGGAGCAACAGGAGGGTATCCAGCGCTGCTTCAGAGAGATTAAAGCGGACCTGCTTGAGCCGATGAAGGCTTCTAGTGATAAGCTGCTGGAGACACAGACGGCCCAGGGGGGTGGCGATCCGCGAGGCCCGACAAAAGATCTCCGACAATGAGGACGAGATCTTAGGCCTGGCGGTAAAGGTGGAGGCGCACGAGGCGCTCCACAAGAAATGGCAGGAGCGGTTCGAGGAGATGGAGTATCAGTCAAGGCGGAAGAATCTGCAGATTCTGGGCCTCCCGGAGGGCCTATGTGGTCACCATGTTGAACTCGCTGATGGGAGCGGGGTCCTTCCAGGGGCCCATAGAGTGCTGGCGAGGAGGCCCAAGGCTAACGAGCCTCCGCAGGCGGTGCTGGTGTGGTTTCATCGGTTCGCTGATCGGGAGTGTGTGCTCAGGTGGGCCAAGAAGGAGAGGAGCAGCAGGTGGGAGAACGCGGAGGTTCAAATATACCAGGACTGTAGTGCGGAGGTGGCGAAGAGGAGGGCCGGGTACAATCGAGCGAAGGCGGTGCTGCACAGGAAGGGGGTGAAGTTTGGCATGTTGCAGCCGGCGTGACTGTGGGTCACCTACAAGGACCGGCACCATTATTTTGAGTCTCCGGAGGAGGCGTGGGCCTTTGTTTAGGCCGAGACTTTGGACACAGATTGAGGGTCGGGATGGGCATTTGGGGACTGCGGTTGATATGTTACTTTTTGAAGGGCGGGGGGGCCCTTTGCTTGTGGTTTATTTTTCTTGGTGTTTTTCTCTTTCTGGTCGGTGAGGGTGGTTAGGGCGGGTTGGGCACTACTGGTTGGGTTGGTCGGGGGGGCTCTTGGAGGGGGGTAAGCAAACGGAACAGGGGTAGATGGCCGGCGTTGAGATTGGGCCCCGTGGGGGAAGGGGAGGCTCGAATCGGGGGTGAGGGGACTGGGCCTGTAAAAGGAGCTGCGTCAGAGGTGGCGGGGCCGGGTAGGTGGAAAACGCGGGCTTTTTCCCGCGCTGAAGACTGGAGGGGGCCGGGGCGGAGAAGCGAGGGTTGTTTCCCGTGCTTAGAATGGAAGGGGGAGGGGGAGAGCCTGTGGATGGGGAACGGAAGAGGAGGGTGTGTCACATAATGGGAGGAGTCGAAGGAGAGGCGAGAGTGCCCAGGGTCAGCAGGAGTCAGCTGACTTGCGGAAGTGCAATGGGGGGAGTAAATCAGCTAGGATGGGTCCTAGGAGGGGGGGAGAAATCGAGTTGCTGCTGCTATAGTCAAGGGGGAGCTGGAGCGAGTTGGGGGGCTCGAGACGGGGGTCTGCCGCCGTGGGGAATGGGCCGGGCGTGGGGTGCGGGCGCATGGCTGGCCGAGGAGGGGTTACGGCTAGTCGGCGGGGGAGGGGGCAGGTAGTCCCCTGATCCGGCTGATAACCTGGAATGTAAGGGGACTGAATGGGCCGGTTAAGCGTGTTCACGCACCTGAAGGGGCTCAAGGCGGATGTGGTTATGCTCCAGGAGACACACCTGAAGGTGGCAGACCAGGTAAGATTGCGAAAGGGTGGGTAGGTCAGGTGTTTCATCCGGGACTGGAGGCCAAAAATTGAGAAGTGGCAATCTTGGTGGGAAAGAAGGTGTCATTCGAGGCGTCGAACATTGTGGCAGACAATGGCGGTAGGTACGTAATGGTAAGTGGTAAGTTGCAAGGAGAGAGGGTGGTACTGGTCAATGTGTTTGCCCCGAACTGGGACGATGCGGATTTTATGCGGCATATGTTGGGTCAGATCCCAGACTTGGAAGTGGGGGGTCTGATAATGGGGGGAGTCTTTAACACGGTGCTGGATCCGGCACTGGATCGCTCCAGGTCTAGGACGGGTAGGAAGCTGGTGGCGGCTAGAGTGCTGAGGGGGTTTATGGACCAGATGGGCGGGGTGGACCCTTGGAGATTTGCAAGACCGGGGGCTAGGGAAATTTCATTCTTCTCACATGTCCATAAGGCTTATTCCCGAATCGACTTTTTTATTTTGAGCAGGGCGCTGATAGCGCGAGTAGAGGATACCGAGTACTCGGCGATAGCCATTTCGGACCACGCCCCGCATTGGGTAGACCTAGAGCTGGGGGAGGAGAGGGACCAGCGTCCGTTGTGGCGCTTGGAGGTGGGGCTGTTGGCGGACGAGAAGGTGAGCGAGCGGGTCCAAGGAAGTATAGTGAGGTACCTGGAGACCAGCGATAACGGGGAGGTCCGAGTGGGGATGGTATGGGAGGTGCTGAAGGCGGTGGTTAGGGGAGAGCTGGTCTGCATTAGGACCCACAAGGAGAGGAGGGAGCGGGGGGGGAAGAGGCTGGTGGGGGAGATGGCGAGGGTAGACAGGAGGTATGCGGCCGTGCCCGAGGAAGGATTGTTGAGGAAGAGGTGCAGCCTCCAGGCTGAATTCGACCTGGTGACCACCAGGAAAGCGGAGGTGCAGTGGTGGAAGGCCCAGGGGGCGATTTACGAGTATGGGGAAAAGGCAAGCCGGATGCTGGCGCATCAGCTTCGGAAGCGGGACGCAGCTAGGGAGATCGGGGGAGTTAACGACAGTGGAGGGAGTGTGGTGCGGAGTGGGGTTGGCATCAATGGGGTCTTCAGAGACTTTTATGAGGATTTGTACCGATCCGAGCCCCCACGGGAGGAGGGAGGGATGGGCCGCTTCCTGGACCAATTGAGGTTTGCGAAGATGGAGGAGGGACTGGTGGCGGGATTGGGGGCCCCGATTGGGCTGGAGGAGCTGGCCAAAGGGATAGGAAGCATGCAGGCGGGGAAGGCACCAGGGCCGGACGGTTTCCCGGTCGAATTCTATAAAAAATATATGGACCTGTTGGGCCCGTTGCTAGGACCTTCAATGAGGCAAGGGAGGGGAGGCCCCCGACGATGTCCCGGGCACTGATCTCCTTGATTCTGAAGCGGGACAAGGATCCCCTGCAGTGTGGATCTTACAGACCGATTTCGTTGCTAATGTAGATGCCAAGGTGCTGGCGAAGGTCTTCGCCACGAGAATTGAGGATTGTGTGCCACAGATCATCCACGAAGACCAGACTGGGTTCGTGAGGCAGTTGAACGTGAATGTGCGGAGGCTTTTGAACGTTATCATGATGCCAGCGAGGGAGGGGGAGGCGGCGATAGTGGTGGTGATGGACGCTGAGAAAGCCTTCGATAGGGTAGAGTGGGGGTACCTGTGGGAGGTGCTGAAGAGGTTTGGGTTTGGAGAGGGGTTTGTCAGGTGGGTTAGGCTGTTGTATGAGGTCCCGATGGCAAGTGTGGCCACAAACAGGAGGAGGCCCGAGTACTTTAGGTTGCACCGAGGGACGAGACAGGGGTGTCCCCTGTGCCCCCTGCTCTTTGCACTGGCGATTGAACCCCTGGCTATTGCACTGAGGGAGTCTAGGAACTGGAGGGGGTTGGTGCGGGGTGGGGAGGAGCATAGGGTGTCGCTTTATTCGGACGACTTGCTGCTATATGTGGCGGACCCGCTGGGGAGAATGCCGGAGGTAATGAGGATCCTTAGGGAATTTGTTTTTTTTTCGAGCTACAAGCTCAACATGGGGAAGAGCGAGCTGTTCGTGGTTCACCCAGTGGACCAGGAGAGGGGGATTGGCGAGCTCCCACTAAAAAGGGCGGAGAGGAGCTTCAGGTATTTGGGGGTACAGGTGGCCAGGAGCTGGGATGCCCTGCATAGGCTTAATTTCACAAGGCCGGTGGAGCAAATGGAGGAGAAGTTCAAGAGGTGGGACGCGTTGCCGCTGTCCTTGGCGGGTAGGGTGCAGTCAGTCAAAATGACGGTGCTCCCAAGGTTTTTGTTCCTGTTCCAGTGCCTTCCCGTGTTTATCCCGAAGGCCTTTTTTAGGCGGGTTAACAGGAGTATAATGGGGTTTGTGTGCACGCGAGGGACTCTGTGGGTGAGACGGGTGTTCCTGGAGCGGAGTAGAGATGGGGGGGCTGGCGCTGCCCAACCTCTGTGGGTACTACTGGGCCACCAATGCGACGATGGTGCGCAAGTGGGTGATGGAGTGGGAGGGGGCTGCATGGAAGAGGCTGGAGACGGCGTCTTGTGTGGGTACGAGTCTGGGGGTGCTGGCAAAGGTGCCGCTGCTGCTCCCTCCAAGGCAGTATACCACGAGCCCAGTGGTGTCGGCTGCCCTCAAAATCTGGGGGCAGTGGAGGTGGCACAGGGGGAGAAGTTGGGGCCTCAGCGTGGACCCCAATACGGGGGAACCACCGGTTCGTCCCAGGGAGAACAGATGGAGGGTTTTCGGGGTGGCACAGGGCAGGGATACGAAAGTTGGGGGACCTGTTTGTGGACGGGAAGTTCGCAAGCCTGGGTGAGCTGGAGGAGAAGTATGTGCTCCCCCCGGGGAACACCTTCAGATACTTGCAGGTAAGGGCGTTTGCCAGGCAGCAGGTGGTGGAATTCCCACGGCTGCTGCCACACACAGTATAGGACAGGGTGCTCTCTGAGGGGGGAGGGTGGGAGTGGGGAAGATCTCGGAAACTTACCAGGTGATGGAGGAGGAGGCCTCGGTGGTGGAGGTGAAAGGTAAGTGGGAGGAGGAGTTGGGAGAGGAGATTGAGGAAGGGACGTGGGCAGATGCCCTAGGGAGGGTGAACTCTTTCTCTTTGTGTGCGAGGCTCAGCCTCATACAGTTTAAGGTACTGCACAGGGCACACATGACCGGGACAAGGATGAGCCGGTTCTTTGGGGGAGAGGACAGGTGTGTTAGATGCTCAGGGAGCCCAGCAAATCACACCCATATGTTCTGCCCAGCCCAGCGCTGGAGGAATTTTGGAAGGGCGTGGCGAGGACGGTGTCGAGGGTGGTAGGATCCAGGGTCAAAGTGGGCTGGGGGCTCGCAATATTTGGGGTGGCAGAGGAGCCGGGAGTGCAGGAGGCGAAAGAGGCCGGTATTCTGGCCTTTGCGTCCCTGGTAGCCCGGCGAAGGATTCTTCTTCAGTGGGAGGATGCGAGGCCCCCAAGCGTGGAATCCTGGATCAATGATATGGCGGGGTTTATTAAGTTGGAGAGGGTGGAATTCGCCTTGAGAGGGTCGGTACAAGGGTTCTTTAGGCGGTGGCAACTGTTCTTAGACTTCCTGGCAGAACGGTAGACATTGGTCAATGGCAGCAGCAACTCGGGGTGGGGGGGGGGGGTACTTTATTCTTGTTTTTGTTACTTACACTGGAGGGTCTGAGGGGGTGTATATACCTGCTGTGTTAAGTCGGGGTGTTAATGTTAACTTATTATTTATGTACAGGGGGGAGGGGGCATGCTTTTCTAGACTGTGTTTTGTACTTAACCCTGTTGGGTTCCTCCTTCATTTTGTTATTGATATTTTATGAAAACCTTAATAAAAATTATTTTAAAAAAAAAAAAGTGTGGATGGGCGGGGCGGGGGGGGGGGTTGTTCTGCCTTCATATTGGGGAAGTGGGAGAGATTATGGGAGCAATGTCTTAATGTCGCTTATCAAATGCTAAAACCACCTTTTTGTAAATATCACCTTGTTACGAAATGTAAAACTTGACTTAAAAAGCTGTCTAATGTGCACACAATAACTTAATGATTACATTTGTTTATACTTTTAGACATTTGACAAATGTTTCCTGGGATCGTCAGAAACAGCAGATGCGAATCGGGTATTCTGTGGGCAACTTGGAGCAGTTTATGTCTTTGCTGAAGCTCTAAATGCAGCACAGATATTTGCAATATATCAACTTGGCCCTGGATATAAGGTACTCTAACGCAAGGATATAGTTTGAAGATAACTGACATTTTTGCTTTTGTGAGATGTGAGTCACTAACTTGGTTGCCTTTAAATAAGTGGTTACTGTGGAATTCAAATCAATTGCAGCCCTTAATTCTGATTAATAGCTGTAACATAAGACTATTTCTTGTGACGTGACAATTTTTAGTATTCTCTAAATTAAAGGCAGTTAATAAGGTGCATCATGGATACTTTATATGGTAGCACACATGCTGTACTTGGAGTCCTCGCAATCAAATTTAGACATGTTCATAAGACAAAATATTAATGTGAATTCATGGGTGCTGTCACACAGATTGAGTAACAAAAGCCACTGGTCTTGTACCCTAGTTATGTCATATAGATTCAAAAAATGTTGTGCAAAATATTGCATAACGGTGTAATAGAACATTTTGAAACTGCGAATTTAATCAAGTATTGCTGAAAAACGAGCCATTTTTATGTGAAAGCTTTCATCTTGCACTTGTTAGGATAATTTGCAAGAGTGCGAAATGTAAAGGAAAATAATTTATAATATTTTCTTCCATGCCTTAATGGACTCCATCTTGCACTTAAATTCGCCTTTGAAATGGAGCAGTCAAACAAACTCCTTTTCTTGGTGTTCTGGTTGAGAAGTCGTGATGGAGGCTCTCTATCATGGTCTACTGCAAGCCTGTCTTCACTGGCGTTGGGATTCTTGCAGTTCCATGCACTATAAGATTGGTCTGATCAGCAACCTTGTAAATAGGGCCCAAGCATTTGCTAACCACGCAAACTTGATGTTAAAATAGGGCGCATCAAATGGCTATCCTGATGAGATCATTTTGTGCTGTATATCGCACACACTCAGTGGATTTCAGGCCATCACTTTTGACCCTGTAAAGTGTCCAGTCTACCTCCGATTATCTCAAAACTTTAAGCAACAGATGTACCTAGCTGTTTCATGCTGCTAGTATTCACCATTAACAGGATGCTGCCATCTATCCAAAAAGTTGTTCAGGCTGTCACACACATGAGTAGTGTGATATATGAATTTCAGTGAAAGTATGATGCTCGGTATGTCCCAAATACTGGTTGATCGTATGAAATGGCATGTTCTTTCCGCAATTCGCAATAGGCAAGATACAGTCTGTATCCAACCAGCCCGTGCCTGCAAAACTCAAAACAGTGATCAACTTGAGATATGATTTCATGATTGGACAGCATTTGCTAAATAACTTCCAATGTACTAAGAATTACACTGACAACCAATTTAAGATTGTCAGTCAGGCTTGCAATATGGTGCATTTGTACATTTTGGAAGCTATATATATATTAATACACCAGGCTCTGTTCTTTGCAGGCGGAAATAACACACATTGCACCTGTTTCAGCTAAACAAAATAAATGACAGCTATTTGCTGGTTCATTCCTCAGGGGTCCCTATCAGTTAAGCTACCTGGTTAAATTTCAAACAATGCTTTCCAGTTAACTGTAAGTCACCATCTACTGCATTCTCTATGGCAAAGTCTCTACAATCCGAATCCACTTACCAACCAATCAATACACTGTTTTCATTCAGTGTAAATTGTTCCCTTTATATTTGGTATTCTTGTGAAATGGCCTGATGAGTGCAAAGCAAAATGCTTTGACAAAACATGTCTATTTTTTATGTGACTAATAAATGACTAACAAGACATAAGCCAACATGGATTTCAAAGAGGAGGATATTCTAGACCAACTTTATTGAATTATTTGAAGTAGTAGCAGAAAGAGGAGATGAAAGTAGATCAAATGTACATGGGCTTTCAAAAGACTTTTGATAAGGTACCACATGGGCGATTCTTAGCAGAGGTCAGAACATGTGGAGTTAGGGCACAATTACCAGAATGGACAACAAATTGCCTCAAAAGAGTAAAGATTGGAGGTTAACAGTAGTTAATCAGACGGGTAAAGGCGGGTAATGATGTTTCACAGGGATGGGTGGTGGGAAAACTGATCGCCATTTACATGGTTTGGATGTGGGCATCAGCAGTACATAAGGAGATTTTAGGGCAGATGACCAAAAGTTTGGTCATAGAGGTACTGTTTAAAGAGTGTCACAAAGGAAAGAGGGATAGAGTGGGAAAGATTTTAGGAGAAAATTCTTTAAAGAAGATTTTTCCACTTGTGTGGGAGTCCAAAACCAGAGATCATCATGAGAAGATAGTCGCTAATGAATCCAGTAAGAAATACAAGTGAAATTTCTGACTCAGAATGTGAGAAATGTGAGAATAGAGAATTTGTGACTATGTTGAGGGAATGATGCAAATAGCGTTTTAAGAGGCATTTAAGGCCAAGTTAGATAAATACATGAAAGATAATTGCATGATCTGGCGCTGGGGTGAGTTTAAATAAGGACACTCAAGTGATGCAAAAACACCAGTAAAGACCTGTTGGTTTGAATGGCTTAATTGTGCGCTGTTAATTCTATGTAATATTGTGCGAGTAAAACAACTGACTTTTGTGGACACATTGGCATCTGTGACAATTGCACATTGGTTTTATGAAAGTGCCGTAGAGTGGCCTACTTGAATCTTGTGTTCACAGTTAAGTAGAATTGAACTGTATCTTCTAGTAACATGCCTCATGTGTACTTACAAGTTAGGAACAGGAGTAGGGTATTTGGCTCCTCAAGCCTGTTCCGCCAGTCAGTAAGATCATGGCTGATCTGATGTGGCACCAGCTCCATATTCTGCTTACCTCCAATAACCTTTGACTCTCCTTTTAGTCGAGAACAATATTCAGTGACTCTGCTTCCACCCCTCTTGGGGGAAGAGAGTTCCAAAGATTCATGACCCCACCGTCTGAGACAAAAAAAAATATTCTCATCAGTTTTAAATGGGTGACCTCTCATTTTTGAAACGTTATTAAACAGTGTCCCCTAGTTCTAGTTTCTCATAAAGGGAAAAATTCTTTCAGCATCCACCCTTTCAAACCCTCTCGGGATCTTACCTGGTTAATAAGATTACCTCTCTGTCTTATAAACTCCAATTGATACAGACCCAGCACGCCCAACCTTCCCTCCTAAGATAAACCCACCCCCAATTCTAGGTATCAGTCGAATGAACCTTCACTAAACAGCTTCTATTGTATTTATATCCTTCCATTAAGAAGGAGACCAAAACTACAGAGTACTCCAGATGTGATCTCACCTATGCAACTTAACAAAACATCCTTCCTTGCAAGTTCCATTCCTCTTGAAATAAAGGATGACATTCCATTTGTTTTCATAAACAGCAGCTGTACTGCATACATTTTTGTGATTCAGGTACCAGGGCACGCAGATCTGTGTATTACAGATTTCTGAAATCTCGCTCTATTTAAATTATATAGCGCTCTTCTATCCTTCCTGCCAAAGTGGGCAACTTCCATTTCCCCCATTATATTTCATCTGTCTCTGTTTCTTGTTTTCTGCATTAAGTACATAAATAACCCTGTGCAATACCATTGTTTCACCCCAGGAAACCTAATTGAGCTTTCAATAATATGCCAGTGGTATTTTAGACCAAATTTGGAATTTGGCAAGCGTTTTCAGGACATTTTCGTAACATTACAGGTAAATGTAAGAAATCCAATGTATTGGATTTCACTCAATACCAGACAGTCTAGCTTTCAAGCCTTGTTAAGCTGTGGGAAATGAGTTGATCTATGTCTTACTGAATTGTAATTTCTCTTTTTCTAGGGTACTTTCAAATTCAAGGCCGAAAGTGACCTCCTCCTTGCTGAGCACCACAAATCACTGCTCTATGATGGCAAGCTGTCTAGTAACATTGCATTCACATACAATCCAAAGGCTACAGATGCTCAGCTCTGTCTAGAATCCTCCCCGAAGGATAATCCATCTATTTTTGTTCATTCTCCACATGCTCTAATGCTTCAGGTAAAAGCCAAATTCTTTAGCTGCATTGTACCAGTAAGAGTGCAGTAAGCATTTTTTGTGTTGGTAAAATAGATAATTAGCTGAAAAATACAAAAGTTGGGGAATTTTATATACAAATTTTTTTCTGTGGCAAAATGTCATAATTGAGGAAATAAGACAATTTGGGTGTATGGCAAACTTCTTGCGTGTGAATTTTAAAGGTACTATCATCACCTCTACAACTTTGATTTTTATTTTATTTCTACTTGAAATACTGGTATGTGTATTGCTAAATTAAGATTTAGCTTTTAATTTGGTCAAATGATCTATTTCTGTGAAAAAAATATTTAGATGCAAGATTGTCACTTGAGGATTTTGTTGAACTGTGACAGGCCATATTGGAGCTAGAAATTTAGGATAATAAGCTCAACTTTAAAATGAATTACAAGATTTTTCATTCTGGTCAAAGTATAATAATTAGTTTTGTTTTTAATGTTTTATCAAGTTTTAAGAAAATCTAGATATATTCAAATTTTTCCCCCTCCCATTTCCAAAATATTTGGGTAAAAATACAAGTATACAGTTAATATTTGATAGTTTTTAATTTTAAACTTCTTTAATAGGATGTCAAAGCTGTTGTAACACATTCTGTACAAAGTGCGATACATTCCATTGGTGGTGTCCAGGTGCTTTTCCCGTTGTTTGCACAGCTTGATTATAATCAGCATTCTTCCGATCAAGTTGACAGCACTGTATGGTAAGCGAATTTGAGGCATTTTGCGGCCTACTCAGGGATTGATTATTCATTACCCGTAGGACCCTGTGGATATATTAACAAATTTAATAGGGAATTCAGTACACTTGACGCACAAGACGTCATTTGGCTCATCATACCTTGTTGGTTCTTTGAAAGAGCAGCTGTGTTTAATCCCATGTCCCCACTTTTTAATCTTTAATCCAGTAAATTTCACATCTTTGATTACCTGTTCAACTCGCTTTTTAAAAAAAAAAATTTTTTTTAAATTGTGAAATTTGTTTCCTCCATTTTGCTAGAATCTTTGAGATCTTGCCAATTTCTGAATTAAAAATTCTCACTGTGGGCGGGGGCTGGCCAATCATGTTCACATGTTTTGGGGATGTGAGAGGTTGAAGAGCTACTGGGATGTGGTGTTTGGGACCCTATTGAGGATGACGGTGTCTGAGGTGAAGCTGGATCCCACGTTGACGATCGTTGGGGTTTCGGAGGTGAAGGAGCTGCTGGAGGGGAAGGGGGCCGATGCTGTGGCCTTCGTCTCTCTGATTATCCAGCGGCTGAATTGGAGGTCACTTACACCACCGGGAGTTGCAGCTTGACTGATGAGTTTCTCTGGTTGGAGAAAATTAGAAGATAAAATTTGCCGTAAGGGGCTCAGAAGAGGGCCTTGAGGCATGGTTGAGGCCGTTCATGACGATATTTGAGGAGCTGTTCATCGCCGGGAGGGATGTACAAACCGTTAACTTAATGTTTTGTTGGGATGTTGTTTTGCTGTTATTGTTTATGTTCAGAATAAAATATCTTTAAAAAAAAAAAAAAATTCATCAAAGACTATCGCCTATACAGAACATAATCCATTGAGGTTTCTGGTGAAATTTAAAGATCAAATGCAAGACTGTTTAAATGGAGTTTATTGCTACAACCATTTAACTTGAAAATTATATGAGTAGCAGGAAGAGCAAACTTAATTGCAGATGCTTTGCCATGACTTTGAGATGCAAGAAGAATGGAACGTTCAAAGTTGGGAAAGAAAGACTGAAATGGACTGTACTGATCTTTAAATCTGCATGCATAAAAATTACGAGATATGTATCATTGGGTAATCGTGTTTAGTAATCAGTGTTTAAAGTTGCAAAGGCTTTGGAAAATGAAGCCATCTTTTCATATTGTTGCTTCATTTTTTTAAGGGGAGAGGTGTGAATGTAGGAAAATTGTTATATATTATATGTTATGCTTTTTTGTAGTAATGTTATTTAAGAACCCTGGGTTCAGATGCATTCAGGAGGTATGTCTGCTAAAGCTGTGATTAAGGGGTCGTAACGATGAAGTAATAAATAATTTTAACTATTATTTTTATTTGCATATAGATGGCTAATGGAATATTGTTTCTCTGGGGTGTAGATAGTTTGAAGGGTTGTGTTTAGTCCTAGCTAAGCAGGTCATGGGACATCTCAGTGGGAGGAGACTGGAGGATTCCTTTTGCTTGGGATACAGATTATGTAATTAATGGGAGTAGCCAGCTCTGTCTGTAGTTTTGCAGTTTGCCATAGGATAATGAGTCTGCCAAAAAGGATTTTCAGGTTGTTCCTGAAAGTGTATGTCTCCAAAGGTATGCACAGAGAAGCAAGTATCCCTGATTTGTTAACTGTATTTATAAGTGGCATTTAAAATGTATTGGGTTTCTTAATTTGAGTATATAGTGGCAGGTGTAGATAGGGAGTTAGTTTTATTTAAAACCTGTTTTAACTGTGTTAATTGGAAAGCTATTACTGTGTTGCTGATGTGGTTGATTCTGTGTTTAAGTTAAAGTTTGTTTTAACATAAAAGATACCTATTGGTCAGTGTTATCACTCCTGTGGATTAGTAATCTTCCCTCACAGTCTTGCAAATTGCAAATTATTGGAATTCGCATAGGGGAGCCCTAACACAAGAATACTGAGTGAAGTGAGTATGGAAATTGTGGAGGAACTGACCATAATTTTCCAGCAATTCTTAGCGACACATTAGAGGACTGGAGAAATGCAAATGTTTACATCCCTGTTCAAAAAAGGGTGTAAGGATAGGCCCAGCAATTACAAGCCAGTCAGTGTAACTTTGGTAGGGAAACATTTAGAATAATTTGGCATATAGAAGCCAGGGCTTTATAAATAGGCCCGTAGGGTACAAATGCACAGAAATTAGAGAATTTGTAGAAAAACTGGCTTGGCCTCAACTGGAATATTGTGCACTATTTTGGACACTAGACATTGGGTATGATGTGAAGGCATACAAGAGGGTGCAGAAAACATGTACAAGAATGGTCCCCGGATGAGGAACTTCAGTTACAGAGATATTTGGAGAAGCTGGGACTGTTCTGCTGAGAAAAGAGAGGGTTGAGAGGAGATTTGACTGAGTTACACAACATCATGAGGAGTCTGGCAGAGTAGATCAAGGGGAATCATCCTAATTGATGGAAGGATTGTGAACCAGAAGATGTAAATTCAAGGTGATTAGCAAAAGAAGCAATGACAACATGAGGAAAAGCTTTGTTATAGAATGAGTCATTTGGATCTGGAATGCACTGCTTGAGTGTGTGGTAGAGTCAGTTTCAATCATGACTTTCAAAAGTAAATTGGATCATTATCTGAAGAAGAAAAATTTGCAAGGCTATGGGGAAATTACTTAGATGAATTTCTCTTGCAGACACAATAGGCTGAATGGCCTGCAACCATTCTCTGATTGTATGTGACTTACCCATTTTCAGCAATACTACTCTTTTTAGTAGATCTTTTCTATCTATTTGTAACTCATCTATAACTTCCCTTTCTTTTAGTGTAAATTTCACTTCATTTGCGAAGACAGATGCAAAGTGCTCAGTTAATACTCCTGCCTTGTCTTCTGCTTGTGCACAAGGATTTCTTTTTGGCTCCTCATTGGACCCAAACATTATAAAATGTTGAAATTTAATTTATTGTTACCCATCATTTGTTTCTCATTACGTCTCTTTACCTAATGTATTAACATTTTCAATTCCCTCCTGTAATTTCCCTGGTTATTAATCTTGTACCTAATATTCATCAAAACCTCATCATTTTATTTTAATTTTAACTTTATTTCTTTTGCAATCCAGGGTGCATTAGTTCTGCATACTGTACCTTTTCCCTTCAAAGTGGTATGCTTATATTTTACCTAAAGACTGCCTGAAGAATGCCCCCAATTGTTTTGTTACAGCTTTACCCTGAAGTTGCTTTTTCAAATCTGTCTGTGCTAGTTCCCTTTTTAATTCATTGAAATTAGCTCTTCCCTAATTGACCTTTTTACTGTGGATATTCTCTGGTCGCTCCATAATTACTTGCATCCAGATTATGTTGTGGTCACTGTCACCTGAATTATCCCCAACTGCTGTACGCTACTTGCTCTACTTCATTTCTCTGAATGTGATGCAAGGGAGAGCTGAAACACACTTTTGAATTCTCAAAGAAGAATAAACTAATGTCAGAAGTTCCAACAGCATGCAACAACAATTGAGTAGTAATATTAGAAGATTTGAATTGCCCTTCGGGATTTTCTGTACTTGCCGGCACATGGGACTGAGAGTAACCTTTTTTTATTCCTTTATCAGAGTTACAAAGCCAAAGCTCAGTGTGGACAAGGGCAAACCCCTAATCCAGCTCCTTACCTGCTCCAAAAACCAATTCAAATTGAATCCAATTCATGGCCCCCACAAGAGCGACATATCAGATCCAGGCATTACACCTGGCCTCACGCTAAATCTTAGCCAAAAAGCCGAGAAGTGATGACTGAAAGTAATCTTGAGATTACTACCTATGAAGTTCTGTTTTTCAGTCTATCCTAGCTCCTGAAACTGTGACTGACAGGCCTGAACACTTTCTTTTCTTATCATTGGCTTCAATATGGATCCTGACTTCTGGCTGTTCACCTTCTCCTTGCAGAATACCTTGTTCAAACTCATTGATATCCTAGCACGAGGGAATTATGTTAACAGTTACAGAAACTCCTCTTCATGCCACTGACTATCAGATTTTCTGCGCCTACTGTATTTCTACTCCTTCTACAAGATTTCCGTGGCACATTCACATCTCCCATGGTGCCAGGGGTTTGGTTTTGGTTTACTGCATTCCTCCAAGGAGTCCGCATCCTCCCTGGTATTTAAAACTAAAAACTGAGTAAAGGCTGTGATTAGTTTGATGAATGGCTCCTCAAACTCTGAATCATTGCACTGGAGATTTTGCAATTGGTGGCACTTCCTGCACATGCGCCTATCTAGTACACATGAAGTGTCCTGGAATTCCCACATAGAATAGAATGCTTGCAACGGTTCCCAGCTGGCTTGCCATTGTGATCAACCCAATAACCTCTATCTAATAAGATCAGTAAAGCACTTGACACTGAACTGTTTATTAAAAAAAAAATTGAAGTCTAAGACTCTGTAGCACTAATCCGCAAATTCTAAGAAACTGACCTGTGGAAAAAACTGAGATAGTGGACTCGTGAACAGTTGATTAAAGACATTTGAAATTATGTTTATGAACCATTTTTGGGGGAAACCACTATCTAATGAATTCGAACACTGAAAAATGAAGACTTTAATGAAAAAATTAACCTGTACCTATCACCCACCCATCTGCTTGCTCCACAGCAATGGTATCAGTTTTGATTTCTTCTATTTCTGCATTCAGATGGCTTGCACTCTCCACTCATAGTCTGTCTGCCACTCTGTTGCCGTTTCTTCCACTTTTGTCTGTTTTCATCTCTCACCATTTCCCCATAGGCTTGTTCTTTGCATTCTTATTAGATTCTTGCACTATTTCCCCATAGATTTGTTTCTTCCACACTGTTTTTCTTTGAACGTTCCCTCTCCGCAATCACGAAGCAAAGAATAGTTGTTTCTCCAGAAATTCCCTTTTGCAGCACGTGATGTATTTTGATCCCAGACCAGACCCCAATAGTGGCTAGGTTAATGGACCGAAACCCCATTATTTTATTTTATTTTTGTAAGACTGTGGAAAGAATACTTTGCTCCAGGAGTGATTGCACAAAGAAATAGGGATTTGGTATTTTAAAACAAAACTTAATTATTAACACAATATCACACCCGGAAAATAGCTCAATTACCCCTGAAACAATACTACTTAATACAGTAAATATAATACCCTGAATTACTATCTCTATTCTTACAGCTCTCAATCCATCCCACATCCCAATGGCACAGGTTAATACCGGCTTCCCAGAACGGATTTGGCACCTGTTAGAACCTCTGGCTGGATGCCTTCAAAAAGCTGCTCCAACTGGTTTATTTCAGCTTTCCCCTTGTCCTCAGACAAGTCTGCACAGCTTTTAATTCTATTATTCTTTTTAAAAACAACATCCTCCTGTGAGAGCAATAGGCTGTGTGTGTGGTCTAAAAGGGTAGCTAGATCAAAACTCCATTCAGAAAGAGGAGATTCACTAGGTTGATCCCAGAGTTGAGGGGATTAGATTATGACGAGATGTTGAGTAGACTGGGACTGTACTCATTGGAGTTTAGAAAGATGTGGGGGGGATCTTATTGAAACATATAAAATTATGAAGGGAATAGATAGGATAGATGCGGGCAGGTTGTTTCCACTGGTCGGGGAAAGCAGAACTAGGGGGCATAGCCTCAAAATAAGGGGAAGTAGATTTAGGACCGAGTTTAGGAGGAACTTCTTCATCCAAAGGGTTGTGAATCTCTGGAATTCCTTGCCCAGTGAAGCAGTTGAGGCTCCTTCTTTAAACGTTTTTAAGAAAAAGATAGATACCTTTCTAAAGAATAAAAGGATTCGGGGATATGGTGTACGGGCCGGAGAGTGGAGCTGAGTCCACAAAGATCAGCCATGATCTCATTAAATGGCGGAGCAGGCTCGAGGGGCCAGATAGCCTACTCCTGTTCCTAGTTCTTATGTTCACCCAACTCTCCTTGGAGAAAGCTCCATCCAGCAATCACAGCATCTCGCCAAGCTTAAAGCAAGTTAACTGCCCAGGCTGCAAACACCCACTCCCAGGGACTCTCCCTAGTCAAACAACATTGCTTTAGCCCAGGCTGAAAACACATTACTCTGGTCAATTTCACCTCTGGCTCTTAAAAGCTTTCTGGTCTTGCAAAACAAGATTATTTTTAAAAACATGATGTCAGGCAAACACACTCCCAGGCTTGTTAACCCTTAAATTGCCAAATGTTTATAATATATTAAAATCCTGCATTCGTAACAGATGCTTCCTTCCCACAGTAACCATATGTGATCTAGTTCTTTGGTTAATTGTTCTTTGGTTAATTGTATCAGAGGAACATCAAATGAGTTAACGTGAGCTGTAAGTGCCAAATTAACTCAGATATGTTGAAAATATTAATGCCTTCATTTTTTTTGTCTGTCTTTTAGTTCCACATTGTTGGCATTTATTATGGAATTACTGAAGAACTCAGTGGCTATGCAAGAGCAAATACTCTCTTCTAAGGGCTTTCTTGTCATTGGGTTTAGCCTTGAAAAGGTAAATATTGCAATAATATAGCTTATGGTGCACTGTTTTAAATAACCAACTTAATAGAATTAAACCCAAATTAACTTGAGGAATGGACTATTAAGTACATTGTCTTATTGAACATATAATTATTTTACACAGAATTATTTTAATAAAACACCATAACCTCATTTTAAGGCCTAATTTTTAAGCTATCTTAGTGTTTTGTAAAGTCTTACAATTTAAAGTGGAAGGTAGCGTCATTAAAAGATTAAAGCCGATGACTAATATGCATACTCCAAGTCCTCGTTGTTTCGTTATTTGGGGCAGAATGGGTTTAAAAAAAAAGTCAAACCAAATCTGCAGCTTTCAAAATTTGGCTTGCTGAACCAACTTATAATACTGTACCGATTTGGTGCAATAATGAGCTGCTTTGATATTTCTCTCGCATGTAAATAAGAACCAACTTGCATTTGTATAGACCATTCACATTTTCACGCCATCCCAAAGTGCTTCACTGCCAGTGAATTTCTTTTGAATTATAATCAATGTTGTGATGTAAGCACGTTTGTGCACAATATCCCAGAGATAAATGGCCAGATCATTGTTTTTCTGGTGTTGATTGAGGGATAAATGTTGGCCAAGAGCCAGATGAACTCTGTACTCCCTTTTGAATAGTGCCATATGATTTTCATGTATTCCTGAGAGGACAGATGCGACAATTAAATCTGCCACAATTATTGCAGCACCCTCCATAAAGCCCCTTTTATTTCTGGATTTGTACCTCTTCCTACAATGTGGCTACTGTGGGGACCGATAAACTACATCCACCTTTGTTTTGTCGCTATTTCGTATCTCCATCCAAACTGATTCTACATTTTGATCCTCTGAACCAAGATCCTCTGAACATTTCTCACTACTGTATTGATTTAATCAATTATGAACTGAGCACCCCACCTCCTTTTCTTTTCTTCCTATTATTCAGAAATGCAAATACTCTTGAATATTCATGTCTGAGCCCTGGTCACTTTACAACCATTTCTCTGTAATGGCTATCATATACATGATATGGAGATGCTGTCGTAGGAATGGGGTGGGCACAGTAAGAAGTTTTACAACACCAGGTTAAAGTACAACAGGTTTGTTTCGAATCACTAGCTTTTGGAACTCATCTGATGAAGGAGCTGTGCTTCAAAAGCTAGTGATTCGAAACAAACCTGTTGGACTTTAACCTGGTGCTGTAAGACTTCTTACGGCTATCATATACTAATTTATTTCTGTTTGTGCTATCCACTAATTCCTCCTGTTAGGAATGCTACATGCATTCAGAAAAAGTCTTTAAATATGACTTTTTGACCATTTCTCTACTCTGAACTTATTTGTACTCTGATGTTTATACATTTTGTCCCTTTCTGGTTATAAATTCCCATAATACTAGCCTGCACAGTGCTTTCATAGAATCATAGCATTTGCAGTGGCGAAGGAGGCCATTCTGTCCATCGAGTCTGCACCGGCCCTTGGAAAGAGCACCCTAGTTAAGCCCACGCCTCCACCCCATCCCAGTAACCCCACCTAACCTTTAACAACAATTTAACAGAGCCAATCCACCTAACCTGCACACCTTTAGACTGTGGGAGCACCCGGAGGAAACCCGCACAGACGGGGAGAAAGTGCAAACTCCATACTGTCACCCGAGGCTGGAATTGAACCCGGGATCTTGGAGCTGTGAGGCAGCAGTGCTAACCATTGTGCCACCATCCCGTCCTTTTGTTTTTGTTTTTCCTTTTGTTTTATATTGCCTCTCATTCATCCTATCAAAACCTATCATATTATACTTCTCTGCATTAAATGTAATTTTCCAGATGTCTAGTC
The DNA here is from genome assembly GCF_047496885.1 of Scyliorhinus torazame. NCBI lineage: Eukaryota > Metazoa > Chordata > Chondrichthyes > Carcharhiniformes > Scyliorhinidae > Scyliorhinus > Scyliorhinus torazame. Next base: position 101,912,794 of record NC_092709.1, read on the forward strand.
ATAATACCAGCCTGTGTCCTCTTCAGGTCCATCGCTACCCACGTCACAGTACATAACACTGCAAATTTTGTGTCATTCATAAATTTTGCAATTGTGCCCTATAAATCCAAGCCTAGGTCATTAATATACCGTTTAAAACAGTGGTTTTTGTACCGACCACTTGAAAACCAACTGTATAACATTACTCTAGTCCAAAAACCAACCATTCACTGCTGTTTCCTGTCATTCAGCCACCTTCATATCCATGCTGCCACTTTCCCTTTTTTCTCAGGAGTTCAACTTTACTGGCAACTCCATTAAATGACACTTCACCACACTCCTTTTGGAAGTCCATATACGCATCAATCACAATACCCTCATGAACCATCTCATTACCTCAAAAATCTCAATCAAATTAGTGAAACATGATTGGCCCTTAACATGCACGCTGGCACTCCATAATTTACTGCTGCCCTGGATTTTGGTTCTAAAACTTCCCCACCACCAAGGTTAAACTGATGGTGCTTAGTTGCTGGGTTTAACCATTACAGTTTTTTAAACAAGCTTGTAATATTTGCAATTCTCCAGTTCTCTGGCACCACCCTCCACATCAGGAGGATTGGAAGATTATGGATCGTACCTCCACAGCTCGTGCCCTTACTTCCTTCAGCATCATCGGATACATCCCATCTGGTCCTGGGGTGACTGCTAGTTTTGTCCTTTCTCTTTGACTTTCCAAATCTCTCCTGAAATGATGCCCCCCCTCTCCCCCAACTATTTTGTTTAAACTCTCTCTACAGCCCTAGTTATACAATTTTCTAGGGCATTAGTTCCAGTACAGTTCAGGTGAAGACGTTGCCAACAGTACAACTTCTTTCCCCAGATGACTCTGCCCCACGAATCAAACCCATTTCTCCCACACCAATCTTTGAGCCATGTATTCAAGTTGTTGATCTTATTTGCCCTATGCTAATTTGTTCGTGGTTCAGATAGTGAACCAGCGATTGTGACTTTTGCTTTATAATTTAGTCCCTCGCTGCTCATGCTCATTAGCAGATTCTCTTTCTTAGCTGTACCTATGTCATTGGTATCCACATGGACCATAACAACTAGATCCTTCTCCTCCCACTCCCAAGTTCCTCTCCAGCCTGAGGAGATAGAAACATACATAGAAAATAGAAACCGGAGGAGGCCAGTCGGCCCTTCAGGCCTGCTCTGCCATTCATTATGATCATGGCTGATCATCAAGTTCAATACCCCGATCCTTTTAGCCCCAAGAGCTATATCTAATTCCTTCATGAAATTACACGTTTTGGCCTCAACTACTTCCTGTGGGAGTGAATTCCTCAATTCACTACTCTCTGGGTGAAAAAATTTCACCTCACCTCAGTCCTAAAAGTCCTCAAAATATGACTCTTATTTCTGGACTCCTCCACCATCGGGATCATTTATTCTGAATCTACCCTGTCTAATCCTGTCAGAATTTTGTAAGTGAGTATGAGATCCCGTCTCACTCTTCTGCACTCCAATGAATATAATCCTAACTGACTTAGTCTCTCCTCACATGACAGTCCTGCCATCCCAGGAATTAGTCTGCTGCACTCTCCATAGCAAGAACGTCCTTCCTCAGATAAGCGTACCCTTACCCTTAAAACCAAACAGGCAATACAACCTTTGGGTCTCGTGCTCTTCGCTGCAGAGAACAGTACCTATCCTCCGAACTGCATTATTCCCTATTAGAATTACATTCCTTTTTTACTCCCCACCTCTTGAAAGACTCCCTGCACCATGGTGCTTGGTTAGTTTTCCCATCCTCCCTTCAGTCTCTGCTCTCACCCATGTAAGCTGCTAGAACATCAAACCAGCTGGACAATTTCTAGGGCTGGGACTCCTCCATTGGTGCCTTCATGGTCCCTAAACCAGCCTGTACATATGAAGTAGCTTAACTAGTTATGGTGTATGAATTTAATTCATACTTCCCGGCCCTGACTTAAACTGTTGCCCCTATTTAGGAAGATAAAATCTTAAAATTTCTCACTAGCCAATTAGCTACTTGCTCATCTATTTAATGCCTTTGAACACTCACCAGCTACAGGACACTGAAAAAAATGTGTAAATGCAGCACCTCCTGCCTCCCTGCAGCAAATTCGCACTGACATAAAATGACCAATTTAGCACTCGTACCTCAATGCTTTGTGTTTGGCACACTGTGCTTCCACACTCAATTTATTTACTGCAGGCTAAGTATTCTTGTTGTAATGTTTTCCTTTGGTAGGATACTCCATCTAGTGGTCTAGCTGAAAATTGAAGCATAGTGAACATTTGGGGTGATTATATATGAACTCCACAAGTTACCTAAGTCAGCGACCTTGTGTGGCTAGCAGTGCATTGTACCTACTGTGCTGTTTTATGGCTAATTAAATTTACTACCAGCAGGCTAAATTGGGCAGCAGTTACCAGGCTAGTTCTGCTCAGTTGTGATGTATTCAGTTTTGAGTTCATTTCTCATCAAATATTGCACTAATCAAGGAACCATTATTTGGATATGTTGTATTTTTCCAAAATTAAAGGTCTAATCTTGACAAAACATGTATGTTAAATTTTTGCAGCTTGAGTGACTTCATTAGAAATTGTTGTCCATATTTTTGAAAGACATATGATTCTTGAAGTGTTAAGGGTAATTGAAAAATGAAAGCAATGCATTTATTTCAAGATGTTTGTGATTGAAATTCAGGCCGAAGTGGCCTTTTGTGTTCACTTTTCTTAAGCATGCAAACTCAGATGCCAATTTATTCATAATTCTTCAAGGAGTGACTAATTCTTCTTGAAAGGAGTGTAATGTATGAATATATAGAAGTGCACTATAGCCTGTGTTCTCAAGCCAATTGTGGAAATAGAACATTCCTTGTGGTGAAGCCTCACTTGCTGTTTTTGTTAATAAATTGGATGTAAGAATGAAACAATCTATTGCATGTGGAAATGTATACATATGTATAAATTGTTTAAAAACTGAGACATGTTCAATATCTGAAATCCATGTTTTTCTGCAGTCTTCCAAAGTTCATATCACCAGAGTTGTATTGGAACTGTGCTTGGCTTTTGCCAAGTATTTGAGTAACTTGCAGAATGGTGGCCCTCTGCTCAAACAGTTATGTGATCACATTCTTTTGAATCCTGCTATATGGATCCATGCTCCAGCCAAGGTGAGCGTTTTATTTATTTTTCTTTTTTTAAATGTAGATATATTTAAATTTTACAATATCGCCAATATACCGCTCCAAAATTTATAACTAAGTGTAGTTGAGTACAATTTACACCATTAACCTCAAAATGCTAAGAACAAATAGCTCTTTCAATTTAACTTAACTATGCCTACAACTCAAGTAAAGGTTGCATTAAAATGGCTGCATTTTCTTTGATACAGTTTGGATGCAGGTGAAATAACCGTTCTCTTTATTGAATTGAACTGGATTCATTTGACATTTCAACCAAAGAAGAGTTAAATTTAATTATGCATGTTAATCTTTTGAGTATATTGCTTTATGAAAACTTTTAAAATGTAGATATATTTATGTTTGCCATACATAAAAACTTCCCATACATAAGAATGTAAGAAATAGGTGTCGGCCACCCCTCAAGCCTACTTATGTCCTGAACTCCATTTTCCTGCCTGCTCCCATGACACCTTTGCCAATCAAAAATCAATCTAACTCAGCCTTGAATATATTTACTGACCTACCCTCCACTGCTGTATCGATAATATATATACGGCTAATCCCTAAAAGTTTAAAACTGGACCTTTGAAAATGACATGCCATGTCTGGCGGTGACCATTGAAGGAGAAGAGCTAATCTGGCTTTAAAGAAGAAATTTTGCACCTTGCTATCTCTGAAGAGATATTAGTAGAACCAGAGTCTACTAGCTTGCTGAGACAAAGGGGCTGACAACCTTCTTTTGAACTTAATGATTGGAAGAGTAACAATCTCAAAGGGAAATGCACACTTGTCAAAGCTAGAATGGAGAGGTGGGAGTCATGTGATAAGACCCCCCCCCCCCCCCCCCCCCAAAAAAAAAAAACTGGGACAACCACTTATACTGTAAATCAGTCTGCCATCTTCCATCGACCAGGCAGCAGCACTGAAAAGGATCTCTATTTGGGTTTGAATGCTTGAACCCTATCCTCTCTTATACCATTTCATGCAAGACTAATTCTCTACATACCTATCTTATCATGGAAGGCATCTCCAACATCAGTTTACAGTCTGCTGACTTCTGAGGGAGGGCTATGGACTTCGGTTCTGGACCCAAGTTAAACAAAAATTCTTTGTTCTGTGGTCTTCAGTCTGTAAATCTTTCTTTCTAATTTTTGTAATGAATTCACAGGGGACTATGTAGCGATTCCCCACGTTTTGACTGTGCATGAACAAGCTAACCCTCTTAGTTCACCTTATCTCGAGTTTGCTGTGAGATTATTGATAGAAATTGGATTACATCAAAACTGAGTTGAGAAATATGCCACTGCTTATAAAGGGGGAAATTAAAATCAAAACTCATTAGTTGCAGGTGGGTACTCCGAGAAGAAATCAGTGCAGTTTAAATTAAACCCTCCCTCGTATGTAACAACACTGAAAACATAAAAATAGTAGGGAACCAAGGATTTAATGCAAGTGAGGAACTTAAATTAATTACTATTAGTAAAGATAAAGAATTGAAGAAATTTGTGACCAAAAGCCGACAAATCTCCTGGACCTCATAGCTTCATGTCTGGTGCTCTAAAAGAGCTGCGGAGATGGTGGATACATTGGGCACATGCCGGCTGTTCACACCAGTGGGATATTAGGGTCTCAGGCCGGCGCAGGGGTTTCCCGGCGTCAAGGGGTGCAGTCACTGGGAAAAATGGTGGGGTCAGTAACACCTGCTGGTGGGCCGCCTCCACTGCGGAAAAACACGTGGCAGATTGATCGGCAAATCCCGCACATTGTTTGTGATCTTCAAAATAATTCCTTTGATTCTGGCAAGATCCCAGTGGATTGGAAGGTTGCAAATGTATTCAAGTTGAGGCCTTGGCTATCTGTAATCTATATTAAAGTATCCAAGCTTGCTGGCAATGCAAAACTAAGTAAGAAAGTAAGCTGTGAGACCACAGCCTATAAATATATATGGACAGATTAAATATGCAAGAAGGTGGCACATGGAGTATAATGTTTGGAAATGTGCGGTCATTACTTTGGTGGGTAGAATAGGGAAACAATTTTTTTTTTAAAGTTTAGGGAACTTATTAGTTGGTTTTCTGGAGGATTTGAGTGTCCTCATACATGATGCACCAAGTTAATATACACGTAGAGTAAGCAATTAGGACGAGTGTTATGTTGGACTTTATTGCAAGGGGTTAAATTACAGGAGTAAAGGAACCCTACTGTAATTATGTGCAGGACTTTGGAGTAAGACCACAACAGGAGTACTGTGATCAATTTTGATGTCCATTCCTAAGGAAGGGGTGCAACTAAGATTCTTTGGATTGATTTATAGGATGAGAGGGTTGTCCTATGATGAGAAGAATGGGTCAATACTCTCTGGATTTAGAAGAATGACAGGTGAATTTATTGAAACAAAATTCTTAATGCTTGTCAGATTATATGCTAAGATGCTATTTCCCTGGGTTGGAGCATCTAGGACTAGGGATGGGTATTAGGGGTATGCCATTTGAGACAGCGATGCAAATAAATTTCTTGTCTCAGGTTGTGAATGTTTTTTTTGATTTGATTTATTATTGTCACATGTATTAGTATACAGTGAAAAGTATTGTTTCTTGCTGTACAAACAATGCATACCGTACATAGGGAAGGAAGGAGCGGCTGCAGAATATAATGTTACAACTTTAGCAAGGTGTAGAGAAAAGATCAACTTAATACGAGGTAGGTCCATTCAAAAGTCTGATGGCAGTAGGGAAGAAGCTGTTCTCGAGTCGGTTGGTATGTGACCTCAAACTTTGGTATCTTTTTCCTGACTGAAGAAGGTGGAAGAGAGTATGTCCGGCGTGCGTGGGGTCCTTAATTATGCGGGCAGCCTTTCCGAGGCAGCGGGAATTGTAGACCGAGTTGATGGATGGGAGGCTGGTTTGCGTGATGGATTGGGCTACATTCATAATCTTTTGTAATTTCCTGCGGTCTTGGGCAGAGCAGGATCCATATCAAGCTGTGATACAACCAGAAAGAATGCTTTCTATGGTGCATCTGTAGAGGTTGGTGGGAGTCGTAGGGGACATGCCAAATTTCCTTAGTCTTCTGAGAAAGTAGAGTAGTTGGTGGGCTTTCTTAACTATAGTGTCGGCTTGGGGGGACCAGGACAGGTTGTTGGTGACCTGGACACCTTAAAAACTTGAAGCTCTCGGCCCTTTCTACTTTGATCTCATTGATGTAGACAGGGGCATGTTCTCCACTACGCTTCCTGAAGTCGATGACAATCTCCTTCATTTTGTTGACATTGAGGGAGAGAATGTTTGGAATTCTCTATCCTGGAGGGTGATGAATGAACAGTTGTTGAGTATATTCAAGACTGAGGTTAATAAGTAGTGTATTTGATTCCAAGGGCATTTTGGAATATTGGAGTCTGGTGGGAAAATGGAGTTGAAATTGGCAATTAGTCATAATCTTATTGAATGGTAGAACAGCTCAATGTGAAACAGCATAAGGTAGAATATGGACCACTCCTGCTCCAATTTTTTAAACTCTTGCTTTCTTAAGCATTGACCCATTGTTGCTGTACAGTTTGTGGTCATCCCCTGAAACAGGCTCATGTCTCAGCTGCCAAGCATAACTCAGCATCTTCAAACGATTCTCTTTCTAATATTCACTACAGTAAACATCTACATGGCATCACTCTCCAGTGATTCTTGCTGGAAGCGCACAAGGAGCAGTTAACCTACCGGATTTTTCTTCTGCCTACCCTGGGCAACCAAGAATAATTGTGGTTTCTTTCCTGTCATCCTGGGTGTGAACTACCAAGTCAACAATGTCTGAAGGACTGATTTAACCAACTGAGCCACGAGGCAGCCAGCTATCAAGACAAAAACCACTCTTGACTGTTAAAGATCGTTGCGTACAAAATGCCAGATACCTCTTCCTGTTCTTTCATTTTGTTTTGGCACAGAACTTTCCCTGGCCAGAAAAAGCAGGCAAAATTTGTTCTCGGATCTTTCCGACTTTGAATTGATCACTAAAGTGCCCAACAGGAACAGGTGTACTAGTGGAAGCCCTCCTTGTTAAAAGCGATGATCTTTTTCTTCTTACAGAGACGATGCTGCAGGATAATATAGATTGGGTCTTGAATATTGAGAGATTCATGACATTTAGGAAGGACTGGAAGCTGGAGGGAAGGCTCTGTTAATTAATTATGTTGTTGGGGTGACCCAAGTTCACAAAACCATGGAGAAATATGGCAGTGATAACATTTTATTTATGAACTTTGTAAAACAGACAAAGGAAAGTTCATAAAAAAGAACTATGTATTTTGGTATTCTTTGGACACTCATTTTTCTCTGAACTGGACTGTGCTGCAAATGTCTTTGAGTTCCTTATGGGTGTTTCAGCTCACCAATTGAAAGTATTTTACAATGCACTCAACAGTTGAGTTCTTGATTGTAGAATCCTTTGTTGGTCATGGTCACACATCTAATAGGTTTTCCTTCCTATTTACTTTAACCTAGGTTCAGCTGCAGCTCTACACCTACTTATCCACCGAGTTTATTAGTACAGCCACTATTTATAATGCAGTCCGAAGAGTTGGTACTGTGTTGCAGATAATGCACACTTTGAAATACTATTACTGGGTAGTGAATCCTCAAGATCGCAGTGGTGTTGTTCCCAAAGGCCTAGGTAAGCAAAGACTTTCTATGATTAATCAGATAAAAGTTTACATTGTGGTCGTTTATTTTTTTCTGCCTCCTCTAGTTATTACGCATGAACAGTGATGTAAGTAGTGCATCTGAGGCAACCTATCTGATTCAGCACCACTGAATTTGCTAATCTGTGAAGTCAATTCAGCACAGGTGCAACCAGAAATTCAGAGCACTGTAAAGAGAAACAAATCTTGTTTGGGGGCCCTGGCAAGGAATAGTTGAAGAAAAGTTTCCAGTATATTGAAAACTATTACTTTCGCAAAAAGTAAATTTGGTTGGAATTTATTTAACGTTTATTGAAGAAGGAAGCACATAAGGTTACCTTTTTTGATATTGAGGCCAGCTGAATTTGATGTTTAAATTTATTGTACAGTGCAGGGATATCTTAACTGCTGGTCTGAGTGCTCAAAACAGGCCATTTCAGAACTGCGTAAGCAGCAGCTTCATTAAGGAAGCATCTTACAAGTAGTTAATGTAAAATGATTGATTTAAAACCTTCGTTTCGGACTCTTTTTCCTGCTTACAAACCTAAGGTTTTAAATTTAAGGCAAACATTAAAGGGATGAAAAATAAATTGATCATTGTAAACTGGGCTGAACTGTTAATAGGTAAATTGTGGGAAGTATCAACTGTAACAGGACTTGGGCTAGCAGATCGACTGCAACAGGACACTGGTAAGCAGAATGTGCAGACAAGTGGTAGGTGGGAATTTAGTAGTGTGAGGTGATGGTGCATTTTGGAAGAAAGGACTGAGGCAATATGGACTAAATGACACAATGTTAAAGAGTGTACAGGGACAGGAAGTCCTGGGGGTTCATGGCATACATCTTTCAAAGTAGCAGGGCATATTGAGAGGCTAGGATGCAATGCATCAGGAACATTGGGCTTCATACATCGAGAGTCGAGTACAAAAGCATGTTTGTTAACCTTAGTAAAACTCTGCTTAGGCGTTCAACTGCAGTAATGTCCAGTTCTGATCACACTTCAGGACGGATCCCTTAGAGAGTCAAGAGGAGATTTAACATAATGGTTGCAGAGATGAGGGAATTTAGCTGCAACGTTGGGTTGAGGTTGTTTTCCTTGGAACAGAGGAGGCTGATGGAGATATGCAAGATTTTTAGGTTTAGGTAAAGTAGACACAGAAAAGCGGTTTCCATTGGCTGATGGCACAAGGACGCATATTGGAGGACACCTTATCTTCTTTTAAAAATAGAGTAGTATTGATCTGTGAGGGTAATGGAAGCAGAGACTATCAATGATTTTGAAAGGAAATTGGATGGGCACTTGAGGTAAATAAACTTCCTGGGCTATGGGGCTAGAGCGCAGGAATTGGACTGATTTGATTGCTCCGCAGAGGGCAATGGACTGTATGGCCACCTCCTCTGCTGCAATGACTCTGACTCTTTGATTCTGCACTTTGTTACTTGGCAAGAGGTCAATACAAAACAAGTGCAGACCTCAGAGGCAAATACTTCACTTGTGCAGTTAACAAAGAGGCAAATACTTCACTTGTGCCATTAACCACGATTAATAAATGAGGTAAGAGACCGTATCAAACTGAAAGACAAAGCTTACACAAATTCAAGGCGGAGTTGAAAGCCAGTGGACTTGGAAAGCTATAACAACCAACGAGGGCTATGAAAACCAACAAGGGGTTACACAGAAAGTAGTCAGGTACAAAAAGGAATTGCAGCAAATGGTTCTTTAAATATATTGAAAGAAAGAGTGGTATTGAGGAATGTTGGCCCATTAAAGATGGATGCACCAGTCCATCCCTTCTAAATTATTGATATAGATTCCGAATAGTTGAGACCGCAACTCTGATCCCCTTTGCTGTCCAATAGTTAGAATTTACCATGTGGTCTTATTTTGTACAGTAATCTTTGATGTGGCACCTTATCGAATGTCATTTATAGATCCAACAGAATATATCTGGTTCCCTTTTGTCCACCGTGCTCATCACATTCTCAAAGAACTCAATACATTCGGCAAACAAGATTTCCATGGCCAAGCTTTCACATAACCATGTTGATTCTATTTTATATTGCTCTAAATGTCCCGCTACTGCTTCCTTAATAATGGATTCTAGTATTTGCTGATGGCAGGTGTTAGGCTACCTGGCAATAGGCTTTCTGTGTCCCCACTTTCTTGTACAGAGGTGGTTGGTTTTCACAAATGGAAACTGTAAAACTAATCAAGCAATTACCTCCCTGCTTACCTTATTAATGCCACTCAACTTAAGTTTTCAGGTCTCACAGTGCCCCTCTCCTTCTCTTGGATTACTCCTTGATCTGTGAAAGATCACCACAGCACCTCTTTCGAGCATACATAAGTCCTGAGTTTGAAACTCTGTCGAAGCTCTTCTTCTTCAAGCTATAACTCCTATTTTCTAGGTGAGCAAAAATCTCCTGTATTTATGCTAGCTGGAGTTCCAAAGATCTGAGTCCGGACCTGCTGGCTAGGGAACCAGTTGTAACTAGCCATTTCTGCATCCACCCCCCCCCCCCCCCCCCCCCCACCCCACCTCCTCCGTCCCGTTAACCTCTGCCGCCTTCCTCCCCTTGCCCTCTGCGTCCTCCCTACCCGCGCCGCCTGCGCCCCGTCTCCCCTCGCCACCTGTGCCCCGTCTTGTCGCGCCACCTGCGCCCAGTCTCCCCTCGCCACCTGTGCCCCGTCTTGTCGCGCCACCTGCGCCCAGTCTCCCCTCGCCACCTGCGCCCAGTATCCACTCGCTGCTTGCGCCCCCTTCTCCCCTCGCTGCTTGCGCCCCCTTCTCCCCTCGCCACCTGCGCCCCGTCTCCCCTCGCCACCTGCGCCCCGTCTCCCCTCGCCGCCTGCGCCCCGTCTCCCCTCGCCGCCTGCGCCCCGTCTCCCCTCGCCGCCTGCGCCCCGTCTCCCCTCGCCGCCTGCGCCCCGTCTCCCCTCGCCGCCTGCGCCCCGTCTCCCCTCGCCGCCTGCGCCCCGTCTCCCCTCGCCGCCTGCGCCCCGTCTCCCCTCGCCACCTGTGCCCCGTCTTGTCGCGCCACCTGCGCCCAGTCTCCCCTCGCCGCCTGCGCCCAGTCTCCACTCGCTGCTTGCGCCCCCTTCTCCCCTCGCTGCTTGCGCCCCCTTCTCCCCTCGCTGCTTGCGCCCCCTTCTCCCCTCACCTGCGTCCCCTTCTCCCCTCGCTGCCTGCGTCCCCTTCTCCCCTCGCTGCCTGCGTCCCGTCTCCCCTCGCTGCCTGCGTCCCGCCTCCCCTCGCCGCCTGCGTCCCGCTTCCCCTCGCCGCCTGCGTCCCGCCTGCCCTCGCCGCCTGCGTCCCGCCTGCCCTCGCCGCCTGCGTCCCGCCTGCGCTCGCCGCCTGCGCCCCGCCTGCCCTCGCCGCCTGCGCCCCGCCTGCCCTCGCCGCCTGCGCCCCGCCTGCCCTCGCCGCCTGCGCCCCGCCTGCCCTCGCCGCCTGCGCCCCGCCTGCCCTCGCCGCCTGCGCCCCGCCTGCCCTCGCCGCCTGCGCCCCGCCTGCCCTCGCCGCCTGGATGTTCCCAAGTTTTAGATTCACCCACAAATGGAAACTTCCTTTCCACACCCACCTTGTCAATACTGTTTATGATCTTATATACTTCAAGTCACCCCTCACTCTTCTGGACTCTACAGGAAACAAGCTCAGCCTTTCCAACCTATCCTCAAGACAATCCACTCATTCCAGATATTAATCCAATCAACCTCCTCTGAACTACCTCCAACGCATTTACATCTATTTTAAATAAAGGGACCAAAACTGCATGCACATTTGAGGTATAGTCTCACCAATGCCCTGTATAATGGAAGCATAATATCCTTTTATGTCCAATCCTCATGTAATAAAGGATAGCGTTCCATTAACCTTCTCGGTTACATACTGCAAGTGCATACTAACGTCTTGTGCCTCACGCACGAGAACACCTGGATCCCTCTGCACCTCAGAAAATTCTGCAGTTGTTCTCTGTTTAAATAATACTCTGGCTTTTATTCTTCCTGCCAAAGTGAGCAACTTCATTCTTTCCCACATTATATTCCATCTTCCAGATTTTTACCTACTCACTCAATCTATCTACATCCATCTGTAAACTCCTTATATCTTACAAAATACTTTCCTACCTATCTTTGTGTCATTGGAAAATATAGCTACCGTTCTTTTGCTCCTCTCGTCTAAGTCATTGATGTAAATTGTAAAAAGTTGAGGCCTCAGTACAGACCCCTGTGAGATTTCACTCATCACATCCTGTAAATCAGACAAAGACCCATTTATACACACTCTTTTCTGCCAGCCTGGCTGATAAGTTATCCCCTACACTGAGCTTTTAATTTTTTGCAATAACCTTTGATGTGGCATCTTATCGATGCTTTCTGGAAATACAAGTACAGTACATCTACCTGTTCCCCTCTATACACAGCACTCCTTCAAAGAACGGTAGTAAATTTGTTAAACATGATTTCCCTCTCTTAAAACCATGCTGATTTTTCCCCCAATTACCTTGAGCTTGTCCAAGTGCTCAGCTATAAACTCCTTCAGTGATCAATTCTTCCAGATATCATGCTAACTGGCCTATAACTTCCTGTTTTCTGCCTCTCTCCCTCTTGAATAAAACGGTCACATTTGCTACTTATCTGGTGGAACCATTCTAGAATCAAATGAATTTTGGAATATTAACGCCAAAGCAACTACTATTTCTTTAGCCACCTCTTTTAGACCCAGCATTAGGACCTGGAGATTTTGTCAGCCCACACTCAATCGGTTTGCTCAGATCTGTTTCCCTCGTGAATGTAATTTCACCAAGTTCCTTTCTTGTCTCCACCTCCCAATTTACAGCTATTACTGGAATGTTTTTTGTATCATCTACAGTGAATACAGAAACAAAATATTTGTTTATTTCATTCACTATTTCCTCATTATCTACTTTTAACTCCCCATTCTCACTCTCCAGAGGACCAACACTCATTTTAAATACCTGTAGAAATAGTTGCTGTCTGTTTCTACATTTCTAGCTAGCTTCCTTGCGTATTCTAATTTCTTTCTTCTGATTAACCTTCTAGTCATTCTCTGTTGTTCTTTATATTCTGACCAATTATTTGACTTGATGACTGGCATGTTTTTTTCCATAAGTTTGATGCTTTCCTTAACGTTGGCTAACCATGGATGGTGGTTCCTCCCTTTAGAATCTTTCTTTACAACAGGAATATAGTTATTCTGAGTATTGTGAAATAGCCCCTAAATGTCTGCCACTGCTTCTCTATTGATCTATTCCCTAGCATTGTATCCTAGTTAATTTCAGCTAGCTCAGCTTTCATTCCCACATAGTTGTCCTTATTTACGTTTCAAAACTAGTCTTAAACCAACTCTTCCTCCTTTCAAACTGGATGTTAAATTCTGTCATATTGTGGTGGTTGCTACCTATGTGTTCCTTTGCTCTGAGGTCATTAATTAATCCTGTCACATTACACAATACGAAATCTAATATAACCTTCTCTCTGGTTGGTCCTAGAATGTGCTGTTCTAAGAAACAACCTTGAACTATTGAGGGAGTTTGAAACTATCTGATGCTTCTTCTGTTGAAGGAAGGCTTCATTGACATGGATCATTATTTTAAAAAATTGATTGCATATAATCTTAAAGGTATTGTTTTTTTCTCTTTCCAGATGGACCCAGACCAAACCAGAAGGAGATTCTCTCCTTGCGGGCTTTCTTGCTATTGTTTGTGAAACAGTTGATAATGAAGGTGAGAATCCGACATTTAGAAATGTAATGCTGTCCTTGCCATGAAAAATAGTTCTGTATGCAGACTAATGTGCCAAATAGCTACTCTTACAAGCTGCATTTTTTTGTCAAACCTATGTTGTATCTACTTTGAATCCCCAGAAATTCATTGGGATACTTTTGCTTCTGATATCATACTGCAATATTTTTCACCTTCACAATGTTTTTTCCAATTCTGTGAAGGTGTGAGTTGGGATAGTCGAATAAAAGATCTCTCGAAATTGAGTATATCATCTTGAGTGTTGTAACTTCCCTTCTTTATTTAGATAATTTAATTAATGGATGGATGCATACTCCCATGTTACTCCACCAGACTCTTGTCTAAGAAGCACTGCTAAACGTTCGATTGGGAGATTATGTATTGTTGCTCGTTTTAGCCTTAGTTTATTTGCTCTAATTCTGTCACCTTTGCTCTTGAGTCGCCAGGTATCTTTCTGATACCGCCACGTGGTTCAAGTCCGAGTAATGATTATTAATCCAGCACACCGCTTAGTAAGAGTTAAATCAACGTTCATTTATTATATACAGCAATTAATACTTATACAATAATTCTACTTCTAACCTACTACCTACCACTAACAGGCCAATACTTAACTTTGGAAATGGCCCACCAGGTCAGGGAAACGAATGGCCTTTCGAATGGGTTCTGAGCCTGCGGGATTCAAAAGCTGGTACAGGTCGATAGGCAGGAGTGTCTATCTGGTAGCGATCGCTGGAGTAAAACTTACGGTTTCTTTCAGCAAGGGTCTCGAAGGGTGCGGAGAGGAGAAGAAGGGCCGATTTGAACTTGGCCCCTATTCTTATAGTCCCCAGGGGCTTCCCGCCTCTCGGGGCGGACCTTGTACCTGGTTCCAAGTGATTGGACTTGGTCCCAATCACTTGGTTCGATATGCTCCAATACTGGAGCGATTCCTTGATCGAGGGGTGGTCGTTTACCTTTCTTTGTGTCAGCTCCTGCTGGCGCCGAGTCTGGGTCGGCTTTGAGTTGCTAATTTGTAGCAATTGTTCCCGGGGATGGCTGCTTAGTATGCAGATTGCTGGGGTGTTGTGATGTTGATGGCTGCAGGTATCGGTTTGGTCTGGATTCTCCAGAGGCGAATACACTGTTTTACCTGCAGCTGTCTGTTTGAGTCCTGTTGGCTGATTTTCCCATCACCCTCTTCCGTTCGCCATTTTAAATCGGCGTTTGGCCATTCTAATCGGGAGTCAGCCATTTTACATGGCTACAATATAAGGAGGTTTGACATAAATTTTGAGATAATGATTGAGAGTAATATAACAAAGAAAGACCAAAGTAGTAGATTGGAAAAAGGCTAACTGACAGAATGACACAAAAGCAAAATACTGCGGGTGCTGGAAATTTAAAAAACAGAAAATGGTGACACATTAGCACAGTGGTAACACTGTTGCTTCACAGCGCCAGGGACCTGTGTTCGATTCCCAGCTTGGGCCACTGTCTGTGCCGAGTCTGCACGTTGTCCCAGTGTCTGTGTGGGTTTCCTCTCGGTGCTCTGGTTTCCTCCCACAAAGTCCCGAAAGACATGCTTGTTAAGTGAATTGGACATTCTGAATTCTCCTTCAGTGTACCCGAACAAGCGCCGTAGTGGGGTGATTAGGGGACTTTCACATAACTTCATTGCAGTGTTAATGTAAGCCTACCTTTGACACTAATAAATATTATTAGTATTATTCAGCTGGTCAGGCGCATCTGTGGAGAAAGAAGCAGGGTAATGCGGAAAGTTAGGGGAAGATGCCACGTGGTGACGCCAAAGTGGAGGTGATAGAAATGGTAGAGAAGAGAATGTTCAGAATTCTAAAAGGTGTACCGCGACACACGGAACTGGGGATTCAAGTACACAAATCTCAGAAGGTGGTTGAGAGCAGTTAGAAAAGCCTATGAGACTTTGGGCTTCATAAATAGAGGTATTGAGTACAAAAACAGAAAAGTGATTCTGAACCTGCAAAAGTTCTGGTTCTACCACAGCTAAAAAATTGTGTACAGTTCTGGTCGCCACACTTTAGAAATGGTGAGAGGGTCCTTGAGAGGATGCAGAGTTTATTTTTCAGTATGGTTCCAGGGATGAGGGTTAGATTGGAGAAGCTGGGGTTGTTCATCTTGGAGCAAAGATTGAGCAAGATTTGATAAGAGTTGTGGAAGATTGACAGGTTTAGGTAAGGTAGTAGAAAAAAACTGATGGTACGGGACTCGGGGGTCACAGATTTAAGGATTTGGACAAACAGGTATACGAGAGGTGCGAGAAACAACTTTTTTTTAAATCCGTGAATCTTGCGGCCTGTGTGGGTGGTGGAAACAGATGGAAAGTGATTTCAAAAGGAAACAAAATGAATTTAGAGGCAGTGGTGAATAGAGCAGGGGGTGGGACAGATTAGACAGCTGCACTGACAGAGCCGGCTTGAACTTGTTGGCCTAATGTGCCCAAATTAGTCCATGACTTTCTGAACATGAAGGCTGGTGGGCAGAATAGAGAATAAGGGAAATCCTGTTGTGGCTCTGGTTGTGAGAAGAGGTGGGGGCAGAAGTGGGTATTTGTTGGCTTATCCCAGAAATGAAAACACAGATGTTGAGGAAGGGATGGGAAGTTTAACCATATGAAGGTGAGAGAAGGGTAAAATTAGAAGCAAATTTCTAAGTTTTCCATTTCAGGGTGAGAGCAGGAAAGGGCACCAGTGATCTATTGGCAGAACCAAATGCAGATTGGGTGAAACATTTTTATTCAGTCCACGAACATGACCCCAAGCTGCTGGTAGTCTGTAATTGTAATTCACCTGCTTGCTCTCACGCTGACCTCTCTGGAACAATGCAATAAACCGAGGGCAATGTAAGCTTGAGGAACAGCATCTCATCTTTTGATTGAGCATTTCGGACTGTAATATCTGTCGCATTTTGTTTCCTTTTCCTTTGCATATTTCTGTCTTACTCCCGTTTTTACTTCTGGATGGCAGTTGTTCGATCATTCTGCCATTCCCACCTGTTGGCGCATCTTTTGTTCCTTGTTCCATTCATAAAGTAGTATTTGCGCAAGACAATTAAGATAGGAATGAGCTCACTCAGGAAATAACAAAATAAACTAATACTGTAATAGTAGGGACACTGAACAAATAATTTGTCACAGATTTTGCAGAAGAGGATAGCTGAAGGTACTGCAGTTGATATTCTCTGTACATGGAATTCTGAATATTGGTTAGTTGAGAGCAGATGTGGTGCATTATGTGAATCTACAGGGTGGGGTACAGTGTAAATTCTCATCTCCTACCTCATAATCCCAGTCGATCTTTAGGCCTTGGTTGTATTAGGGATTGCACTAAAAGTGTGAAGATTCATAGCTATTCTGATTTATTAGCCTATATTTTCTCAATTTCCAAAATACACCCAAGCAGCTTGGGGAACTGAAAAATTTATCATCACAAAAAGTTTCAGCCACTACGGTTTGTGTTACTGTTAATCTACAAAAGCAGCTTCTCCGTAATTTATCATTGAAATAAAGAAGCTCATTTGAGTAGGGTGTGTGTATATATGATCTGTGTATTTTCTAAACAGAAGTACATCAAGGAGTCTTAAAGATTCTTCTAAAGCTTGGGTTTAGGATGACAATTAGATTTACTTTCATATTTTGATATCTGAACTGTTTGGTATTGTAGTTTTGTTTTATAATACTCAATGTATTGTAATTTTGCTGCTTTTATGGATAAATCATGACATTTGTCTTCACATTTATGACATTCTCTCTAAATTCTTACAGTTTTTAATCAAAATAACCTGATTTCCAGATAAGGGCTTGGTGGCTAGCTGCTAAGTGAAATTAACATAATACTAAATAATAGGTGATTTGGAATCAGTAACCATTTTGTACACAAATTTAAACCCACAAATTCCATTGACAGATTTGAAAAATATCTAGCAATTCAGCTGTTGTATTGTGATTTTAAAAAATGATTTGATGCAATTAATATTTTATCAAATATCAATTTTCACTTTTTTAGGATCATGGTATTAAGGAAGATGAACTGCAGAGTATTCTTAACTACCTTCTCACCATGCACGAGGTAAAATAACACCAAGCACTTAGAAATACTTAACTGAGACTTGGCAAAGTGTACTGTATGGTTATAATTTCTAACCACAGTGTGGTTCTAATCTACAAAAAAATTGTGATGGAAATTTGTTGGTCGCAAGAATCTTCAAAAAATAAACTATATACTTATTCTGGTTCAGAATAAGATGTGCGATATGATACATGATGTTAAATGTGTCTAAGCCTAACTTTGTGAGGGACCATGGATTGGGGACGTTTGAGAACATTGGATTTTGGTTGGGTTCGTCTGTGTAACAAACTGGAGGTGTTGTACTCGGAGGGGGGGTGGGGTGGGGGCACTATGTGTTCCTGTGAGCCTGTTATGTTTTGTTTTGTTTTTACTACCCATTCTGTATATTTAATTGTGTAAATGTAGAGTTTTATATCTTTTTTGCCTCCTTGTTTTGGGGGGTAATAATGTTTGAAATATAAAAACGTGTGGGGCTTGGTGTGGCATGGGGGTTGGGTGGGGTGGAGGGTGGAAGGGTGCTTTGGCACAGGAAGTTGATCTTTTGCCTTTGGTGGGGGTCATCCTACTATCAGGTGGCTGGTTAGCGGAAGGGAAGTGAGGGGAAGAGCTGTGGCAGGGAGGGGTGGTTAGGTTTTTTGCGTTGTGTTGGTCATCTTTGTTTGTGGCTTGGGTGGGGATGGTGGGCCTGGGGAGGTGGGACATTTTGTGTTTGGGATGGGGAGGGTGAGCGGGTGACATCGTGGAGCAGTAGGCGAGGGTGGAATGGTGGCAGCCATCTTGAGGGGACCCGGGAGGTGGGCGTGACATGGACCTGGGGAAGTCCATTGAAATGTGGATATGGTTGATCAGGGGGAGTGGGGGTGGAGTGGAGCCCTCTGACCAGACTGGTTGTGGATCAGATGAGATTGAGGTAAGGGTGAGTGGAGCAGGTGTTTCTTTCAGGGTTACATATGAAGATGAAGGGGTTGCAGTGCTGATTAGTAAGAAGGTGGCTTTTTCGGCTAGTAGCATAGTGGGTTATCCAGGGATAGGTATGTGATGGCGAATGGGAGGCTGGAGTGTTCGCCCGTGGTGATGGTGAACATCTATGTCCCCAACTGGGATAATGTAGATTTTATGAAGGGAGTGCTGGCGAAGGTTCTGGACCTTGACACGCACCATTTGATTTGAGGGGGGCGGTCGGGGATGGATTTTAAGATTTTAATACTGGTCTTGATCCTAGACTGGATTGATCATGTCCCAATTCCTTGATTGTGTTGGCAATGGCGAGGGAATTGTTGGGGTTTATGGAACGGATGGGGGATGTGGACCAATGGCGGTTTGGTAGGTTGAGGGCAAAGGAATTTTTGTTTCTTCTGCACTGTAGGGATTCTATGTACATTGGGTATATTCCTGGATCAATTTTTATTTATTTTTTGTCACGGACAGGACGTTGTTGGCGGGGGTGATTGAAAGGAGTACTTGGAGTTTGTGGTGTTGGATCATGCACCACACCTTGTGGACCTGTGTATGGAGAAAGGGGGTTCCCAGCAGCCACAGTGGAGGCTAGATGTGGGGTGGTTGGCTGATGAGGTGATCTGTGAAAAGATAGGTGTGGCTATACACACTTTTGTAGGGCTCAATAAAAAGGAGGTCTCTGCTACCATGTGGGAGGTGCTGAAGGCAGTAATTACGGGGGAGTTTATTTTGATTGGGACACATGGGGATAATGTAGAATGATTGAAGAGGCAAAGATTGGTGGAGGCCATAGGTGATGGATCGGAGGTTTTCGGCAGCCCCTGAGAAGAGGTTGTTGAAGGAAGGAGCTCCAGATGGAGTTTGAGCTTATGTCTACGGGAAAGGCAGTGGGGCAGCCGTGTCGGAGTGGAGGGTTGCTGCACAAGCATGGGGAGAAGGCCAGTAGGTTGCTTGCGCACCAGTTGAGGCGGCAGGTGGCGAGGGACATTGGGTGGATGAAGGATTTGGAGAATAGGGTGGGTGCTGAGTTAGCAAAGGTGAATGGGGTATTTGAGAACTTCTACTGGGGGCTGTACAGGTCTGAGCCCCGGCCGGGGGGGGGGGGGGCTTTGGCATGAGTCGTTTCTTGGATGGCCTGGACATTCCTTCGGTGGAGGAGAGGAAGATACAGGGGTTGGCTGCCCTGATTGGGCTGGGGGAAGTGACAGGGTATGTGGGTTAAATTCGATCTGGGAAGGACCTGCGTCCGGACTGCTTCCCAGCAGAAATCTATAAAACTATGTTCAGAACGGGGGCATCTTTCAGTGGATATGTTTAATGAGTCGGCTGGCAAGGGGGAGCTTCCGCCCACGCTGACACAGGCGGCAATTTCACTTATTTTGAAGAAGGATAAGGACCCAGAGGAGTGTGCATCATATTGTCCAATATCGCTGTTGAATGTGGATACAAAGCTATTGGCTAAGGTGTGGTGACACGCATGGAGGATTGTGTGCTGGGGATGATCGACGAGGACCAAAAGCAGTTTATTTTTTAAATTAAATTTAAAACCAACAAAACAATTTTGAATGCCCAATTATTTTCCAATTAAGGGGCAATTGAATGAGGCCAGTCCACTTAACCTGCACATCTTTGGGTTGTGCGGGTGAAACCCATGCAGACATTGGGAAAATGTGCAAACTTCACACAGACAGTGACCCAGGCCGTGATCGAACCCAGATTCTCAGCGGCGTAGGCAGCAGTGCTAACCATTGCGCCACTGTGCCGCCCTGACCAAATGGGGTTTATGAAGTGGTAGCAGCTGTCAGCTAACATTAGGAGGCTGTTAAATGTGATTATGATGCCCTCGGAGGGTCAGGAAACAGAGGTGGTTTTGTCAATGGACGCGGAGAAGGCGTTTGACCGGGTTAAGTGGATTATTTGTTCCAGATGTTGGGATGGTTTGGATTTGGCAGGAATTAGTGGATTGGATTAGGGTGTTGTACAGGGCCCCACGGCGACTGTTTTCATTAATATATTAGCTTGGGGTATTTCCGTCTGCACTGGGGAACGAGTTTGTCTCTGTTGGTTTTTGCGTTGGCGATCGAGCTTTTGGCAATGGTGCTGGCTCCTGTGGAGTGGAGGGGTATTGAGGGTGGGGAGCATTGGATCTCCCTGTATGCAGACGACCTGTTGTACGTCACTCTCTGGTGGAGAGTATGGATAGGATTATGGTGATACTGACAGAGTTTAGGTCTTTTTCAGGGGTATAAGCTCAATGTAGGAAAGAGCGTGGTATTCCTGGTCAATGCTCAGTTACAGGAGAGTTCTTGGTGAAGTTGCCATTTCGACTGGTTAATCAAGTTGTCGATATTTGAGTATATGGGCAGTGCTTAGTTAGGCCCAATTGCATAAGTTGAATTTGGCAAACTTGCTGGAAGGCGCGAAGGAGGATTTTAGGAGGTGGGATGTTCTTTCGCTGGTTGGGAGGGTCCAGACAGTAAACATGACCGCTTTGCCGACGCTTTTGCTTATTTTCCAGAATCTCTTGATTTTTGTGCCCAACTCTTTCTTTGGATGGATGAATAGGATGATTTTGGAGTTTATATGGGTGGGTAAGATACCCAGGATTAGCAAGGTATTTTTGGAGAGGGACAGGCGGAGAAGGGGGTTGGTGCTGGGCTCGCTGTATTATTACTGGGCGGGGAATGTTGATTGGGTCAGGAAGTGGGCTGTGGAGGATAGGTCGGTGTGGGGCAGATGGAGAAGGCCTCGTGTAGAGGGACAAGTTTGAGGGCACTGTTATTGGCCCTCGTCCGTTCTTGCCAGCAAGGTACTCCACGAGTCGGGTGATGGTTTCATTGGTGGAGGCAATATTTTAAGATGGAGGGTATGTCCTTGTGGGTACCGATCTGTGGCAATGGTAAATTTATTCTGGTGGGGCTGGATTCTACGTTCAGAGTGTGGGAGCGGGTGGGGATAGAGTTTTAGGGACCTGTTCGTGGGGCTGGTTTGCCAACTTGGGAGAGTTGGAGGGGGAGTTCCAGTTGCCGGGATGTAATGGGTTTCCGTACTTGCAAGTCAGGGATATTATGAGCAGGGAGTTCACTACGTTTCCAAGGTTGCAACCCCTGTTGTTGCATGAAAAGATTCTGTTTTCATGCAACAGTATGAGATGGTGAGGGTAGGATCGTGGACATATACGGGGAATTGATGGAAAGCGAGAGGTCCTTAGTAGAGAATGTAAAGCGGAAGTGGGACGAGGAGCTGAGGGAGGTATTTAAGGTGGGGATATGGAGTGAGGCCCTGCGAAGGGTAAATTCAACCTCCTTGTGTGTGAGGATAAGCCTCATTCAGTTTTAAGTGAATGACAGTGTCGCGGATGAGTCGTTTTTCCAGGAGTAGCGGAAAGATGTGGCGGTGCTTGAGGGGACCACCTAATCACACCCATATGTTCTGGGTTTGCCCGAAGTTGGAGGAGTTTGGGATGTCCTTTGCAGGGACTGTGCCTGGGATTCTGGGGGTGAAGTGGCTCCGAACCCGAGGGTGGTGATGTTTGGGGTGTCACATGGTGTCTCGTTACCTACAGTAGTTTTTCAGAGTCTATAAGTTTTTAATGAATCTCGATTAATCAAGGTACCCTGATGATTTGATTACCATGTTAGAGAATTACTGTCTCCCTATCACATTCTTCACAGTCTATCACTTTTCTGGGACCTTTCCACTCTTTCTGACACACTGTTTTATTGTCTACCAAATCCCCAGGATTAAAGTTTATCTCTGGCAGGCATATGCAATCCTGTAAGGCTCGTCGAGTTTTGAGACTTCTGCCTTGATAAATGCCGTTCTTCCTGTACATAGGGCATTCGAGCGTGCAGAAAAGTTGAAACTACTTGTTGTCCCTTCCAAGCTGGGGTGCAATGATCTCACTTTACAGAATTTCTCCTATAGATTACCATTTAATTAATTAATCATTTGAAGCAAATTGCTCGCAAGGACTGCCCATGCCAGGGCAAATCTTACAGTTTGGCTAATGAGCTAAGATCTTAATGGAGCATCGCATCAATCACTGTGAGATCATCTTCACAAATCGCATTACTGAAGGGACTTTCAGCTGCAGTTTTCATTACTGCAGTGTTAATATTTTCATACATTTCTCCACATTGGACATTGGAAATGTTCTAACCCACCCCAGTCAGTTAGGAATTTAGCCAGTGCCGAAAGTCCAAGTCCTTTCTATTTTCCCACAATCACATCTATTAGTGTAGACTGACTGAATTTTGTTGCTATGTTTATGAAATGTAAAATGCTCCCCGTGTTTGCATGGGGTTTGCCCCCACAACCCAAAGATGTGCAGGCTAGGTGGACTGGCCACCCTAAATTGCCCCTTAATTGGAAAAAATGAATTGGGTGCTCTAAAAATTTTTTTTAAATGAAATTTAAAATGAAAAGTTTATCCTTGTTCCACATCTTTAAATCCATAGTTAATATTTCATTCAAGTCTTGTGCTAATGGGAGACGTACAGTAGGCCGTGATGGTATCCTCTGATACTTTTTGCACACATCACTTTTTCACTAATCTCTTCAATAATCTTATCCTCGTCATCAAATACCCCTTCATCCTTTAATAGGATTTTAAATCTGTGACGAGGGGTGAACAAATTGTTAATGTAACTTTAATACCACTTGCTTTTCCCCCCTCAAATTCCTATCACCTGATGCCATGAACACTACTTGAATATGTGGATTAGGGATGCTAGATTTTGTTAAAGGGATGCAATAATGTCCAAATGGGAAAGATAGATTTGCAATTTACTCAAGACAATTGTTTTATCATGATCCATGTCTAATTTCATTTGTGCATTTTCATGGTTGGCTTGCTTCGCAGCAAGTGTATATCACTAGATACCATGACCGTACTTATAAATCAGCCCACCCAGCTATTCTACATGGAATCACCACTCTTTTCAGTGACTGAAATGTGTTGTCATCCCTGAATCTGAAACAAGTAGAATTCCCATATGCCTTGACCTTCTTAGTGAATCCAAATAACATTTCAACCAATTGGTTTCACACACTGGATGTGCAACCACTGTCCAACTTGGCACAATTAAATGAATGCATGATGATTATACTCCTTATTGGACTGAAGCTTCTTTTGACCAGTACAATTCCCTCAGACTGATCAATATCATCTTCCTCTTCTGAACCTTCCGTATCATGAATTGCTTGCACTGTTTGGACAACTTACCACATGATATTTAAAATCACAACTGAAGCACCTGTTCCCTGGGCATTTCTGGGGTTCATTCTTCTGTTAATGTTTTTCCATTCATGTCCATAGTATCCCTACAGTGCAGGAAGGAGGCCATTTGGCCTATCGAATTTGCACCAACCCTCCGAAAGAGCACTTAGACATAGACATAGACATAGAATTTACAGTGCAGAAGGAGGCCATTCGGCCCATCGAGTCTGCACCGGCTCTTGGAAAGAGCACCCTACCGAAGGTCCAAACCTCCACCCTATCCCCATAACCCAGTAACCCCACCCTACGGGCAATTTTGGACACTATGGGCAATTTAGCATGGCCAATCCACCTAACCCGCACATCTTTGGACTGTGGGAGGAAACCGGAGAACCCGGAGGAAACCCACGCACACACGGGGAGAACGTGCAAACTCCGCACAGACAGTGACCCAAGCCGGAATCGAACCTGGGACCCTGGAGCTGTGAAGCAATTGTGCTAACCACCATGCTACCATGCTGCCCCACTTGACCTAGGCCTACTTTCCTGCCCTATCCCTGTAACCTCAACTAACCTTCAGGGAAGCTTTAGTATAGCCAATCCACCTAACTTGCACATCTTTGGATTGTGGGAGGAAACCGGAGCACCCGGAGGAATCCACGCAGAAACCGGGAGAACGTGCAAACTCCACACCGACAGTCACCCAAGGCCAGAATTGAACCCGGTTCCCTGGCACTGTGAGGCAGCATTGTTATTATCACTGGAGCACTGCTGCCCATCTGCCAGATCTGTCAAATGGTCTCCATCCTCATTTATTTTGTCTGTGATTACTCTGTATTGAGGCTTATGCCCCATATCTGGGCAGTCTTGAAATGCCACGAGCATTGAATCTCCTATCTTTTCTGAGACCACCGAAAGTTGCAATTGTGCCTGAAGGATGTTGGAACTTACTGCTTTCCCAGGAATTTTTAGTTAAAACCTCAGTCATCTGACCCAAAAGTATGTCTCTTTCTGAGAATTATTTTAAGACCAGGAGCATCTCCACATGCAACACTTCAGCACAATCCAACAATTTGAAAGTGAGCACTGAACCAAGTATTTCCAAATAGAATTTCTGCAATATTTAATATTGTCTCTTTAATACCACGATGGGAAATCCCGTCTTCCTAAATTTAACAAAGGCTGCCCATGCCTTGTATGCATCTAAATAGCTCATCTTTCTTATAAGTTTTAACCATGAAGCATAATAAAATTCCAAACCTTTCTCAATGCATAACTGTGAGCCTATCGCTCTGAAAATATTTTACACCTGATCCTGCTTTTGTTCGTAAGTGACAGTGCCAAAGCCGTACCTTGTTTTCTTTTCAGTAAGGACGCAACCCGTGTCCATATATCTGCTAATTCATACACTGACATTACACACTTAGCTTCAGCCATTTTTCTCAAAAGTAACTCAAATTACAATCTCTGCCTGAAAAACATTTTTCTAGATTTCCAATCTTCACCTTTAGGCAACCATTCTCTGCTACCATATTAGATGAATCAAAGACAAATGGTGAAATATGAAACCAGGCACAGATTGTTTCCTTGTTAGTAGGATTACTCACAACATTACAGATCTCTGCTTCCTAGCTACTAATTAACCCACTGTCCCAGTTGACTGCCTTCATAGTCTCTTATGATAAAACAAAAATCAACAAATTAAGCAAGAGATCAAAAATGAGACGCGGTGAAGGCCCCTGTTTGGGGGAAGGGGAGTGGGGGGCGGGCACTAACAAAAAGTCAAACTTCAAAGGCAACTTAGAAAATCAAATTACAATATTGACTTTCTTTATCTGATCTCAGCCTTTAATCAAACGGTGTCCATCACCTGTGCATCTTTAACAATATCGTCAATCAACCATTAACATATCAGACTTATTGGTTGTTTATTTTAAAGTTTGTAACAAAGATATTAGAGGAAATCCTGGCTTAACTAGCTCTCATCACCAACATTTCCAGATTTTATTTTGAAAATAATCATGATATTATGATTATAGTTGTATTAATTTAATCATGGTATCATGGCTAATATAGATAACTTCACTTTTAAGACTGATCATTATTAAGCGCATCATTTTGTTCATTAGTAATTTAATTTGCCTCTTTTGACATACATCCATACTAATCATTTCACTTTTTGGGGTGTTATGAAATCTGCCATGGTGTACTGTTTTTGTTTCTTTGAAATGTTCAAATAATTATTTGTAACCTTTTGCATTTTATTTTGTTTAGTGAAAAATAAACTTAAAGAATCTGAAATTGTCAATAATAAAGAAACATTTAAAATCATTCCGACTTAATGTGCAAGTGACATTTTTGAGGAGCAGTTGTAGCATTGCCACAAGATGGCAGCCTTGGTAGAATATTAAGTAAGGAAGATGGGAAATGACTGATTAAAGGAACTGTTTAATTTTACAAAGGAGGCAACAGGCTTAAGTTTGTAAGTAGCAAGGGTAGAATTGTTCTTCTGGCTAATCCATCTTGTGACCTTCAAACATAATTGATTATGTAATTTAAAAATATTGTGGTGTCATAATCCCAAATGACTAAGATTACATATTGCCTCATTCACCAGTATTTTCTAATAGTCCAATAAATAATAGTGAAGAATAATTATTGCTTTTCTTCCCATTATTTTATAACTGAAATCATCATTTGTGAATCACAAGGAATCAATTCCATATACAGCGTTCTGTAACTTTACAAAGTTCAAGATTAATTATTTGTAGCGGTGAACTGTAAATTTTTAAAGCTCACTGCCAATGTAAAACATTAATGACAGATTGACTGTGACCATTTTCATATTCCTGGAAATGTTGTGCCACAGCTTAATTCTGTATTCGTGTAATCAGAATTGCATATTTAAAAAATAAAGTGTAACAGTTTTCTATCGTTCATCTACCAGATTATGAACATTGGGTTACTGCCTTGAATAACTCACTGTGGATGTGGACTGGAGAAAATTAATATCATAGCAGCATGTATCACTAAACACAAAACATGAAATATAGGCTGGACTGTCTGTATGATTCCAGATTTTTAAAATCATTTCAATTGTACGATTTTATTGCTCCAATGTTGTTGGAATTTTAAGAAAGTTGATTATTAGCTGCTCTTAAAATGGTACGGTTTTATAATAGTTCAGTTATTTCAGTATCCAATCCGCGAGTGCCTCCTTCGGATGCCTGAAGGCAAGTATCTTTGACCACGGACAGGCGTACTAACAGTGTCCTTTAAGGACCAAGGGCACCAGCAGATCGGCCATGATCATCTGAAACCAAGTCTGCGGGGCCGGCCATGTGCTTAGGATATCAGAGTTCCGATTGCCAAAGCAAAACTTCTTTGCCCTGCTCTAGAAAGGCTTCCGAACAAGTGATGGGCAAAGGAAGCACTTCAAAGACACCCTGAAGGTTTACCTCAAGAAATGCAACATTGACATCAATGTTTGGGAGACCTTCACTCAGAAAAGACGTACTTGAAGGAACCGTCTGATTGAAGGGACACAGTTCTTTGAGGACACTCGATAGCAAGAGGAGGCCTGGAAAAGGAGCCTAAGGAGTGCAAGAATGATCCCACCTCCCAGAAACACCTGCCAAGTGTGCGGTTAAAGATGCGGCTCTCGTATTGAGCTCATCAGACATGCAAGAATCCACAGAACTTATGACCAGTAACATGAAGTTTCTTAGGTGGACAAATGTACTCGTTAGAGAGTAATCGCTGAAGAGAAGATTTCAGTTATTTCCGGAAATGAATGTGTGAGGCCTAGTATATTTGCTTCAGGAGTTCTCATCTATGAAATCAGATTTGTTGTTTTCCTAAATCATCAAGTTCCTAAATCAAGTTGCTTGATAATAAGATGTGATAAAGAATATTTAAAATCATAATCTAATATTTATGAAAAGTCTTGTAAAGTTTAAACTTTTTTCAATAAATGGGTTCAAATATAGTATCTGCTACTTTGTACAGCAGTGCTTAAAGAACTCCCGGTTTTCATTTTCTTTTACTAACAATCTTTAATCAATATTTTGAATACAGTAGCAAAAAAAAAAATTGTTGCAGGATACTGAAGGAAGACAAATTCTGTCTGTGCACACAATATAAAATCTAAGACTTGGATTCATTTCAAACTCCATGTTGCTAAATTTATTTGATTACATGTTATTAAATTTAGTTAGAAACAAGATTATTTTCTGAAATATGGCCTTCAGATTGTCTTGATGAGGGCTTTCATTGCTGGCAAAATTATTGCCTTGTGAATCCGGTCTTACTTTTGGTAATAGATTTTAAGGTTTGTCTTTTATTTCAGGATGACAATCTAATGGATGTTCTACAGCTGCTTGTAGCTCTGATGTCTGAGCATCCAGGTTCCATGATTCCTGCTTTTGATCAGAGGAATGGAATGCGGTATGGTCTTATGATGTTAAATGAGTATGCTTTTTACCTGTCTCGAGAGCTTGTTTCTATCTGAATGAAACAAAACATGTTAAGGACTTGACATTTGTATCGTTGGGTATTTAGATCATAACTTTTCAATGCCTTCATTTGTTAATTCATCAGCTAATGCTTGAATATGTTTATAGCATGAGTCTATGGGAACCATATGCAAACAAAAAACTTTTGCATATCCTGTCGGGAAAGTGCTTTGAAAAGTATAGATTTTTGATGATTTAATGATTGAAGAGGGACTACATTATTGTGTGAATTATAAAAGATCCTTTCTGAAGCACATTAAAAAAAACTTAATACTCCTAATTCTCTTCATTTTCTTACTTCAACAGCGTGTGAATCATTCAGGCAGTTTATGAACAACTTTGTTCAACCTGACTGGAGATCTACTTTGGGTTACTATTAGGCTCTCTAGACCTGTATCCCATCTTCCACCTCCATAAATTTTGAACTCATCCAGAACTCTGCTGTCTGCATCCTAATTCATATTAAGTCCAGTTAATTCATCAGCTCAGTATTCACTGGCCTACACTGACCTAGTCATTTGTGCATTGCAATAAATGATGCCTAGGTAGACTCTTTGAATGATTAACTTTGACAAGGAAGGCTGAATAACTCCCTGTACTACTTTCATCTAGTGAGGTATTTTACATCATCTGAGGGCAGATGATCTATTGGTTCAACATCTTAACCACAAGATGGTGCAGGTACTTCCAACAGTGCAGAACTCCCTTAGTACTGTACTAAAGTTTTTTTTAAAATATTTTTTATTCTCCTTTTTCACATTTTCTCCCAAATTTATACCCAACAATAAACAATAATCAGTAACTAATGTAATGTCAATCCCCATATCAATAACAACGATCGCATCCTCCCACCAAACCCCAGACATTAGCCCGCATGTTAACATAAACAAATTACAAAAAGGAATCACCCATAGTCACAGTACTGCACTAAAGTTGACCTAAAAAGGTGCTCAAATCTTGAGTGGGATTGAATTAATCATCTCCGAAATGAGAGTGCTCCATAAACTGGGGCTTGTCCAAATTTTATTTTGTCCATAACCTAACTTGCATCAAGCCCCCTTCACTCATCAGCCTTGTGCTCATTGGCCTATGCTGGTTTCCAATCTAGCGACACTTTTATTTTATTTTATTTTGTTCAAATTGCTCCATGGTCTCGACTCTCCCCGTTTCTGTAACTTCCTCTGCATCCCTAGAGCCTTCAGATCTCTGTTTTCCTCCATTTCTTTCCTCTTATGCATCTTTGATTTTAAGCATTCCTGCATTCATTATTATACCATCAGCTGCCTGGTCTTGGTCTCTGGCATTTCCCAAGCGCCTCTGTCTCACTTTCTCTCTTCTACTTTATGACGCCTTAAAGCCTACCTCCTTGACTAAGCAATTGTCCTCATATCTCCTTCAGTTGCATGGTGCCAGACATTGCTTTGTAATGCTCTGTAAAGTGCCTTTGGACATCTTACAACATTAAAGACACTATACAGATACAATTGTAAAACATTACATTTCTGATGCCGATTCTCTTTCACCCTTGGTCTTTCTTTCCTTATCTTTAATTAACACAGCTAATGCTGATAACATGTTATCTGAGAAAAGACAGAGAATTTTAACATTTGAACTGTGATTTCTTGATTGATTCTTGCAGTTTGACATCTGGTTATCTGGAGTTGACTAGAATCTTAACGTGTCTATTCCAATTAATTTGTGACTATGTTCTATGTCATCATCTTATAGGATCATCTATAAACTTCTGGCTTCAAAAAATGAAGGGATAAGAGTGCAAGCGTTAAAAGTGTTGGGATACTTTCTGAAACATCTTGCTCCAAAGTACGTACTTTTATTTAACTGATTTCCTCAGTTAAACAGCCAGAATTGCTGTAAGATATCCCTTTGTAGCTGCAATGTGTTGTTTCTTAATTTGGCTGGATGTTTTGGTTTAAAACTTAAACATTAAAGGATCAAAAATCCTTATCTGCAAATTACACACATTTGCTTACTGCTCTGAGATTGAGTTTGTAACCAAGGTTTTCTAAGTGGTACTGCTTTCTGTTATAGGCGTAAAGCTGAAGTCATGCTTGGACATAGTTTGTTCTCCTTGTTGGCAGAAAGGTTGATGTTGCACACCAACATAACTACCATGACTACATATAATGTCTTATTTGAGGTAAGGGCTAAGAAATCAAAGTAACACTTGTTTAAATAATGTAGAAACATTATCTGAGTAGGTTTAAGTTTGATTTCAACATATAATTTCATTTCAACTATTTTTGCCATAGTCCTACCATAAAGTCAGATTTTGCAGTTAAACAGTTTCACTATGTTGAATGCAATTCTGATGGGAATTTTACGTTATATATTTAATTCTGAATTGGGAGGGTAGGAGAAGGGCATGAGGGCAAAAGGGTAAAGAAAAGTAGTACAATAATAATTTTCCAATTTTTAAAATCTCCAGTCTGGTGGTTGCACCTCAAATTTATTGATGGAGACTCTTTTCCTCCATTTAATTTCATAATTTTTCATAGTATGAAATTAAATGTTGTGAACTGAGAGTTTGGTTCATTAATGGCCTACTGAGATTTATTTTGTAACTAAAATGTAATTTTAAAGCACTCAACTAGCATAGCTAATCTGAATTTATTTGTTTAATAAATTTGTTCTTGGGATGTGGGCGTTGCTAGCAAGACCATTATTTATTGTCCATCCCTAATTGCCCTCAAGATAATGGTGATGAACCACCTTCTTGAATCACTGCAGTCTGTGTGCTGTAGATACTCCTGCAGTGCTATTAACTAAGAAGTCCAAGATTTTGACTCTTGACTGAAGGAACGGCAAGATACTTCCATGTCAGGATGGTGTGCAACTTGGAGGGGAATGATTGGGAGTGGTGTTCCCATGAGTCTGCTGTCCTTGCCCTAAACAGTATTAAGAGGTCAGGGAGTTGTTAAGTGCTGCAGGAGGAGCCTTTGGCAAACCACGACAGTGGATCTGATGGTATGCTCTTCAGCCATGGTCCACCTGGAGTGGAGTGAGTGAATGTTAAAGGTGGATAGGTGCCAGTCAAGCAGGCTGCTTTGTTTTGAATGACGATGAGCATTAGCATCTTCTGACACACTCCGACTTGTGCTTTGTAGATAGATTGTAAATGCACATTCATCTGCAGTTGGTATGGCTATTGAAGTACATCTTGTGAAGTGGCACATCATCAGATATTGAAGTGGAGAAGGGAGAACAGCAGAAAAATGTTGTGATGTGGGCTATGCATGGTTTTGTGATCAATCAGAGTTTTAAGTATTCTGAGATCTTGGATGAGGACCTTGGAATGCAGTAAGATGATGTTATGGGATGTGAGCATCACTGCTAAGGCCAGCATGTGTTCCACATCCCTAATTGCCCTTGAGAAGTTGATGCTGAGTCACCTTCTTGAATTGCTGCAGTCCATTTGGTGTGGTTGCACTGAGTGTTGTTAGGGGACGATTTACAGGATTTTGACTCTTGACAATGAAGGAACAGCAAAATAGTTCCAAGTCAGAATGGTGTGAGACTTGGAGAGGAGCTTGCAGGTGGTGGTATTCCCATGCGTCTTCTGCCGTTATCCTTCAGGATGGGTAGAGTTTGTGGGTTTAGAAGCCTTGGCGAGTTACTGCAGTGCATCTTGTATATGATGTATACTGTTGCCACTATGATGGGAGTTTGTGTTTTTAAGATGGTGGATGGGATGCCGATCAAGTGAGCTGCTTTGTCTTGGATTGTGTTGACCTTCCTGAATGAGTGTTGTTGGAGCTGCACTCATTCAGGAAGGCAGAGAATATTCCATCACCCTCCTAGCTTCTGCTTTGTAAATTGTGGACAGACTTTGGGGAGCCAGGAGGTGAGTTAACTCCACAGAATTGCAAGCTTCTGACCTGTTTTTATAAAGCTCCAGTGCAGTTTCTTGTAGTTGAAACTTCAGGTTGAGTGCTTCCTTTATGTCTGTGAGCCGGAATTGCAGTATTGGTCATGTGATGTTTTAGATTTGCCTATGAACAGTGCTGATTACGGAGTTAGAAATGTGAAAAGAGAAAAACATTTAGTTCTGCAGATTCTTTTGCAACAGATTTTCTCTCCCCTTATCTTATTTCCGTGTGTAGCGTAACATGGCCAAGAGCATAACGTGAGCTTACTATTGCTCTGTAAAAATGCACAAAGTTGTTTTGGTAATGACCATCCTCCCAATATTATGTTTTTTGCTTGGCACTTGGTAAAGTATCATGGCTAAAATTGAAAACTGAGCAAGTGAGGCAATTAGAAAGTTAGGTGTTATTTCTCTGTTGCATAACCTGATGATATGCCACTATTCTGCAACTCCTTTCTTGCATTATTACCTTTCTTTCATCCCTGCATGAGGAAATGCCAGAAGTGTTACAGTAACTAACCTGAATGACATTCAGTTACAGATCTACAATCTGTCATTTTGTTAGAACTGGAGCTTCACCATGTTGTACTAGGTTTCTGTCGGTATCAACTAGCAGGATAACAAATTGTTGGGGTGAATTTGTCTATAAATCAGTGTTGGGATTCTGTATATACGCTAAAATGATGCTTGCGCTTTATTCACAGTTTGAGATCATAATTGCTTAATTTGCTGACACTCCACTCACTGCCAACTATTTTTTACATTGTCTGGTGTATCTTTTCGAGACTAGTGTAACTCTTGATGTTTTGAGTTGAGATATTTGATAAAACTCAAATATTTGCAAGGATTTCATTTGATGAGATGCTTCAGTTTGGAAATTTTTTCTTGACTGCAAAAGTATTGGAACTGGCATTGTTTCACGATCAATTTGTTTATACATGAACACTGTGTTTTTTTAAAGATCTTGACCGAGCAGATTTGTACTCAAGTTATGCATAAGCAGCATCCTGACCCAGATTCATCAGTGAAGATACAAAACCCACGTAAGCAGTAAAAAAAACATCCAATTTATGTCCATTGTTATGAGCCTGTTTGCTGTCTGAGCTCCTACAAACGTGAAATCCTGGCAGGAGCTTCAATGATTGCAGCCGAAGTGACTTTTTGGGTGATTGAATTAAGTGATGTTTGTAACTGGGGAAATTAATTAACACTGCTACAACTCAAAAGTGGAAAAGGCACTAGGCCCTGATGACCGTCATCCTAGAAGGCTGAGGAAGTAATTGAGATTATAGCAGAAGTTCAACCTATGAATGAAAGTTGTGCCAGTGTACTTCGTCCAAAAAGAGGAAAAGTGATGTCAGGTAACTGATTTGTTCTTGGCATGTGGCCAACCCCGATAGGCCTCTTTATATGAATGCACACCACATTCTTAACAAAATGGGTGAATTGGTAGTACAAATTGAAGTAAATGTATATGATGTGATAGAGATGTGGTTACAAGATGACCAAGGCTTAGAACTGAATATTCAAGCGTATTTGACATGTCAGGTAGATGAGAAGAAAGAAAAAGGATGTGTGATAGCTCTGTTGTTAAAGGATGCAATCAGTACAACAGTGAAAAATTATTTTGGTTCAGAAGATCATGATGGAGAATCGATTTGGGTGAAAATAACAAAAAACATGTGAAGGAATTCACTGGTAGGCATCAACAAGCTTCACTGGAGGAAAGAGTATAACGCTGGAAATTATCGGGGCTTGTGAAATTTGCTGTAATAATCATTAATTTTCATATAGATTAAATAAATCAAGTTCTTAAATGTAAATTTTGACATATTATTCTCGCCCTTTAAAAAAATAGAATTTATATGTGTAAACATTTTGAACCAAATTTAATCTTAAACAATGCAAAATAGAATTACATATCTACTGCCTCCACAAGAATCAGTGGTTCAACAGCCAAAGTACTTCAAGCAATGCTTTTGTATTTTGTTCGCTTTCCAAGGTAAAGGACAGCATTTTCCCTTCTACCTGTAAGAAATGTAATGAAACCAGCTGCACTAGGCTACCCATCAGACAGATTAAGATGCTAAATATGGCTAGCTTCATCGCTCTTTGATCACCTAAGGATGGGAATTTAACTATGTATTTGTCTAGATATAACTACTCCCTGCATGATTTATTAACTTAATGTTTAATTTGCCCTTGAAACATTTAATATACTCATTTTGAGTACTTAACTCCAATATATCAAAACTAGCATCTGGGCTAGTGAGTGCACAGCAGTTCAACTGACCAGTTAAGTTTTGCAATTACTCTATCTGTTCTTTTGACATAACATCATCTTCATGTGATGTGATAATGGGATTAACCAGCATGCTCTAAATAGAATTATTCCTGTAAATTTATTCCCCAGCTCCTTTGCTTAATATCAAAGTGACTACAAGCCCCACAAACCTGATTTCCAATTTTCTTTTTACTCTAATCTTAGGGACATATTTCTCAAATTCTACAGTACCACCCTATAAGAAGCCAACATGCTTCATGAAGGCACCCGGAAGATTCTCTTATGGTAGTGATAAAATATTGCAGGATCTGCTTTTAGTTGAACACAGCTTATTTTCAAATCTCATCTTGCTAAAAAGTACTATATCCTGGACGCATCATTCAGGCCATGTTTAGTTTCCCTTGTTTTCTTTATGCATTTGCTGCTTTGGAAACATTTCTTTCTGAAAAGTATTGCCCTGAGGAAATGGAGTTTTGATGTCAATTGATCCACACTCCTGTGGATATATGGCAAAAGAAAAAAAAAATTTTTTAAGATCACTTTTCCAGCTGTTGAGGTGTCTACTTTAATATGTGTATTCCACACTTCAAAACCCCAAGTAAATGGCCTTGTAAGACTCACCTGCAAGGAATGTCTAATTTATTCAAGCAATGAACTCTACTTTCACTTTTGTCTATTGAGACCACCACTGAGATCTCCCACTTGCATTATTGGAGGCTTTTTCTCCACTACGTAAAGGTTTTCTGACATGAGTCATTTCCTAGCCATTAAACCTTCCAGTAGTTTTCCTGCAAGTCCCACTGTTGCTGCAGCCCTCCATTCACTAGATCTATCTGTAATATACGTCCCCTAAATATCCATGCTCCACCATGTGAATCATGGTCACTCATTACCACTATCCATCCCTTAGTCTACTCTATTCAGTTCCTCAGGATGTTCATCACAAAACACTGGAGCATTTGAGGTACAAGGATCCTCGCTTACTCCTATCAGGTGTTCGGAGTCCAAACTTTTATCAAATAATCCGAATTAAAAGATGGATCGCCATTTTTGTTGCGTTAAGCCACCCCATTTTGACCTATTTATTACCTTACTGGATCCTTTCCATTACCTATGAGTCTGTCTGTTATAGTCTTCTGAAATCTGTCTCGGATGGTCTTGTACGTTGCCTCAGTGTTCTCTGAGACCTCAGCCTTGTTAAGAGCTCATCCCTGTATGAATAGCATTGAGATGCATAGAAAACATTGAGCTAATTATGGTACTTTTAGGAACAGGAGGACTGTCACACAGAATAGAAAGCAATTTCGGATTTCAACCGGGGCGGCATGGTGATAGTGATTAGCTGCTGCCTCGCAAGCGCCAGGGACCCAGGTTCAATTCCAACCTTGAGTGACTGTGTGGAGTTTCCACATTCTTCCTGTGACTGCATGGGTTTCCTCCGGGTGCTCTGGTTTTCTCCCGTAGTCCAAAGATGTGCAGGTTGGGTGGATTGGCCATTCTAACTTGTCCTTAGTGTCCAACGGTTAGGTGGGGTTACAGGGATGGGGCAGGGGAGTAGGCCCAGGTAGGGTGCTCTTTCAGAGGGTCGGTGTAGTCTCAATGGGCCGAATGACCTCCTGCACGGTATGTATTCTATGATTCCATGATTTCATAGACTAATTGATGACAATTCACTTCTACCACTGGAGTGAATTCTTTGCATGAACTTCCCATGCCATGCAGTTTCCAACTTGCAATAAAAACAGAAAATTCTGGAAATATTAAGTCAGACAGCATCTGTGGAGAGATACAGAATTAACATTTCAGGTTTTGATAGCCCTTCATCAGACCATCATGATCACCATTTTCTGTTTATATTTCAGATTTCCAATCCGACCTCTACCCATTCCTGCATGATTTTGTTTATAATAATTATTTTGTCCCTATGTATTAGTGCAGAAAGACTACATCTAGTCACCCGTTTGAGAAAACGTATAATGAAAGTATTTCTGCATCTTTAGATCCATGGCAGCTGCCTCATTTAAGTCCTGTCATTGGAAGGCTTACAGTAGAATGTAGTGGCGTCCTCGGATACTTCTTACAGATTTCATGATTCTCTGTTGTCCTTTTATACTCCATCAACCACACCTGTATCTTTTATTAGGTTCTTTTAATCTTTGATAAGTTAGGGTTAGCAAATTATCTGTTTAACTGGTTCTCTAATACACATTATCTGATGCCATTAATACTTACCCAACACTGAGAAACACCAGGTTTTGCTAAAGAAATACATTAATGTCCTGACTGGGTAAATTGCATATCAACTAATTTTCTAAAAATAATTACCGTATTATGCTTCATGTCAAGCACCATGTATGCCTTTTTCATACAAGGTTTACTTAACAGCCCAGTATCTCCTTTAGAGGTGTCATTGGTACTTATAAAATGGCTTAGTCTAGCTATTTCGCATGGAAATATTGTTGGAGAGGACAGTGTGAAACAGATTGGTAAGCTCGAGGAGATACTTGTTAGGAAGGAAGACTTGTTGGGCATTTTGAAAAACTTGAGGATAGACAAGTCCCCCGGGCCTGACTGGATATATCCAAGAATTCTATGGGAAGCAAGAGATGAAATTGCAGAGTCGTTGGCAATGATCTTTTCGTCCTCACTGTCAACAGGGGTGGGACCAGGGGATTGGAGAGTGGCGAATGTCGTGCCCCTGTACAAAAAAGGGAATAGGGATAACCCTGGGAATTACAGGCCAGTTAGTCTTATTTCGGTGGAAGGCAAAGTAATGGAAAGGATACTGAGGGATAGGATTTCTGAGCATCTGGAAAGACACTGCTTGATTAGGGATCGTCAGCACGGTTTTGTGAGGGGTAGGTCTTGCCTCACAAGTCTTATTGAATTCTTTGAGGAGGTGACCAAGCACGTCGATGAAGATAAAGCAGTGGATGTAGTGTACATGGATTTTAGTAAGGCATTTGATAAGGTTCCCCATGGTAGGCTTATGCAGAAAGTAAGGAGGCATGGGATATTGGGAAATTTGGTCAGTTGGATAACGAACTGGCTAACCGATAGAAGTCAGAGAGTGGTGGTGGATGGCAAATATTCAGCTTGGAGCCCAGTTACCAGTGGTGTACCGCAGGGATCAGTTCTGGGTCCTCTGCTGTTTGTGATTTTCATTAATGACTTGAATGAGGGAGTTGAAGGGTGGGTCAGTAAATTTGCAGACAATACAAAGATTGGTGGAGTTGTGGATAGTGAGGAGGGTTGTTGTCAGCTGCAAAGAGACATAGATAGGATGCAGAGCTGGGCTATGAAGTGGGAGATGGAGTATAACTCTGAAAAGTGTGAGGTCCATTTTGGAAGGACAAATATGAATGCGGAATACAGGGTTAACGGTAGGGTTCTTGGCAATGTGGAGGAGCAGAGAGATCTTGGGGTCTATGTTCATAGATCTTTGAAAGTTGCCACTCAAGTGGATAGAGCTGTGAAGAAGGCCTGTAGTGTGCTAGCGTTCATTAGCAGAGGGGTTGAATTTAAGAGCCATGAGGTGATGATGCAGCTGTACAAAACCTTGGTAAGGCCACATTTGGAGTACTGTGTGCAGTTCTGGTCGCCTCATTTTAGGAAGGATGTGGAAGCTTTGGAAAAGGTGCAAAGGAGATTTACCAGGATGTTGCCTGGAATGGAGAGTAGGTCTTACGAGGAAAGGTTGAGGATGCTCGGCCTTTTCTCATTAGAACGGAGAAGGATGAGGGCGACTTGATAGAGGTTTATAAGGTGATCAGGGGAATTGATAGAGTAGACAGTCTGAGACCTTTTCCCCGGGTGGAACAAACCATTACAAGGGGACATAAATTTAAGGTGAATGGTGGAAGATATAGGGGGGATGTCAGGGGTAGGTTCTTTACCCAGAGAGTAGTGGGGGCATGGAATGCACTGCCTGTGGAAGTAGTTGAGTCGGAAACATTAGGGACCTTCAAGCGGCTATTGGACAGGTACATGGATTATGGTAGAATGATGGGGTGTAGATTAATTTGTTCTTAACCTAGGACAAAAGTTCGACACAACATTGTGGGCCGAAGGGCCTGTTCTGTGTTGTATTTTTCTATGTTCTATGTTTTTTACTGACTTCAAGATGGTGCCATTGCAAATCTAAAGAAAACAGTACTTTTATGTTCCTTAACCTTGCATTAGGGAATCGAAGTAACATTTTTAACCAATCTGACCCACATACTGCTGACGTAGAAAGATTCTCACATTCATTACAGGACCAATATGATATGTTCAGATTAATCGATATCTTGACCCTCTTCCTTGGAATTCTCTTCATCATGTGTCATTCTGAAGGCCCTGCCCATTCACTTTGGGCAGTTCACAGCATAATGATTCTTTGAATCACATCTGAGGACCTATTAACTATTCCTCGTGCATTCTTGTGATTCATTCATCCATTATTTTTATTCCAATTTACCGGCTGTAATAATCAGATCTGCTAAAGATGTTTTCATCCACACTTTAATCATTCCATTGAACAGAAACCTGCATCCTCTCTCTGGTCTAACATTGAAATCTGGCAATCATTGAGTCATCTATTCTTTGCGTCACCCTGGAATGTCTCATTTGTTTCATGAAGGTTGAAGAAAATGTCTATTTCTCCAGGATTTATAAGACAGCTGACATCCAACAGGATCTCCCTTTTGAGAGCCAAACACCAATTAGAACTTGTTTTATGAGAGACTTTAACTCAATTCCGTAATTTGAGTGCTACTTCTGAGCCAGGGAACATTTGTTGAATTCTGTGAAAAGACTGTACAACTTTTCTTGATACCCTGCAGTCTAAGAGTGACAGATAAGTCAAAATAACAATTGTTAAGTATATGATCTTTTAAAGTACTGATTGCTTTGCAAATTCCATTACTTTTGACTGTGTACTGTGATTTCCATTTTTCCCAGAAATCTTGAAAGTGATTGCGACAATATTGAGAAATTCTCCTCCGCTTTTAGAAACTATGGAGGTTCGTCGTGTTTTCTTATCTGACATGATCAAACTCTTTAACAACAGCCGAGAAAACAGGAGGTAAGTTTGCTGTTGATTAAATGTCAAGTTTTTTGATCTGAATGAAGTAATCACGCCCACACTATGATTTTCTTAAACATGATGTTTGATTTTGTTTGGACAAATAATTTAGTAATCTCTATAAATCACTTTTATTTTCTCACCCACCCCATACACTTATTCTATGCTTTTTGATTTCTGACATTGTTCGACCGTCCGTTCACAAGAGTCACCAGTGTTTACCCAGTCGCTGGTCGTCCTTGACAGGCGGTCGCAGATTAACCTTACTGCATGCTGTCCGGGGGGGGGGGCATTTAACTGGCGCGTGTCAACAAGCCGTGTACATATCCTGTAGGAGCTACGGCAAACTGAACTGGAGATTGGACCTATACCAGATTCCCCTGACAGAAGATGGGCTACGTCTACAGCAGAATGCAGCCAGCAGATCTGTGTAGCTTGAGTTGATCTGTTGAGACTTGGTTCACCCCCAGCCCACAATAACCCAATGGCATTGG
Organism: Scyliorhinus torazame; assembly: GCF_047496885.1. NCBI lineage: Eukaryota > Metazoa > Chordata > Chondrichthyes > Carcharhiniformes > Scyliorhinidae > Scyliorhinus > Scyliorhinus torazame. The sequence goes on from NC_092709.1 coordinate 101,952,926, forward strand.
GATGTTGGTTAAATTAAGGGTGAGGTTATCTATGAAAGCTTAGGGAATAAAATGCTCTTGGTGCATCAGGTGTACTGTTTTTTTTCCCTTGGGTGTTACAGAACATTTTAAATCTCTGATTCCCCTGCTTAAAGACTATATATGCTTAACCCTTGGGAGTTGAGTGTTATTAATGTATTGACATCTCTGATGCATGATATCTCCTGAACATATACTCTTTTTCTTTGAAAGTATTCAATTATTTATTATAATAACCGTAGTGTGCTTTATAGATGCTGAGGGTGTCGGGGAGTAGTTGCACTTGATCTCTAATCTTGATTTGAAATCTTAATGAATGTTTATCAATTTTATATCTTTATACTCATTCTGTGTTTCCTTACTGGCCAAACTAAATTGCTTGCATACCTTTCATTTATCTATACTGCTCACCTTTCTTATGTCTCCTCTTTCACCTTTTAACTGGAGAAGTAGCTTCATAACTCATAACTTCAGAACTTAACTGAAGAAGTCTTCTTCATAACTTAGTTCTGGAAACTTTACAATGAGAATTTTTAAAAAAAATTAAAGGGATGTGGGTGTCGCTGGTTGGGCCAGCATTTATTGTCCATCCCTAGTTGCCCTTCAGAAGCTGGTAGTGAGCTGCTGCCTTGAACTGTTGCAGTCCCTGAGTTTACGTACAACCACAGTGCTGTTAGGGAGGGAGTTCCAATCCCCAAGCCCAAAAACCCTTCTCCCCCCACAGTCCCACCAAAAGTGAACTTCAACCCCCCAGTATACAATCAGAGTGCAGAAAATGCAAAACAGAAAAAAACCCAAAAAGAAAACAAAACGCAAAAACATGTGAGAAAATCGAAGAAATAAGATCCCAGTTCTCATCGCCCAAGTCCCAGTCCTTCAGCCTTCACGAACGCCTCCTCCACCATCTCAAAATAGTGGTCCTTCGAGTCACTCTCCTCTTCGCCAGGTAGACCACTCCAAACCTCACACCGCTGCTGTACAGGGCCGCCTTCAGCCGACCAAAGTCCGCCTGCCTTCTCGCCAACTTCACTGTAAGATCTTGGTATATATGTATATCAACGCCTTCCCACTTCACCTCTCGCTTCTGCTTCGCCAAACTCAAAACCTGATCCCTCACCTGGTAGCTGTGGAAGCAGGCTATAACTGTCCTCGGTGGCTTATTTGTTTTAGGCTTCGGCTGGAGCGACTGATGAGCCCTGTCCAACTCATAAAGGGAGGGCTCTTCTCCCTCAACCTGGCGAACATGTCTCCTCCAGCCCTCCACCCCCTCAGGCAAGCCTACAATCCTCAAATTTGGTTTCCTTGACTTGTTCTCCACGTCCTCCAATTTGACTCTTAGCCCTTTACTGACCGCCACCACTCCACAGCTCCTCACCCATCGAGGTGAACTGGTTGCTCTGCTGTGACAATACCTCCACCCTTTTCACCTTCTCTCCTTGCTCCCACACCTCCAACAACATCTTCGTCAAAGCAGCCTTTATCAGGGCAGTCGTCTCCTCCACCCACTCTGAGCGAGGTCATCATCTCTCTCAGATGCACCTCCAAATGCTTGGCGAACAACCTTTCAAACTGCCACGATACCACTTTGGTCAGTGTTTCAACCGTAATGGGAGTGGCCCCACCTGACGAACGAGCCACTGCCATCTTCCCTCCTGTTGGATTCAGCAGCACTCGCTGGTGGACTTTCGCTTGCCCTTTCCTTCCCTGACCTTTCTTCTGGAACTTCGACATTCCACCGATTCCTTCGAACTTCCCATACCAGCTCATCCAAAAAGTACCCCTGAGACCAGGCATAAAGGTCCAAAAATAAAAACTCTGGCAGGAGCCACCCAACGTGCAACCTCCACCTACATGTTGCCACCGGAAATCCCACATCTGATTCTATTTAAATGCCTTCTAATCTCTTTACTAGGACAAATGAATCTCATCCGGCTGATGCGACCATCAATTCACACAAGACGATTAGCAGAAGTGAACAGTGGTTTAATAAGCTAGATCTGCGCCTGCCTGAGACTGCTCTGTACTGAGTGCCGCCTACAGGCTCAAGGTTTATATACCACCCCCGAGGGGGCGGAGCCCACAGGGGCATCAACATGATACAGTACAATACAGTGGTGAATTGCAGTAGCAATACGTTCACCACATTCACCCCCTGTTAAAAATTGAAGTCCAACGGGAGTGAAGTGGGCTCACATAACGAGTCTGCTTCGGCTTCGCTGCGGGCACGGGTGTTGGACTCGTGAATTCCAGGAGCGTGTCGTCTGGAGCTTCATCACGGTGTGTCCGCGATGCGGGAAGAGGAGGGAGGGTGTAGGCCGTGTAGGGGCGGGGGCGGTGTTCAGGATCCCCAGGGGGGCAGCTGGTAACCCGCCGTGAGGGATTCGGTTGGTGGTGATAGGCGGTGTATGGGGGGGGGGGGGGGGCGTTGGTGATGGTCGCTGGGGAAACGGCAGGTGCCAGATCCCGGAGGGAGACTGTATCCTGTCGTCCGTCGCGGTGCGCCACGTAGGCATACTGAGGGTTGGCATGTTGGAGCTATACCCTCTCGACCAGGGGGTCGGACTTATGGCTCCTCACGTGCTTCCGGAGGAGGACTGGCCCCGGTGTTGTCAGCCAGGATGGAAGCGAGACCCCGGAGATGGACTTCCTGGAGAAGACAAATAGACGGTCGTGAGGGGTCTTGTTCGTGGCTGTGCAGTGGAGCAACCGAATGGAGTGGAGCGCGTCGGGGAGGTCCTCCTGCCAGCAAGAAACCGGGAGACTTCTAGACCGTAGGGCCAGAAGGACGGCCTTCCATACCGTTGCGTTCTCCCTCTCCACCTGTCGATTTCCCCGGGGGTTGTAGCTGGTAGCCCTGCTCGAGGCAATGCCCTTACCGAACAGGTACTGATGCAGCTCCTCGCGGTCACTGTGGATTTCACAATGGAAGCCGCCCTCAAACCTGATTGAATGGAACTCGACCCACAGGGAGTTGAAGCCAAAGGAATCTTCTCACATTGGCTCCACTGCTTTGAGGCCTACCTCGCCTCCTCCTCCTCGCCCGCCGTCACCGAGGCACACAAGCTGATTCTCCTCAACGCCCGGGTGAGCCACAGAATCTTTTTACTAATCGAGGACGTGACCACGTACGCAGACGCGGTCGCGATCCTGACAAGACATCACGTGAGGCCGGCGAACGAAGTGTTCGCGCGGTGGTATATAAACCTGCAGCCTGTAGGCGGCAGTCAGTACAGAGCAGTCGCATGTAGGCACATATCTAGCTTATTAAAACCACTGTTCAGTTCTGCTAATCGTCATGTATGAATTGATGGTCGCATCAATTTAATAAGCTAGATCTGTGCCTGCCTGCGACTGCTCTGTACTGAGTACTGCCTACAGGCTGCAGGTTTATGTACCACCCCTGAGGGGGCGGAGCCCACAGGGGCATCAACATAATACAGTACAATACAGTGTTGAATTGCAGTAGCAATACTTTCACCACACCGGCCTTTTGAATACTGACTGCTGGTGTCACTGGGCAGATTTCTACTTGTTGCTGGGCTGATCACATTCTATTATGTTGCATTAAATTTGTGTTACTAAGTTCAGGGGGGTGGAGAGTAGACGACTTGCTATTGTATGTGTCGGAACCAAGTGCGTAGATGGGTGGTACATTGGAGCTGCTTAGAGTGTTTGGGTCTCTAAATTTGGACAAAAACAAATATTTTGTGGTGTCCTGGCAGTGAGTGGGTGGGGGGGGGGGGGGGTGCTGCCATTCAGTAGGGCAGCAACCTACTTAGTGACCTGGGGGTACAAGTGGCACAAAAGTGTGGGGAGCTCCATAGATATAACATGCCTAGTTTGGTCGGGAGGTTGAAAGCGGATTTGGCAAGATGAGATTGTCTTCCTCTATCGCTGGCTGGTCAGGTTAAGGCAATTAAGATGACTATTACCACGGTTTTTGTTAATTTTTCAGTGCCTGTCGATCTTTTTATCAAAGGTGTCTTTTAAGGAAGTAGAAAAAATGATTATCTTGTTTATTTGCGCGCGCGCGCGGGGGGGATCAATGGCCAGGATTAGGAAGATGCTGTTGCAGGGAGGCTGGCACTCGGGGGTTGGATCTCCCAAATTTACTGTATTATTACTGGGTGGTGAATGCTGAGAAGGTGCGAGGCTGGGTGGGTGGGGAGGGGGGGGGGGGGGGGGGGTGAGAGGAGAGAGAGAGAGACTCCTAGTGGGTTAGAATGGCAGGGAGTCTATGCAGTTGTTGGGGTTGAGGGCATTGGCAACAGCGCCGCTCCCAATGGCCCCAGGGAAATACTCAGGAAGTCCGCTGGTAGTGGCGATGCTCAGCATCTGGAGGCAGTTGCGCCAGCACTTTAGGTTGTGGGCGGGTCAAGGGAAATGCTGATTCGAGGGAATCATAGATTTGAACCAGGGAGGTGGGGGTGGGAATTTTCGGAGATGGGAGGAGAGGGGATTTGTTTCTGGGAGGCCGGTTTGCGAAGTTGGAGGAGCTGGGGGAGAAATATGGGTTGGGGCAGGGGAGATGTTTAGATATATGCAGGTCCGAAGTTTTGCCAGGATGGAGGTACTGAGCTTTCTGGTTCCACCAGCCCCCACACTGTTGGAAGAGACATTGACGGCAGAGGGATTGGAGAAAGGGGTGGTGTCAGCAATTTATTCTGGGAGAAGATGAGGTATCACTGGATGGAATTAAGGCAAAGTGGGAGGAAGAGTTGGGGGACGGCATGGAGGAGGGGTTGAATATCCCCCCCCCCCCCTCCCCCAACGTCAATGGCTTTGAAGTGGAGATGGTCGATTAGCTTTAAGTTCCTGGGGGTAACCATCACTAACAGTCTGTCCTGGTCTACTCATATTGATGCAACAGTCAAGAAAGCCCAACAACGCCTTTACTTCTTACGGAAGCTAAAGAAATTTGACATGTCTGCATCGACTCTCACAAACCTCTACAGATGTGCCATAGAGAGCATCCTATCTGGCTGCATTACAGCTTGGTATGGTAACTGCTCGGCCCAAGATCGCAAGAAACTGCAGAATTTGGTGAACTTAGCCCAACGCATCACACAAGCTTGCCATTCTCCCATTGATTCTGTATACCCCTCCGCTGCCTCAGGAAGTCAGACAGCATTGCCAAAGACCCCTCACACCCAGGCTTTGCCCTCTTCCAGACCTTTCCATCAGACAGAAGGTACAGAAGTCTGAAGACCCACACAGCCAGACATAGGAACAGCTTCTTCCCCACAGCTGCTAGACTCCTCAATGACTCTCCCTTGGACTGATCTGTTCCCTGTAAGAAAACTATTCACAACACCCTATGCTGCTCTTGTTTGGCCCTTGTTCTGCACTGTATCCAATCACTATTTGTTGTACCATTTGCCAATGTACTCTGTTGGTTATTCTTTTGTCTATTATGTACGTACTGTATTCGTTCCCGTGGCTGCAGAAAAATACTTTTCACTGTACTTTGGTACATCTGACATTAAATATCAATCAGATTAATCTCAAGGGTGGTGCATGTGAGACTCTAATCAGGTCTCCTAGAAGCCATATTTGGGATGTCATATCGGCCAGGGTTGGAAGTGGGTGTGGAGGCAGATGTCTTGGCCTTGGCCTTGGCCTTGTTGATTGCCCGAATGCGGATTCTGCTGGGGTGGAGGTTGGCTTCTCCACCCTGTGCCCCGGGGTGGCGGGGGACCTGCTGGAGTTCCTAACACTCGAGAAAGTAAAGTTCGAGTTGAGGGGGAGGATGGAAGGGTTCTACAACTCATGGGCCTTGTTCATCATGCATTTTCGAGAAGTGGATGACATCAAACATTAGGGGCGGGGGTGTTTGCAGCGTATAAATTAATGATGATTCTTTTTCATTGGTGTTTTGTGTTCAAAATGTTGGGAGCTGTTTGAGGGTGGGTGGGATGAGGAGATTGTTGGCTAGGGGGTTGCCATTGTATTTGTTATTGTTAATTATTTGTTGCTGTAAATGTGAACAAGGAGGAGAATTAAAAAAAAAAAAATGTTACTGCTGTTCCTAGGCAAACCCAAGACAGTGACTCAGTCCAAACAGTAGTTCAACATTATTTTAATGGTATGCAATCATAAATACTAGAACTTTTTTATAACCTCCTAAAAAGGTAACAGTTAAATGACCAAAGTGAAATGTCAGATGGAATAAAGAGTTGCTAAATGGCAATCACCAAAACAGAGTCCAAATAGGTGAACTTGAGGCTGAGCAGACAAAAATTATTTTGAGCAGATTTAAATTTTCTCTGGTATTTCAAAGTCCTGTGAAGCTTGGCTGGACCTTTCAACTTAGCTGGTTTACACCAGCTAGTGCTGTCAAAAAGTGGGGGTGGCATACTTAGCTGTGACTGAGCTGCTCTACACAGAATATCCCAGGAGTGCACTGTACTACACGTATCTCACCTGGCCTGAGTTGGAAGGTCAGGTGAAATAGGACTGCCTGGATTTCCACTTAAATCATTTTGAATGGAGCGGCAATCCGACTCAATTGCCACTGCATGGGAAGTTACAGTCTACTGTCTTTTAAAAATACTCCTACTGAACTATCTCCCAACCCTGGGTTTCGTTAAAAATAATCTTTGAAGAACTTCAGAGTTGTGTTACAATATAGCAATAAATCATGTACCGGAAAGCATTTTGAAACATTTGAATGAAGAGGACTAGTTCCTCTTCTACCAGATATATGGTAGAGCAATGCTGTTCATTAGAAGTCGCTGCCCAATAACAGGTGTGGCTACTGTGGCACTGCTTCAGCAATATGCACAAATTATAATAGGAAATACTTGTGGACACCAGTGGTGGGCAACCTAGACCTCCTTTTTCAAAGTGGGCCACAAAATAGAAATTGGGCATGTGCACTAACCATGACCCCATGAATAAGATTAAATTATTTAATACATGCTGAATATTTCATAATGAGTTATAGACAATTCTTAATCGTTCATATATCATGGAACTGGCAACAGCTTCAAATGGTAAAAACAAAGGAAATATTTACACTTACTTTACTTGCATCATACTCAGTGCAGCTTCTGGTTGGATCTGTCCATCACAAGCTTGCTTAGATTAGGGCTCAGGAATGTGCAGATGCTTTGCAATTCAGCACTGAGTTTTCCATCCATTAGTCTGTTGCGCTTCTTACATCTGATGTGTTCCATAGCAGAAAAGGCCAGCTGGCATGCAGCGCTTTGGACGCAGGTGGAGCATATAAAGCAAGGGCATGTGAAGTAGGGTGTCTGCTGATTGCACATAATATGAACTAAGAGTTGTCTGCGCTCCCTTTGCGTTACGAGGTTAAGTGGACTTCAATAATATCGTACGAGAAAAAAACTAGTGGATGGAAACCAGTGGAACCCTGCACATGGTCAACGGTCACCAAAATGTCTCACGGGTAAAATTGGTATTTTTACAAAAATGCCTGATAAATATAACACAAATGGTGCTTTAGAAAGGCATAGTAAGAATAAATAAATGTTTCATAGTGCCTTTCATAATAGTATTTTGCAAGTGCTTTACAGTCAACAATGCACTTTTGAAGTCTGATATGTTGACAAATGTGGCAGCCAATTTGCACACAAACAACAAAGGAGACAAATGATGGGTTTTCATCTATTTTGCCGATGTTGACTTGACAGTATGTTAAATATTCCAACACGATTGTTAGTCCCACTGAATGAAGGACTGCAGGTCTTGAGTTTACAAACTAACTGCTCAATCACTGATGAGTTGTCAATACTGTCTACTTTGGTAAGATGACATCTAGAAGGAAAGGGTATATGTGGATGATCTTTATGTTCCTTTTCTTAGCTAGCTGGGGAGTGACATTGCCATGACGTTTCTGAGATACTGCTGCTCTTTCAAAAGTAGGCTTATGCCCAAATGAGCCATAGTGAAGATCTCAAGTTGGCTTTGGTTTAAAAAACATTCTGATTGTCAACTTTCTTTGAGAGTGGAACTCTTCTAGTAGAATTTCAGTTTGATTCGGAGTTAAATGGATGGTAATGTGGAATACAGTTAGATTCTTTCGAGTCTGAAGAGGTTTTGTTTTAGGTGACATTTGACAGTACTTCATCGGATAAAAGTAAAGTAGCATGTGCCTAACCCCCTCATTTGAATTTTTAAAAATGGGATTGTGTAAATTTTTGAAAATAAATTTAAAGTACCCAATTCTATTTTTTCCAATTAAGGGGCAATTTAGCATGGCCACACGGATAGTGACCCAGGGCCGGGATGGAACCTGGGTCCTCATCGCCGTGAAGCAGCAGTGCTAACCTCTGCGCCACCGCGCTGCCTCGGCTTTATGTAGATATTCATATAACTTGTGGCAAATAAAACACAAATGAAGAAAATCTTGTTCCTATTATTCTTTTGATGAATCTATATCTGAATGTTGATTACTTGTCGGTGTAGATATACTGGCTGCTTCAATCATTTGTGTATCTTGTGTAAATGTTAAACGCCTGTGTTTTATTAAAGGCTTGCACATCAAGTTTAGAATTTGTTTGCAAAATCATTTATGTTGCTTTGCCTCCTTTAATTCCAATAAAATGTTTTAAAACTATTAGATTTTTTATGATTTTTTAAATTAAACTGTATTCAGAGAAACGTGACTTATGGTCTTGTGCTTTTTTTTGTGGAATTAAATTTTAAAATGCTGTTAATTGCCCTGTTTGTTCTCTTCTGTATTTCCCTTATGTACTTAAGATTTGTTTGCAGATTTTCATATTACCAGAAAATCAGAACTATGATTTTTGTGTTGCAGGAGTTTACTTCAGTGCTCAGTGTGGCAAGAGTGGATGTTATCTCTCTGCTTTGTCAGTGCTAAGAACTCTGAAGAACAAAAAATAACAGAGATGGTGTATGCTATCTTTCGGATATTGCTTTATCATGCAATAAAATATGAGTGGGGCGGCTGGCGTGTCTGGGTAGATACGCTTTCAATTACCCATTCAAAGGTGAGCTTTTTTTTGTCTAAAATCTTGATAACTGGCTAATTGTGTGGCTATTTTCCAATGTGATAATGTCATAGCTGGGATGTTCACGATGCCATTCAAGGTAATTTATTACCAGTGCATAAAAAGACAAATATTTAAACAATTGCATTTCAAACTTGAAACTAAAAGTGGACCAATTTCAGGGAGAATTGCATAATCAAAAACTGCCAAATCCGTGAATATATTGTTCTGGTTAGTCTTATACAGATGTTGCTATCATAGAATCCGTACAGTACAGAAGGAGGGCGTTTGGCCCATTCAGTCTGCCTCGACCCTCTGAAAGAGCACTCCACCTAGGCACGCTCCACGCCCCATCTCCTTAACCTGTAGCCTTCGGGACAATTTAGCATAGCCAATCCACCTAACATCTTTGGATTTTGGGAGGAAGCCAGAGCACCTGCAGGAAACTCACGCAGATATGGGAAGAATGACTGTGTGGAGTTTGCACAGTCACCCAAGGCCAGAATCGAACTCGCGTTCCTGCGAGGCAACGGTGCTAACCACTGTGCCACCATATTACTGGAGGTTTTCAAAGAAGGTTTGTTTGTGAAGGGCAGATTGGTTGGTTTTAATTGTTCAGCCACAAGGGGGCAGATGTGATCTTTGTGCTGTTAGATTGCACAATGACAACAAAGAGAAGTGGCAACAGTGTTATAGAATGTATTGTAAGTCCAGTTAGTTTTGACTGAGGGTTGTGTTTATAATTTCTCAAAACAAAATTCTGCAAACTTTGAACATGTAATGAGTTTTTGCGATTCACATTTATGTCTGGTTTTCGTAATCTGGGGAAAGTGTTCATGGAATCACAAATTTGCCACAAAATGGAATATCAGACACAAGTTATTTTTCCCTGAAGGTTTTTGCTTGATGTTTCGACCATCAACCTTTTAAGCTGAGCACATTAAAAGTAAATCTGGTTCTATACCCAAATCCGGAATAATTAGCTGAATATATCGATCAAAACGTTACTACACCAACTTCTATGGAAACCTCAGACAAGTCATATAGTGTTGTATAATATGTGTTGAAGAGTACACCGGTGAAAGCGTGCATTGCTGCATCGTTGCACTGTTTCACGGTATCATAAGATCTGAATGAATGCCTATGTCATCTTAAGTGAAAAGTTGGAGAGGCTATCATACAAAGGTGCCAAGCAGAAATGAGGTGTTTCCTAGGGTAGCAGAGTTGACTAATAGTGATTATATTTACTTATTAATGTGCATAAAAATTTTCTATTGGATTCCTTTTGACTAGAAACTGTGTGGGGGTTGGGGTTAATGTCCACAAATACACATTTTTTAGGAAAGATCATGAATGCAGAGTGCACACAAATTGGCTGCAGCGGATTTCGCAAGTTACAAATTTCTATGGAATTTTAATAGAATGTGCAAAGTGCTAAATGGTGATATATGGCTGTTGATTTTAAATTGCATGGAAAACATATGCTATTATCAAAAATGTTCTTGCATTTGTATTGATAAGGAAAAGACCAGCTTTTGTTTCACTATATCTTAATGTTTTGGATTAAATTTCTATGAGAAGCCTTTTTTTTTAAACCATGGAAGTCCACTTCTTGCTTTTCAGCCAGCTATTTCTAAGGGAGCGAGGAGCAGTGGGATTTTGGGGTATATGTTCACATGTTGATAAAGGTGGCAGGAACGGTTAAGAAAGTGGATAATTAGGTGCATGGGACCCTGGGCTGCATAACTAAAGGTGTGGAGTGCATAAGCAGAATGTTATGGCAAACCTATATAAAATACTGGTTAAGTCTCATTTCTTTTGTTCTTTCGTGGGATGTGGACTCTGCTGGCTAGGCTTGCATTTGCTGCCCATCACTAATTATCCTTTGGAAGGTGGTGAGCTGTGTTCTTGAACCTGTGCAATCCAAGTGTACCTACACCCACAGAGCTGTTCAGGATTTTCATCCAGTGGCAGTGAAGGAATGGCACTATAGTTGCAAGTCAGGATATTGTATGGCTTGGCGGGGGAATCTGATGGTGTTCCGATGCCTTTGCTGTCCTTGTCCTTCCAGGTGGAGAGACCGTGGGTTAGGGAGATTCTGTCGAAGGAGCCTTGGTAAGTTGCTGCACTGCATTTTCTAAATAGTGCACTCTGCTGCCACGATATGTTGGTGGTGGAGGAGGTGAATATTTAAAGTGGTGGATAGGATCACAATCAAGCAGACTGCTTATTCCTGGATGGTGTTCTTGAGAGTTGTTGGAGCTGCACTCGTAGACTAGTAGAGAGTATTCCATAACTCTGCTGACTTGTGCTTTGTGGATGGTGGACAGCCATTGGGAAGTCAGACAGTGAGTTCGCCATTACAGAATTCCCTGTCTGCTCTTTTAACCGCAGCAATTATATGCCTGGTTCAATTCAGTTTTTGGTCAGTGGTAACCGGTGGAAGTTGATTGTAGGGGACTTAGCAATGATAATGCTATTGAACGTCCATGGGCAGCACGTAGCACTGTGGATAGCACAATTGCTTCACAGCTCCAGGGTCCCAGGTTCGATTCCGGCTTGGGTCACTGTCTGTGCGGAGTCTGCACATCCTCCCCGTGTGTGCGTGGGTTTCCTCCGGGTGCTCCAGTTTCCTCCCACAGTCCAAAGATGTGCAGGTTAGGTGGATTGGCCATGGTAAATTGCCCTTAGTGTCCAAAATTGCCCTTCGTGTTGGGTGGGGTTACTGGGTTATGGGGATAGGGTGGAGGTGTTGACCTTGGGTAGGGTGCTCTTTCCAAGAGCCGGTGCAGACTCGATGGGCCGAATGGTCTCCTTCTGCACTGTAAATTCTATGATAATCTATGATGAGTTGGTTAGATTTTCTCTTTTGAGAGTTGGTCATTGCCAGGTGATTGTGCGGTATGAATGTTAATTGCCATTTATCAGCCCAAGCCTGAATGGTGTCCAGGTCTTGCTACATACGGACACTGACTGCTTTAGTATCTGATAAGACGTGAATGGTACAGAATATTGTGCAATCATCGGCGAACATCTCCACTTTGGACCTTATGAAGGAGGGAAGGTTATTGATGAAGCTGCTGAAGATTGTTGGGGTATTGAAGTATTGCATCCAATTCTGGGCATCGGACTTTAGGGAATATGTGAATGCTTTAGTGAGGGTACAGAAAAGATTGATAAGGATGTTTCAATGGGTGAGGAATTTCAGTTATATGACTAGGCTGGACAAGATGGTGTTGTTCCCGGAGAAGAGGGTGTTGAGAGGAGATTTTGATACAAGTCTTAAAAATCATGTGGGCTTTGGACAGTGGATCACTGTTAACGGGCAGGTTGAGAACCCGAAGATACTGATTTAGGGTGAACAGCGAAGAAACTAAAGGCGACGTGATAAAAAAAATAATAATTCTGCAGCAACTGGTTAACGTCTTGAATATCCTGCCTGAGAATGTGTTAAAGTCAGATTCAGTCGTGATGTTCAGACATGACAAGCTGAATGGCTTCCTGAGCTGAACTATTTTGTGATGCTATGAAATGTAATTAGGACTGCTTCAATGCTTGGATAATAAATGGCAACATGGCTGCTTGGGCCAAAATGGTCTGCCTCCATACTGTGACTTCTGTATATTTCCCTATATCAAGATGAATGGTGAAGCGTATGATTCTCAAACTGTTTTTGTTGAGTAAAGTCATCTGTTGGTTTAGAGGCTGTGTCTTGGTCTGATAGTGTATATCTACTCTGTGCTTCAGAGTAAAGAAGCCCGTGGCGTTGTATGACACATTCCAGTAGCTGCTGCACTCTGTTGTGATTCTTGGTCTCACTACCATTTGCCTAGATACTGAGCAGAAAAGTGCATTTTGGATTATATGCTTCCTTGATGGGTGGATGGTGAACCTGAAACTGAAGAAATGTCCAGTCTTAAAAAAAGATGTTTAAACCAACTTTTGAAATTTTTATGAATCTTGAAATTTTTATGAATCTTATCGTGGAGAACTAATTTGTCATGCTAACGTTTTGGCCAGAAAATTGGATTTAGGGAAGGAGAAATTGGAGAAATATATTTTTAAAAACACACACTATTTTCACAAAAGCCATGATTGATTTCCCTTTGCAACTATTGGTTTATAACTAAGAAGATTTGGGCCATGCATGTGTTTCCATTTGTAATCACTTGAACATTGTTCCAATTGTCCTACAAATATTGTCGAAGAAAAGTATTAAAGCAGTTGACCTACTACATAAAAAATACATTTGCCAATGACTTTGTTTTTAAGAATTCATTCATTTACAATACTTTTGAGTAAATAAATTAATAACTTGGGAAGCCACTGCTTCATAACTCACCACCTTGTCTATGATCATTAACCTGATGAGCACAAAAATTCAAATCTGAAAAGGAAGAATGTTTTAATTCTAGCTTTGTTCGTATTTTTCGTCTTGAAAAATGAATGTAAATGACCAAAGCCATACTGCAGGAAAGAATCGAGTTTAAATGTTAAGTAGTAAAACTGCTGGTTTGTACCTTTATCCAGTATGAGAGGAGTATCACAGATTTTTTTAAATTTCCCATGCCAACTATCCTTTGTTTTGAGCTAGATTGGATATCGGTGCTGTCAGTTTTATGTGCAAGCCCATACCCACTCAAAGCTAAATTAATTCTTTCCAATGCTTCATATAGGACATTTGGAATAGACCAGTAAATGGGACTTCAAAGCTATCAATGTCGGGTGGATTTGCCATACTGTAGGCTAATTTCTAATGCAATATGCCATCCAACCCTCAATTGTATTTAAATACTGCAAAAATAAAGCATTGTGTTCTACTTTCCTCACTTTGATAAAAGTATTTGTCGGGGTGGTATTAAGCTCCACTTTGTAGATGCCCACTTGATGTAAATGAAAGTTATTCTTGGATGGCCTACAGCGAAGTGCAAATTAGTGTCAGAGGAAGTGTTTTTTTTTTTGGTCAGGCCTTTTGAGATGACAAACTTGAGTGAAAATTGGATTTTGAATGACTTGCATTTAAAAATAATGTTCAGAAAGGAAATAGAGGGATGGAACACTAATTTAAAGCTCTGGGGTTAGGCACCATATGTTAAAATGTCTGATTTACTTTCCTCTGCTTGAATTTAGTTCAATTCACACCTCTTTAACCTGGGGTTACCCCATCTCTGGATCTGTAAAGATTTAATCACCTGCTAATGCTCGCATTCCTAGCATTGTTTGGCATCTTTGCATTTGTCTATATATGTGTTTCTGGAACAGACCTCTTCATTCACCTGAGGAAGGAGCAGTGCTCCGAAAGCTAGTGACATCGAAACAAACCTGTTGGACTTTAACCTGGTGTTGTAAGACTTCGTACTGTGCTCACCCCACTCCAACGCCGGCATCTCCACATCATGAATTTAGTTTCAACCTACTTTGCTGTAATAGAATTCAAATCTCTTTAAGGATTGTCTCTGCAACAAGTGTGTCAGAGTCTCAGTCCCCACAACATTTGCCTAGCTTGGTTTGATCTTGAAATTCTCAATCCAGGTAGTGTACATCTGTGATAGCACTGGTACAGTTCACCTTGGCCTCATTTGCCAAATTCACCCATGGGGTAATTTTGCTTTCTATTGCTTACTAGAGATTGGGTAACTAATTTTAGTGCTAATTTGTACTACATTATGGCATGTTTTATGCTAAAGACCTATGTCTACTAAGGATTGGAATGAAAATATTTACATTTCACAAGCATTCTGAGGAAATATATTGGGCTGCATTCTCTGCTGGCGGGATGCTCCGTTTTGCCGGCAGCCTGGGAGTTTCCTGACGGCGTGGGACTGCCCCACAATGGCAAACCCCATTGACTAGCTGGCGTAATGGAGCATCCCGCCGGTGGGGTGAAGGAGAAATGAGGCGGGGCGGAGAATCCAGCCCATTGTCTGTTGCCTGGTAGCATGTGCTGCAGCTGAAAGGTGGAATTCTGTTTCTAAAGGCAGTAGTTACACAATGCTGACAATTCATCCATAAATAATGGATAATCAAGGGCGGCATGATAGTACAGTGGTTAGCAGAGTTGCTTAACGGCTCCAGGGTCCCAGGTTCGATTCCTGGCTTGAGTCACTGTCTGTGCGGCGTCTGCACGTTCTCCCCGTGTCTGCGTGGGTTTCCTCCGGGTGCTCCAGTTTCCTCCCACAGTCCAAAGATGTGCAGCTTAGGTGGATTGGCCATGCTAAATTGCCCTTGGTGTCCAAAAAAAGATTAGGTGGGGTTACGGGGATAGGGTGGAGATGTGGGCTTAGGTTGGGTGCTCTTTCCATGGGCCGATGCAGATTTGATGGGCCGAATAGCCTCCTTCTGCACTGTGAATTTTATGATCATGTGACTTGTATAAAGAGGAACTGCAATATATTAATATTTGTAAACAATGTGCTGGAAAAAGTAATGGAACTTGGAGTAGATAATTTACCCAAACCCGATGATCAACATCGCAGGGTACTGAAAGAGGTGGTTGAGATACAGACTAAGGATCAGTGCTTGGGCCCCAGCTATTCACAATCTATATCAATGATTTGGATGCGAGATGTAAATGTAAATTTTCCAAGTTTGCCATTGACACTAAACTAGGTGGAGGTGTGAGTTGCGAGAAGGATGCAAAGATGCTTCAGGGGTATTTTGAGAGGCTAAGTGAATGTTCAAATATTTGGCCAATGGGATACAACATGGTAGGAAGAACAGAACGGCAGAGTATTTCGTAAATGGTGAGAGGCTGGATAGTGTTGAACTTCAAAGAGACTTGGATATCTTGGTTCAAGAGGCATTGAAAGCTAACACAGAGCCACAGCAAGCAATTAAGGCAAATGCTACATTGACTTTTATGCGAGAGGATTTGAGTGTAGGAAAAAGGAAGTCTTGCTGCAATTATATAAAGCCTTGGTGAGGCCTTATCTGGAACATGATGAGCAGGTTTGGTCTCCTTACCTAAAGTAAGAAAAACTTGTCATAGAGGGAGTGTAACAAAGGTTCACTAAATTAATTCCTGGGATGTTGGGATTGTCAAATGAGGAATGATTAAATAGACTGGACCTTTAGACTCGAGTTTAAAAGAATAAGAGGTGATTTCATTCAAAAGTAGAAACTTCTTACAAGATATAACTGGGTAAATGCCGAAAGGATGTTTCCACTGGCTGCAGTGTCTAGAATCAGGGGAGACCATCTCAAAGAAAGGGGAAGGTCATTTAGGACTGAGATGAGGATGAATCTGATCGTTCAGAGGGTTGTACACCTTCAGAATTCTCTGCTGCAGAGCATTGTGGAGGCTTAGTCATTAAGTATGTGAAAGACAGATAAGTTTCTACAGATTTAAAACATTAAAGGATATGGGAATAGTGCAGGAAATGGTTTTGAAGCAGAAGATCAGCCATGATCTCATTGAATGGCAGAGTGGGCTCAAAGGGCTGAATGGTCTACTCCTCCTAGTTCTTGTGTTCTGGTAGGAAAGATCAGTTAGAAGAGGAATATAGAGCTGTTTGCTGGCAAATTACTTTTAGCGTCATATTAACACTCGTGGGGTGTTTTACAGGAGTTGCTGGTGTACCGGTATTGTCACTGGACTGGTAATCCAGAGACGTTGGACCCTGCTCTGCGGACCCAGGTTTGAATTTCACCATGGTAGATGGTGAAATTTGAACTCAATAACAAGTTTAGCCTCAGAGCACCAGGGATCCGTGTTTAATTCCAGCCTCGGGTGTGTGAAGTTTGCACTTTCTCCCCTTGTCTGTGTGGGTTTCCTCCAGGTTCTCCGGTTTCCTCCCACAATCCAAAGATGTGCATGTGACGTGGATAGGCCATGCTAAATTGTCCCTTAGTGTCCAAAGGTTAGGTGGAGTTACTTGGTTACAGGGATAAGGCGGGGGCATTAGACCTAGGTAGATTGCTCTTTCCAAGGGTCGGTGCAGACTTGATGGACCGAATGGTCTCCTGCACTGTAGGGATTCTATGATGCTATGAAAAATCTGAAATTAAAGGTCAAATGATGACATGAAACCATGTCAATTGTCGTAACAACCCATCTGTTGGTTCACTAATCTGGTTCACTAATGTCCTTTGGGGAAGGAAACCTGCCATCCTTACCTGGTTTGGCCTACATGTGACTCCAGATCCACAGCAATGTGGTTGACTCTTAAATGCCCTCTGAAATGGCCTAGCAAGGGCAATTGGGGATGGGCAATAAATACTGGCTCAGCCAGCGAATCCCACATCCCGTGAGCGATTTAAAACATGGTAACTTTAAAAAGCAGAAATTTTCTTCAATTTGTTTTCCAAGAGGGTGCAGTGAACAGGTATGAAGCTTTGAAAATGTGACTTCATTCTTGCCTGGATCTAATGTAATGTCTCAAGTGACCTTGATCTTGAACTGTAATAAAAGCAAATTACTGTGGATGCTGTAATCTGAAACAGAAAATGCTGGACAATCTCAGCAGATCTGACAGCATCTGCGGAGAGAGAATGGAGCTAGTATTTTGAGTGTTATCCAGACTCAAAAGAACAAAGAACAAAGAAATGTACAGCACAGGAACAGGCCCTTCTGCCCTCCAAGCCCGTGCCGACCATGCTGCCTGACTAAACTACAATCTTCTACACTTCCTGGGTCCGTATCCTTCTATTTCTACTCGAAATGTTAACTCTTTTCTCTCTGCACAGAAGCTGTCAGACCTGCTGAGATGATCCAGCATTTTCTGGTTTTGGTTCTTTAATTGTAATGTTATTTTTTGGGTGACTTGCACCTGAAACCTACTTGGATTGACAGAATTGTTAATATAACAACAGCCTTCCTTTTTGCTCCCTTCCATAAACCACATTTTATATTGTGCCTTTAATGCAACAAGAGCCCCCATGACAGCCACATAACATTAGATATTAGGGCAGATTACCAAAGATATGTTTGAGGAGCATGTTAAAGAAGGAAAGAATGGTAGAGAAATTTAGGGAGGGAATTCCAAAGCCTTGGAAACTGACGGCAATAATGGAGTGAGTAAAGTCAGCGATGCTCAAGAAGTCCGATTAGAGGAGTGCAGATATCTTGGAGGGTTGTGGGACTGGAGGAGATTGTGAGGTCGGGAAGGATAAGGCTATGGTGGGATTTGAAAACCAGGATGAGAATTTTAAAATCGCAGGATTGATTAACCAAGAACCAATTTAGAAGTCGGTCAGTGTCGGCATGATAGATGAGCAGGACTTGATGCGAGTCCGCGCATGGGTGGCAAGGTTTTGCATAATATTTGTATTTCTGGAGGTAAGACACTGGTGTTACTGCTACAGATTCCAGGTCTTGCCAATGGTGACAACAACTGTTTGGTATACTCGGGCATTTGTTGACGTGCGGAGCTCTTTGTTTTTATTTGCAGCCGTAGTTTGTAGAACTGGTGCTGCTTATCTGGTGTTAAATCATCTAGTCAATGGTGACCATTGGAAAAAGATGGCTGGTGAGGTATTGGAAGTGCTCAACGAATTCCAAAGTTTCTCCTTCAACATGTATTGGAGGTAAAATATTTAGCTGACCAAGTGTGGGTTGATCTGAGTTTTATCTCGGCAATGTTCAAGGACAGGCTGAATTACTTGTCTGCAGAATTGAAGCGATCAAGAGTGGCTTGCAAATTTGGTACAGAGTGGCAATGACACTGCTGTCATGTGTTTAACTGTAGACAATGTATATGATGGTCAGTTTAGTTTTGATAGAAGCAAAACTTATTTTTTTCCACCTAGCTGTTATTTAATACTGACATGGTGCAGTTGATCTTTAAGGTGTCATCAGGTAAATTGTGAATTGTATGGGGGGAGGGGTTATCACACACCCTTGCTTGACCCCACTCCATATTTTTCAGACATCTGTTGCATATTTTTAAGACATCTGTTTCAGATCTCTGACTCAGGATTGTGATAAATTTCTTGGACATCCAAATTATTGCATGACCCACAGAGCCTCACTATTTACTGCGTCAAATGCTTCGGTCAGGTCGAAAGAGTCTAATGAGAATGATCTTGTTCTTGACATTAGATTTGGATTTGCCTGACAACAAAGACCATATCAGACATTCCTCTAGAAGGTTTAAAGGCACGGTGTTTGTTGAAGGATTTCTTTAGCCACAGGAAGTGGGCGATTCAGGAGAACACTTGGCAGAATTTTTCCTGCTTTGGACAAAAGGGAAATATCATCATAGCTTCCACAGCATGATATATTTCCTTTCTTGAAGATAGTTGAAGTTGTTGCATTCTTGAAATCGAGGGGAGTTTTTTTTGCCTCCCAAACCCCCTGCGTATCACATAAGAGTGCTGGAGAAATTGCAACATCAGTGCCACCGCCCCATCCTCTAGGTTCATGGTAACAAAATGCTAGTGTCCTTTTGAAGTCAGGTCCACAAGCATTCGGACAAAGGTACTGTAAAACCAACTTCTAGGAACTAGGCATTGTGTCCATCGGGCTGTAAATTGTCTTCCCCCATCTGTTCCTTCAACTTTCAAAAGACCAATGTTCCAGGGGAGATTAAAGTAAACGCTTCAAAGATACTTTGAGCTGGATTTTCAGGTCTCTTGGCCCGTGTTTCTCGGCAGCGCCCCATTTGCTGGTGGCGGGATTCTCTACTCCCGCTGCTTGTCAATGGAATTTCCCATTGAAGCCACCCCATGCTACCGGCAGGAACAGAGAATTCCAATGGACGGAGAATTCCGGCCTCTCTGAAGTTCTCCTTTAAATGCCGCAGCATTGACCTTAATGACTTGGGAGTAGCTTGCTATCAATCACTCAGAATGGTGACAATTTGTCTTTGAGTAAAGAGGCTATATTGAACTTGTGTAAGACATGAGTTCAGCCTCAGATGGAGTATTGCTTTCAGTCTGGGTGTTGCACTTTTGGAAGGGCTTGAAGGCATTGGAGAGCGTGCAGAAAATATTCATGGAAATAATTCCAGGGATGAAGTTAGGTTAGAGGAATTTGAAGTGTTTTCCTGGGAGAAAAGAAGGCTGAGGAGATATTCAAGATCATGAGGAATATAATATATATATTTACAGTAATATTGACCTGAAAATAATTTATACTGCACTTGTGTAGTTTTTTGAATGTTGATATTGGGTGGATTTTTGGCAGTAATTCAACTTGTAAATGTTCTTTATTTGAGTGATGTTTATTTGACTTCAAATGGTGTGGGAATTATGATTTATTAAAATTGTTTTATTTTAATTATGGCAACTTTTTCAAGCAATAACAGTTTTCAAACATTTAACTTAGTTGTTCTTGGATGTTGTGTTGCATCTTTCTAATAGGTTATTATCTTTATCCATTGGACTTGCATCAATTATTATGTATTTCGTCCTTCAAACCCCTCTTTTTTTTTTATCCTAAAAATTCTGTTTGATCGTATCTTGATTGAAAGGGTTAGATTTTTCTTTATTTCATGGTAAATGGCTGACAACCACTTGTACAACTTATTGTGACTCCAGAAGGTTACAATAATGCTATCACTCATTTGCATTTTCCGCTTCTCCTTCCTCCAATCTCTAATCAAAAAGACCAATTGCTGGCAGCAAGCTGAAGTCAAATAATTTGAAAGGTCTTGCAGAGTTACACATCAAGATCTGTGAATTTCCTATACAAAGTCAAAGAAACTCGATTGCAATTTTATTGTACCATTTGATAGATTTCCTGCCATCTTTGTAGCAGCTAAGCTGTTTGTCACTGTAATCCACTCCTCCCACAGCTACATCACACTCATTAATGCATGATAGCTTTCCTGACACTTCTGCACTATTTCCCTTTTCTATACAATTTGCCGTAGTCAGCATTTAAAGGTTTTGCAAAATGGTATTTTATCCTATTGCTTTTCAAATCATATCATTTGGCTGACAGTCTTATTCCTCTTTAATATTATTACAATTGTACATTAAGCATTTGGTCCATACTTGATACAAGGCAGTTTTTAAACCTTTTTTAAAGTTTAAACTGTGCAAGCAGAAAGAACCCTGCATAATATATGAATCATTAAAAAAAATATTATAAAATCAAATTGAAGTGTGACATCACAGGGTCACCAGAATGAAACTGGGGCTTAATAGGTTAAATTATGAATGCCGGGAGTATACGATTGGCTTGTTTTTCCTTAAGTCTGGAAAATTTAGTTGAGTATTTTTTTGAAATAAAAGTATATGATAAAGTAAATGCAAATAAACAACCTCCCTGTGGTGGTCGGGAATTCAAAACAAAGGGGCATAATTTTAATATTGAAACTATGTCATTCAGCAATGAAATCAGAAAGCAATTCTTCACACACAAATACATCAGCATTCCTGTCAACATGGGCAGGGTATTGTTCAAGCCAAATATTTTGCTTTGTATAGTTGCTAACCATTTAACAAAAGGCTGCATTTCCAACCAATGCAGTGCATGCTCCAGGCAAGCGCAGTTCGAGCATGTTGTCCTGATGTCATTTGGAGTGCCTGAGTAGGTAGTGGCCAGGGCTAAAGATGGCACTGCTGAAATCATCACAGCTGTGTAGCGGCATCCTTTTAACAGGCACATGGAAAAAATTGTAAATATGCCGTCATTTGTACTCATCCAAAGAAATTTGGTTTTGCAATAAATCTGAACTCTTGGGAATGATAGTTAAGGAGGCTTATTCTAGGCATGAGAGCTGAGCGATAGGGAGGTACACAAGGGCCCCCCGGAGTGTGTCAGTATGCCTAGGGAGTGAATCAGCATTAGTGGGGATTGCCTGAGAGAGTTGGCGATGGGTGAGGAGGAGAAGATTCACCGTATATACTGCCCAGCACCCTCCATGGACACCCCATACCGACTTGCATACTTGCTGGGAATGCTGAATTTTAAAATATGCAATCGTACAATTCTTCTGAATCGCTGTGCAGCCCTGTGCATGCGTAGGACTGAAATGGCAATCCAGGCACAACTGGATGACGCCATTACATTTCCGCGCATGCATGCACAAGAGCCTTGTTGCAATAGCAGGAAACACAATGTTAACAAAATCTTAACATTAAAAATTGATTCCATTTACTATAAAATTATTTCTTCATCAAATGTCTTTATGAATAAGAGTGTGTGCTAGCTACATGACATGAAAACAATACTGTAATAGAGTTGAGGGAAAGGGTAAATAAAGAACAAGAGGGATGAGATAGAATAAGGCAAAAGGGGAGTGGTAATGGAACAAGTAAAGAATCAAAAGATGAAGTATTGAGGAGGTGCAAATGGTTACATCAAAATGACCGAGTTGATGGAAAATATAGAAAATGAAAATCGCTTATTGTCACAAGTAGGCTTCAAATGAAGTTACTGTGAAACGCCCCTAGTAGTCACATTCCGACACCTGTTCGGGGAGGCTGGTACGAGAATTGAACCGTGCTGCTGGCCTGCCTTGGTCTGCTTTAAAAGCCAGCTCTTTAGCCCTGTGCTAAACCAGCCCCTAGACATACTTGCAAAAGGAAAAAAAAAAGCGAAACTTGG
Source organism: Scyliorhinus torazame (assembly GCF_047496885.1). Classification (NCBI taxonomy): domain Eukaryota; kingdom Metazoa; phylum Chordata; class Chondrichthyes; order Carcharhiniformes; family Scyliorhinidae; genus Scyliorhinus; species Scyliorhinus torazame. The sequence goes on from NC_092709.1 coordinate 101,975,414, forward strand.
GAAATGACTGGTACTGGCCTAGTATAACTTAAAATGGAACTTGGTTGGGTGGAAGATGAGGTTGGTGGCACCCTGTGTGGTTCTGGGAGGGAGTAAAGAAGGTGATGCTGCAAATGTATGAAATTAGGTTGATACGATTGAGAGCCACGTCAGTGATTTAACTGAGGAAAAATATAGACGCCAGTGATATTGGTGTGGATGCTGGCATCATCGGATGCTTTGAATCAACTGGGAGAATGGAATAAAATCTTTAGGAAGATTGGCCAGAGAAAATATACCTATAGGACTGTGAATTTAGAGTAGTTATTAGTGAAAAGCTGATTTCCAGAATTTGAAATTGTAAAGTCGAGGAAGGAAATCTGAGATAGCCGATTTGAAGGTAAAGGAGGATGAAAATTGGAAGCCAAGTTGATTTGAAATTCCCAGTTGAGGGGAGAGAAGGAAAGCAAAGAAAAGCAAAACCAACAGTTATCAAAAGTACCAGAACCGAGGTCAAGATGGGGACCAGAATAAAATTGGGATGAATAAATGTTCCAACTATTTTACGAAAAGAATCTGTCTATATATATATATATATATATATATATATATATTTATATATATATGTTTCTGGAACATACCTCTTCATTCACCTGAGGAAGGAGCAGCGCTCCGAAAGCTAGTGACATCGAAACAAACCTGTTGGACTTTAACCTGGTGTTGTAAGACTTCTTACTGTGCTCACCCCAGTCCAACGCCGGCATCTCCACATCATGGCTACCATCGACACCGCAAACTGCCGGCTCAAAGTGGAGAGGATTTCCAGGAAGATCGCGCATATAGACACTGACATTAAGTTTCTACAAAGATGCAAGAAAGCAGACAAGATGCCGAAAGGGCTACAGATCACAAACCCACTCAAGTCGACCTACAACACAGACTACGCTGAGAGACTCTGCCGTCGCACCTCTCTCACTCCTCAACCACCTCGTATGCCAGCTCTACAGCAGACAACGCAACCTGGAAACCAAGATAGAGGCCATATTCTCAACTTGCGCTCAGGACGCAGCAGACCAGCTGCGGAACACCGCCAAACAGATGAGACAACAATACTATGCCACCTATATGCATACCAAGATCAGGAAGCTTGAGAAACTCGGCATCACCACCAGCAGCAACCATGCCACCCCCGGTACCACAGTAGAAAACAATACAGGGAAATCTATTGTCAACTTGTCAGACTACACCCTTCAACCAGACGAAATCGAAGTCCTCAGCATAGGGCCCAATTTCTGCACCACCACCAAAATGGACCCCATCAGTCTCGCAGCAGACACGGAGGAATTCATCAGGCGAATGAGGCTCCGGGAATTCTTCCACAGACCCCAAGAGGCCAACAGCAAACCCAAGCAGACTATCAATGAACCAGAACAGCAGACCGAGAGATCTGCGGTGCGGCAACCGAAGAGGAAAGAGTCGAATTGGACCCCTCCGGAAGGGCGCTGCTCTAGACTCGACATGTATGCTCAAGTCGTCAGGAGTCCCGTCAATGCCAGATTCATCAGTCGCATTCACAAGACTGCCCCGAACGTCACCCAAGCACAACGCAATGCCATCCGCGCTCTCAAGACCAACCGCAGCATCGTCATCAAACCAGCAGACAAAGGAGGGGCCACTGTCATACTGAACAGAACGGACTACTGCAAAGAAGTATACCGACAACTGAACAACCAAGAACACTACAGACAGTTACCCGCAGATCCGACCAAGGAACACATCCGCCAACTTAACAGACTGATCAAGACCTTGGATCCAGATCTTCAGAGCACCCTACGTGCTCTCATCCCACGTACTTCTCGCATTGGAGATCTCTACTGCCTCCCGAAAATACACAAGGCCAACACACCAGGCCGTCCTATCGTTTCAGGCAATGGGACCCTGTGTGAGAACCTCTCTGGCTACATCGCCCATCGTACAAGGTACACCCAGCTTCTGTCGCGACACGACGAACTTCCTACAGAAACTCAGCACCCATGGACCAGTTGAACTAGGAACATTCCTCGTCACAATGGACGTCTCGGCACTCTACCAGCATCCCCCATGACGACGGTATTGCTGCAACAGCCTCAGTACTCAACACCGACAACTGCCAATCTCCAGATGCAATTCTGCAACTCATCCGCTTCATTCTGGATCACAACGTCTTCACCTTCAACAACAAGTTCTTCATCCAGACGCACGGAACAGCCATGGGGACCAAATTCGCACCCCAATACACCAACATCTTCATGCACAAGTTTGAACAAGACCTACTCACCGCACAGGACCTTCAACCGACGTTATATACCAGATACATCGATGACATTTTTTTCCTTTGGACCCACGGCGAAGAATCACTGAAACGACTACACAATTACATCAATAAGTTCCATCCAACCATCAGACTCACCATGGACTACTCTCCAAAATCAGTTGCATTCTTGGACACACTCGTCTCCATCAAGGACAGTCACCTCAGCACTTTGCTTTACAGCAAACCCACGGATAACCTCACGATGCTCCACTTCTCCAGCTTCCACCCTAAACACATTAAAGAAGCCATCCCCTATGGACAAGCTCTCCGTATACACAGGATCTGCTCAGACGAGGAGGACCATAACAGACATCTACAGACGTTGAAAGATGCCCTCGTATGAACGGGATATGGCGCTCGACTCATCAATCAACAGTTCCAATGCGCCTCAGCAAAAAACCGCACCGACCTCCTCAGAAGACAAACATGGGACACAACCGACAGAATACCCTTCGTCGTCCAGTACTTTCCCGGAGCGGAGAAACTACAACATCTTCTTCACAGCTTTCAACACGTCATCGATGAAGATGAACATCTTGCCAAGGTCATCCCCACACCCCCACTACTTGCCTCTTGCCTTCAAACAACCGTGCAACCTCAAACAAACCATTGTTTGCAGCAAAATACCCAGCCTTCAGAACAGTGACCACGCACCACACAACCCTGCCATCGCAATCTCTGCAAGACGTGCCAGATCATCGACATGGATACCACCATTACACGTGAGAACACCACCCACCAGGTACGCGTACATACTCGTGCGACTCGGCCAACGTTGTCTACCTCATATACTGCAGGAAAAGATGTCGCGAAGCGTGGTACATTGGCAAGACCATGCAGATGGTGCGACAACGAATGAATGGACATCGCGCGACAATCACCAGGCAGGAATGTTCCCTTCCAGTCGGGGAACACTTCAGCATTCAAGGGCATTCAGCCTCTGATCTCCGGGTAAGCGTTCTCCAAGGCAGCCTTCAGGACGCGCAACAAAGCAGAATCGCCGAGCAGAAGCTTATAGCCAAGTTCCGCACACATGAGTGCGGCCTCAACCGGGACCTGGGATTCATGTCGCATTACATTCATCCCCCACCGTCTGGCCTGCAAAATCCTACCAACTGTCCTGGCTTGACACAATTCACACCTCTTTAACCTGGGGCTACCCCATCTCTGGATCTGTAAAGATTTAATCACCTGCTAATGCTCGCATTCCAAGCATTGTCTGGCATCTTATTGGAGATTCTCATTGTGACATTGAGTAAAAGAAAAGTTGTTCAATGCAGGGACATGTTTAGCCAGGTGGAGTTGAGTGAGAGTGGAGAAGCCTTTTTGAGGACGGAAGAAGTGGTGAGCCTGATGGGGGTTAAATTTGCTGAATAATAGGATGTACAGAATTAAAGGAAGGGACCAAGTTGTTTGAGGGGGGGGGGGGGGGGGGGAGAGGAGGGGAGAGGTGGTGTTTGTGAACCTCATGAAGGAATAGACAGGGAAACGATTGGTCAGATTTTCATGTCAAAATAATGGAGAGACCAATGCTATTTGTCATTACTTACATTGAAATGGTACTGCCGTAGATACATTCTGACTGCAGAATCAGGCCCAATTGTTTCATATTTGGTGATGAGGTCATGGTCCCGGAGAAGATGGGAGAAAATAACAGAATTGTTCAGCTTTTCCATAGTAGAGTCCTATTTGCCAGCGCCTCCCTTCTTGGATCCAACCCTGCTATTGATATTAAACCTGCTGAGACAACGGAGTGCTTCAGGTTTGGAAGGAAATATTTTAGAGTGAATGAGAGCAGTATGGAAATTGAGACAACTGATGTCATGCTGGCAATTTCAAATATAGAGGGGGTAGAAGGCCTGTGATGTGTGGGCCAAGATGAAAATTGAAATCTGAAACATGGCAGTTGGTTGGGGCGGGATGGAGGATCCTTCTGGTCGAAGACGGTGTAGAATCGAAGGTGATATAAGAAGAGCTCTGCACTGTGTAATGCTCAGTTCATTGAGATGGTGGTGCAGGGACACAAAGCTGAAACCTTTATGAAGGACTGCTCATTTGTGATTCCAAGAAAACCTGACCAAGGGTGAGATTGGAAGGATAAATGGGATCAGAGAAAAGTGAACAAGAATTGTTGAAACTGATGATCCTTGATGTCCTGTAAGGGAAACAAATTTGGTGCAGCATGGCACAGTGGTTATCACTGCTGCTTCACAGTGCCAGGGTTCAATTTCGGCCATGAGTCACCGTCTGTATAGAGTTTTCACGTTCTCCCAGCGTCAGTGTGGGTTTCCTCCGGGTGCTCCAGTTTCCACCCACAGTTCAAAGATGCACAGGTTAGGTGGATTTACCATGCTAAAAGAAAATTGCCCTTTAGTGTCCAGGAATGTGCAGATTAGGTGGGGTTATGGGGATTGGATAGGGGTGTGGGCCTAGGTAGGGGACTCTTTCAGAGGGTCTGTGCTCGATTGGCCGACTGGCTTCCTTGTACTGTAGGGATTCCATAGTTCCAAAGGCAAAATGGAACTGAGAATGAGGACTGCTCTGAAATGAAAAAAAATGGTGCTGATAAAGAGAATGGTCGAGAGAGCATTTGGCAGCTTGTGGTATTAAGTGTGATTCTTGGGCAACAATGAGGGCATGGGTTCAAGGAACATTGAATATGGGGATATCAGTGATGAGGGTTGGAATTTCAGATGGAACGCATGTGGAATGACTCAAAGCCAAAAACAGTTGCAGAGGAAAGACATTTGGCTGAGCTTCAGCAGACACAGAATTAAACAGTAGATGGAAGACAAATTAATAGAGGCTAAAAGGTAAAAGAAACAAATTGCAATCCTGTCTGAGGGAAGTGCAGAGAATCTTAAATTGGACATTCTTGGAGGAGGAATGGCATTGAGTTAAATACTTAAACAAAAGCAAAATACTGTGGATACCAGAAATCTGAAATGAAAAAATGCTAGAAAACGCTCAGCAAATCATTGAACATCAGTTGAGAGAGAGAGACAGGGAAGGTTTCAGTTTATTAACCTTTCATTGGAATTGGAAGATTTTATTTATTTTTGGGGTAGGGATGGAAAAAGCAAAGGTGAAAGATCTGTGACGGTAAATAGCACAAAGTCCAGCTCGACAGTGTTGCTTCGACAGAGGACTTAACTTGGGGAATTCTGATGCCTAATTAAGAGATTCATTAATAATTTCTTTTTTCTCTCTAAACTGGAATAGTGTGTAAAACTAGGACTGAAACTATGAATAATTATAATTATAAACTAGTTAATTGCAAATAATCATTGAATAAAGACTTTAATTGAATAAATAAACTAAAACATCTGCAGGTGGAGTCTCTATCTTAAATTTCTCTAACTGGGTCATTGAGCTGAAGTACATGTTGGCTCTGATTCATAAGGGAGGGAGAGGAATTTCTGGACAGTTTTATCATGAAACATTCATACCCTGGAGGAAAACACAGATTGAGGAAAGAGTGCATGTGACTGTTAGGGAGCTGGGTAGTGGGGATTTAGGATGCACTTTCCTCCCATTCTTTGAAGGTCTTGATCATATAGTCCTTGATTGATTATGCAGTGCATTCCAGACCCTAATCACTCATTGAGTAAAACACTTGTACATCATGTCGCTGTTGTTATCTTCTGGTTCTGAATCTTTCTGAAAAGGAAGCAGTGTCTTCTTCTCTACTCTGTTTATACCCTTTATGATTTTGAATACTTCTACCAAAACTCTTTTTATCTTTTCTAAGATGAATGGCCCTAGGTCCTGCAGTCTATCCATGTATCTGAATGTTCTTTATCCCTGGAACCATTCTCTTGAATCTTTTCTGAATCTTCTCTAATCTGTTCCCATCCTTCCTAAACTGCGGTGCCCAGAATTGGGCACAATACTGTGAGGCCAAACCAGTTTTTAATATAATTTTATCATGCTTTACTTGCTTTATTTATAAAGTCTGGGATTCCGTGTGCTTCACCTTCCTTAACCAGCTGTGCCATTTTCAGTGCCAAGATCTTCACATATACCCCAAGGTTCCTCTTATGATAATGCATCACTTTATACTTCTCTCCATTAAATTTCATCTGACTTGGATGAGGGGAGTTCAGGCAAGGTCACTTAATTTTCAGATGGCACAAAGCTATGAAGGAAAATATGTTGTGCAGAAGACATAGGAAGTTACAAATGGATACAGATAGGTTGAGTGAGTGGGCAAAAACCTGGCAGATGGAGTATAATGTGGGAAAGTGAAGTTGTTCACCTTTGCAGGAAGAATAAAACGGTAGAGCATTACTTAAATGGATAACAACTGTAGAATTCAGAGGTGCAGAGGGATCTAGGTGTTCTAGTGCATGAGCCACAAGACGTTAGTATGGTACAACAAGTAATTAAGAAGACTAATAGAATGCTGTACTTTATTATGAGAGGAATCAAACATAAAAATAACGATGTTATGCTTAAGTTACACGGTATTGGTGCGACCACATCACAGTTTTGGTTCCTTATTCAAGGAAGAATGTAAATGCATTGGAGGCGGTTCAGCGGAAGTTTACTAGATTGATACCAGGAATGAGCAGAATGTCTTATGAGGAGGTTGGACAGACTGAGCCTCTTTCACTGGAGTTTAGAAGAGTGACAGGTGACTTCATATAAGATCCGGATCGCTCTTTTGACAAGATGGATGTGGAAAGGATATTTCATTTTGCGGGTGAATCCAGAACTAGGGGGCACTGTTTTAAAATTAGGGGCCGCTGATTAGGGCAGAGATGAGGAGAATTTTTTCTCGGAGGGTTGTGCAACTTTGCGACTCTGCCTTAAAAGGTAGTGGAGGCAGAGTCATTGAATACATTTAAGGTAGAGTCATTGAATACATTCGGGTGCCGGAGAAATAATTACAGTGGGCAATACTCGAATGGGTTTGGTGTTGTTGTCGCTTGCTTCTCCCGGACGGATCTCGCTGCCGTCTCGTGCTCACCTCCGCTTCTGCCGTTCCTCCCGTTCTTTGAAGGTCTTGATCATATAGTCCTTGATTGATTACGCAGTGCATTCCAGACCCTAATCACTCGTTGATAAAAAACTTGTACTACATGTCGCTGTTGTTATCTTCTGGTTCTGAATCTTTCTGAAAAGGAAGCAGTGTCTTCTTCTCTACTCTGTCTATACCCTTCATGATTTTGAATACTTCTACCAAAACTCTTTTTATCTTTTCTAAGATGAATGGCTCTGGCTCCTGCAGTCTATCCATGTATCTGAATGTTCCTTATCCCTGGAACCATTCTCTTGAATCTTTTCTGAATCTTCTCTAATCTGTTCCCATCCTTCCTAAACTATGGTGCCCAGAATTGGTCACAATACTGTGAGGCCAAACCAGTTTTTAATATAATTTTATCATGCTTTACTTGCTTTATTTATAAAGTCTGGGATTCCGTGTGTTTCTCCTTCCTTAACCAACTGTGCCATTTTCAATGACTTCTTCACATATACCCCAAGGTTCCTCCTAAGGTTCCTCTTACGATAATGAATCACTTTATACTTCTCTCCATTAAATTTCATCTGACTTGGATGAGGGGAGTTCAGGCAAGGTCACTTAATTTTCAGATGGCACAAAGCTATGAAGGAAAATATGTTGTGCAGAAGACATAGGAAGTTACAAATGGATAGGTTGAGTGAGTGGGCAAAAACCTGGCAGATGGTATATAATGTGGGAAAATGTGAAGTTGTTCACCTTTGCAGGAAGAATAAAAAGGTAGAGCATTACTTAAATGGATAACAACTGCAGAATTCAGAGGTGCAGAGGGATCTAGGTGTTCTAGTGCATGAGCCACAAGACATTAGTATGGCACAGCAAGTAATTAAGAAGACTAATAGAATGCTGTACTTTATTATGAGAGGAATCAAACATAAAAATAACAATGTTATGCTTAAGTTACACAGGGTATTGGTGCGACCACATCACAGTTTTGGTTCCTTATTCAAGGAAGAATGTAAATGCATTGGAGGCAGTTCAGAGGAGGTTTACTAGATTGATACCAGGAATGAGCAGAATGTCTTATGAGGAGGTTGGACAGACTGGGCCTCTTTCACTGGAGTTTAGAAGAGTGACAGGTGACTTCATATAAGATCCGGATCGCTCTTTTGACAAGATGGATGTGGAAAGGATATTTCATTTTGCGGGTGAATCCAGAACTAGGGGGCACTGTTTTAAAATTAGGGGCCGCTGTTTAGGGCAGAGATGAGGAGAATTTTTTCTCGGAGGGTTGTGCAACTTTGCAACTCTGCCTCAAAAGGTAGGAGAGGCAGAGTCATTGAATACATTTAAGGTGGAGGTGGGCATGTGGAAATTGAAATGAGAACAGATCAGCCATGATTTTGAATGGCAGAGCAGACCTGAGAGGCCAGATGGCATACTTGTCACGTTTCCTATGATTATATGCGTGGAGGCAGAGTCATTGAATATTTTCAAGGTGGAGATAGTAAAATTATTTATCTTATTGAATGACTGAACAGACTCGAGGGGCCGAATCGCTGCCTTCTCCCATTTTGTTTGGTCGCATGCATCGTGCAACTGGAGAGGAACTTGGAGGGGGAAGAATCCAGTTGTGGTCATGTGCGAACCAACGACATAGCAGAACATCATTCATGGTTCTCCCAAAGAGAATTTGAGGAGTGAAGATCCATATTAAGATTCAGAACATCAACAGTAATCATCTCTGGATTGTTACCTGAGTCATATGCAAACTGGTATAGTGAAAAGAGATTAGAAAAGGAAATGCATGGCTGAAAGAGTGGTGTGGCAAGTGTTCTGGGCATCTGGTCAGCTCTCTCAGTGGCTAAGAGGCTGAATCAGAGCCATAACTTTTAAAGTTTTAAGACGGTGCGGAAAAATCGACTTGCTCCCGGAGTGATATGATAGGACGTGGTTATTTTATAAACAAACTTAACTTTAAAAAAAATTTAGAGTACCCAATTCATTTTTTCCAATTAAGGGGCAATTGAGTGTGACCAATCCACTGCACATCTTTGGGTTGTGGGGTAGAAACCCACCCAAATACTGGGAGAATGTGCAAACTCCACACGGACAGTGACCCAGAGCCGGTATCGAACCTGGGACCTTGGCGCCTTGAGGCAGCAATGCTAACCACTGCGCCACTATAAACAAACTTTATTAAAACAAAAGAAAACAATATTTAAACCTTTACTTCAGTTCTAACACTCACAGATTACATGCCGTTTCTTAACCTTAACACATTCCCATTGCGCAACATGTCCAATAAACATACAGCTTTCATTCCGCTTACATAGACAGGCCAAGATGATACTTGTATTTACAAAGCAATTCTCTGCTGTAAGTCAAGTTCCTTTAGAACCATTTTTGAAAGCCTGTAACCTGGAGCAACTTTCTTGATAACTTCTCTGGGTGACTGCCACAGCTTTCTGCAGTAACTATTGTGAAAAAAAAAGCATTTTTCTCTTGCTCTCTCACGCTCTCTCTCAGCTTCGCCCACCCCCTCAAACAAAGGTTCTCCCCTGCAGTGGCCAGACTTGAATCCCTTATTGTTTCCTTGGCTGATTGCCCACTCCTGTTTATACAGAAGAAGAGAGCTATGCCTTTCAAATGCAACTAACCTTCCATCTCTGGATCAATCGGTCATCAGATTCTGTGATGGCATGATGACTGTCCCGTATGACAATGGATTTGAGTGGATCATCCTGGTTGAACTGGGGCATCCTGTGAATTCCCACTAACAAGATTAAGTCGGAATGGGACAAGGTAACTCAGGCTGTGGGCGTATCCCTCTAACTCTGCTGCTAGCGACTTCCGGGTGCGGCGATGACCAGCTGAGTCGCACGTTTCGGCAGCTCCCTGTGAAACGGACTTTTGGGCTCTTGATAGGAGCCCCAACGGCAACTTTGACGGCTAAAAACACTGTGCGGTAAACCAGAAGGGAATCCCCCCGGATACGGATGGGAAAAGGAGGAGAGAATGGCCAGATTGCAGTGGATCCTTTAGAACAGCGGCAAGGAAGGCAAGCAAAAACCAAGATGGCGTCGGAAGGTGGCAGTTTAACATGGGGCCCTGAACAACAAGAGTTCTTGAAATGCTGTGTGGAAGAGATCAAAAAGGAAATGAAGAAAGAGCTGTTGGCCCCGATACTACAGGCGATCGAAGGGCTAAAGGAGGAACAAAAGACCCAGGAGCGGGAGCTTCGGGTCGTGAAGGCAAAGGCAGCCGAGAATGAGGACGATATACAGGGCCTGGTGGTGAAGACGGAGACACAGGAGGCACATCAGAAACGATGTGTGGAAAGGTTGGAGGCACTCGAAAACAACGCAAGGAGGAACAACCTGAGGATTCTTGGTCTTCCTGAAGGTGTGGAGGGAGCGGACGTCGGGTCATATGTGCGCACGATGCTGCACTCGTTAATGGGAGCGGAGGCCCCGGCGGGTCCGTTGGAGGTGGAGGGAGCATACCGAGTGATGGCGCGAGGACCGAGAGGAGTAGAAATTCCCAGAGCCATAGTGGTGAGATTCCTCCGTTTTAAGGATAGAGAAATGGTCCTTAGATGGGCGAAGAAAACTCGGAGCAGTAAATGGGAGAACGCGGTGATCCGCGTTTATCAAGACTGGAGTGCGGAGGTGGCGAGAAGGAGGGCGAGCTTTAATCGGGCCAAGGCGGTGCTTCATAAAAAGAAGATAAAATTTGGAATGCTGCAACCGGCAAGACTGTGGGTCACATATCGAGGGAGGCACCACTACTTTGAGATGGCGGATGAAGCGTGGACTTTTATTGTGGAAGAAAAACTGGAATGAGCGGGTTATTAAAAAGAACGTTCGAACAAAGTGGTGGGGCGAATGTGGGGGGCAAAGAGGGGTTTTATGTACTAATCCTGCGATGTGGTAACTTTTCTCTCTCCCACAGGTGGTGATGGGGGAGGAGTGGAGGAGATGGGGCGTTGGCCATTGGGGGCGGGGCCAAGGGAGAAGCGCGGGCTTGGTTCCCGCGCTATGATAATCATGGCGGGAATAGAGAAGCAGGAAGGAGGGGGCGTCGCACGGTGCGAGCCGAGGTCACGGGGGGAAGCCGAGGTCAGCCAGAGTTTGCTGACTTCTGGGAGCAACATGGGGGGGGAGTAATTAAGCTAGCGGGGGATCTAGCGGGGAGGGTGGGAGGGGGGAATTACTGGGTTGCTGCTGCTGGGGAGAGGGGGGAGCTGGTATGGGAGAGGATGGGGGGGGGGGGCACCGCCTGGGGGAGATACAGCTGCGTGGGAACCGGGTGAGGAGCTGGAAAAAGGTGATGGCTAATCGACAAGGGGGGGGGGTAGGAAGTCCCCCAACTCGGCTGATCACGTGGAACGTGAGAGGGCTGAACGGGCCGATAAAGAGGGCACGGGTACTCGCACACCTTAAGAAACTTAAGGCAGATGTGGTTATGTTACAGGAAACGCACCTGAAACTGATAGACCAGGTTAGGCTACGCAAAGGATGGGTGGGGCAGGTGTTCCATTCGAGGCTAGATGCGAAAAACAGGGGGGTGGCTATATTAGTGGGGAAGCGGGTAATGTTCGAGGCAAAGACTATAGTGGCGGATAACGGGGGCAGATACGTGATGGTGAGTGGGAAACTACAGGGGGAGACGGTGGTTTTGGTAAACGTATATGCCCCGAACTGGGATGATGCCAATTTTATGAGGCGGATGCTAGGACGCATTCCGGACCTAGAGATGGGAAAGCTGATAATGGGGGGAGATTTTAATACGGTGTTGGAACCAGGGCTGGATAGGTCGAAGTCCAGGACTGGAAGGAGGCCGGCAGCAGCCAAGGTACTTAAAGATTTTATGGAGCAGATGGGAGGTGTAGACCCGTGGAGATTTAGCAGACCTAGGAGTAAGGAGTTCTCGTTTTTCTCCTATGTCCATAAAGTCTACTCGCGAATAGACTTTTTTGTGCTGGGTAGGGCATTGATCCCGAAGGTGAGGGGAACGGAGTATACGGCTATAGCCATTTCGGATCACGCTCCACACTGGGTGGACTTGGAGATAGGGGAGGAAACAGGAGGGCGCCCACCCTGGAGAATGGATATGGGACTAATGGCAGATGAGGGGGTGTGTCTAAGGGTGAGGGGGTGCATTGAAAAGTACTTGGAACTCAATGATAATGGGGAGGTCCAGGTGGGAGGCGTTAAAGGCGGTGGTTAGAGGGGAGCTGATATCAATAAGGGCACATAAAGGGAAGCAGGAGAGTAAGGAACGGGAGCGGTTGCTGCAAGAACTTTTGAGGGTGGACAGACAATATGCGGAAGCACCGGAGGAGGGACTGTACAGGGAAAGGCAAAGGCTACATGTAGAATTTGACTTGCTGACTACAGGCACTGCAGAGGCACAATGGAGGAAGGCACAGGGTGTACAGTACGAATATGGGGAGAAGGCGAGCAGGTTGTTGGCACACCAATTGAGGAAAAGGGGAGCAGCGAGGGAAATGGGGGGAGTGAGGGATGAGGAAGGAGAGATGGAGCGGGGAGCGGAGAGAGTGAATGGAGTGTTCAAGACATTTTATAAAAAATTATATGAAGCTCAACCCCCGGATGGGAGGGAGAGAATGATGGGCTTCTTGGATCGGCTGGAATTTCCCAAGGTGGAAGAGCAGGAAAGGGTGGGACTGGGAGCACAGATCGAGGTAGAAGAAGTGGTGAAAGGAATTAGGAGCATGCAGGCGGGAAAGGCCCCGGGACCGGATGGATTCCCAGTCGAATTCTATAGAAAATATGTGGACTTGCTCGCCCCGGTACTGACGAGGACCTTTAATGAGGCAAAGGAAAGGGGACTACTGCCCCCGACTATGTCTGAAGCAACGATATCGCTTCTCTTAAAGAAGGAAAAGGACCCGCTACAATGCGGGTCCTATAGACCTATTTCCCTCCTAAATGTAGATGCCAAGGTCCTGGCCAAGGTAATGGCAATGAGAATAGAGGAATGTGTCCCGGGGGTGGTCCACGAGGACCAAACTGGGTTTGTGAAGGGGAGACAGCTGAACACGAATATACGGAGGTTGTTAGTGGTAATGATGATGGCCCCACCAGAGGGGGAAACGGAGATAGTAGTGGCGATGGATGCCGAGAAAGCATTTGATAGAGTGGAGTGGGATTATTTGTGGGAGGTGTTGAGGAGATTTGGTTTTGGAGAGGGGTATGTTAGATGGGTGCAGCTGTTGTATAGGGCCCCAGTGGCGAGCGTGGTCACGAATGGACGGGGATCTGCATATTTTCGGCTCCATAGAGGGACAAGGCAGGGATGCCCTCTGTCCCCATTATTGTTTGCACTGGCGATTGAGCCCCTGGCGATAGCGTTGAGGGGTTCCAAGAAGTGGAGGGGAGTACTTAGGGGAGGAGAAGAGCACCGGGTATCTTTGTATGCGGACGATTTGCTACTATACGTGGCGGACCCGGCGGAGGGGATGCCAGAAATAATGCGGATACTTGGGGAGTTTGGGGATTTTTCAGGGTATAAATTGAACATGGGGAAAAGTGAGTTGTTTGTGGTGCATCCAGGGGAGCAGAGTAGAGAAATAGAGGACCTACCGTTGAGGAAGGTAACAAGGGACTTTCGTTACCTGGGGATCCAGATAGCTAAGAATTGGGGCACATTGCATAGGTTAAATTTAACGCGGTTGGTGGAACAGATGGAGGAGGATTTCAAGAGATGGGATATGGTATCCCTGTCAATGGCAGGGAGGGTGCAGGCGGTTAAGATGGTGGTCCTCCCGAGATTCCTCTTTGTGTTTCAGTGCCTCCCGGTGGTGATCACGAAGGCTTTTTTTAAAAGGATTGAAAAGAGCATCATGGGTTTTGTGTGGGCCGGGAAGACCCCGAGAGTGAGGAAGGGATTCTTACAGCGTAGCAGGGATAGGGGGGGGCTGGCACTACCGAGCCTTAGTGAGTATTATTGGGCCGCTAATATTTCAATGGTGAGTAAGTGGATGGGAGAGGAGGAGGGAACGGCGTGGAAGAGATTAGAGAGGGCGTCCTGTAGGGGGACTAGCCTACAGGCTATGGTGACAGCCCCATTGCCGTTCTCACCGAGGAACTACACCACAAGCCCGGTGGTGGTGGCTACACTGAAGATTTGGGGACAGTGGAGACGGCATAGGGGAAAGACTGGAGCCTTGGGGGGGGGGGGGGGCCGATAAGAAACAACCATAGGTTTGCCCCGGGGGGAATGGATGGGGGATATGGAATGTGGCAAAGAGCAGGAATAACGCAACTGAAAGATCTGTTTGTGGATGGGAAGTTCGCGAGTCTGGGAGCGCTGACCGAGAAATATGGGTTGCCCCAAGGGAATGCATTCAGGTATATGCAACTGAGGGCTTTTGCGAGGCAACAGGTGAGGGAATTCCCGCAGCTCCCGACACAAGAGGTGCAGGACAGAGTGATCTCAAAGACATGGGTGGGGGATGGTAAGGTGTCAGATATATATAGGGAAATGAGGGACGAAGGGGAGACTATGGTAGATGAACTAAAAGGGAAATGGGAAGAAGAGCTGGGGGAGGAGATCGAGGAGGGGCTGTGGGCAGATGCCCTAAGCAGGGTAAGCTCGTCGTCCTCGTGTGCCAGGCTAAGCCTGATTCAGTTTAAGGTATTACACAGGGCACATATGACTGGAGCACGGCTCAGTAAATTTTTTGGGGTGGAGGATAGGTGTGCGAGGTGCTCGAGAAGCCCAGCGAATCATACCCATATGTTTTGGTCATGCCCGGCACTACAGGGGTTTTGGATGGGGGTGACAAAGGTGCTTTCAAAAGTAGTGGGGGTCCGGGTCGAACCAAGCTGGGGGTTGGCTATATTTGGGGTTGCACAAGAGCCGGGAGTGCAGGAGGCGAGAGAGGCCGAAGTTTTGGCCTTTGCGTCCCTAGTAGCCCGGCGCAGGATATTGCTAATGTGGAAAGAAGCCAAGCCCCCGGGGGTGGAGACCTGGATAAATGACATGGCGGGGTCTATAAAGCTAGAGCGGATTAAGTTCGTCCTAAGGGGGTCGGCTCAAGGGTTCACCAGGCGGTGGCAACCGTTCGTCGAATACCTCGCAGAAAGATAGACGGAATGGGAAAAAGAAGGCAGCAGCAGCAGCCCAGGATCGGGGGGGGGGGAGGGGTGTTGGGGGGGGGGAGGAGGGGTGTTGGGGGGGGGGTGTTGGGGGGGGGGGAGGAGGGGCGTTGGGGGGGTTGGGGGGGGGAGGAGGGGTGTTGGGGGGGGGGGGGGTGGGGGGGGGAGGGGCGTTGGGGGGGGGAGGGGTGGGGGGGGAGGAGGGGTGTTGGGGGGGGGGGAGGGGTGGGGGGGGGTGGGGAGGGGGGGTGGGGAGTGGTGGGGGGGGGGGGAGGGGTGGGGGGGGGTGGGGAGGGGGGGTGGGGAGTGGTGGGGGGGGGGGAGGGGTGGGGGGGGTGGGTGGGGAGGGGGGGTGGGGAGTGGTGGGGGGGGGGAGGGGTGGGGGGGGTGGGTGGGGAGGGGGGGTGGGGAGTGGTGGGGGGGGGGAGGGGTGGGGGGGGTGGGGGGGGAGGGGTGGGGGGGGTGGGTGGGGAGTGGGGAGTGGGGGGGGGGTGGGGTGGGGGGGGTGGGGTGGGGAGGGGGGGAGGGGGGGGAGGAGGGGGGGGGTGGGGAGGAGGGGGGGGGGGTGGGGAGGAGGGGGGGGGGTGGGGAGGAGGGGGGGGGGTGGGGGGGGGTGGGGAGGGGGGGTGGGGAGGGGGGGGGGTGGAGGGGGAGGGGTGGGGGGGGGAGGAACCAGAAGGACTCTCAGGGTTGTTAATATATACTGTATAGTATGTATAGGTCGTTGCTACAGATAATTATATATTGGACTGTTAAATTATATTTTTGGAGAGTGTTACTTGTGACAAGGCAGTTGCCAATTAGGGCTAGTTTTCATTTTTGTTATTTATTATTTATTCATTTTTTGTTTATAAAATAGGTCATTGTTATTTGTGTTGTTATAATATTGTGTAAAGGATGTACAATGTACTGTGTTGGTTGACCAAAAATTTTCAATAAAATATTTAATTAAAAAAAACTCTCCTTTTAGCCCTTAAATTGCCTGCCATTTCTGGACCCAAGTTCCTAATATCTCCCTATCAGACCGAAGAAAGGTTTTGATTAATGGGACATTGGCAACAGTACTCGGGGAAGAGTGAGCTATTCCATTAGGATGGAACAGTGGAGTGGGGGGGGGGTTCTGTTGAAGCGAAATTTAGAAATCCAAAGAGAGGAGTTGAGGCATTGGAACCATATAGCAATGCGGGTAGAGACGAGCAGAATGCACCAGCAAATCAGCCCATTGCAGGGATTAGAGATACAAAAAAATGAAATCGAAAGGGTAAGAAGCATCTGCAATAGGCCAGATGTACTATGACAAAAATAGAGGTAAATGATTTTGATGCAATTGTCATTCCAAAGACATAGTTACAAGGTGATAAAAGTTGGGAATTAAGTATTCCAGAGTACCTACTATTTCAGAAAGATAGAATAGTAATAGAGATGGAGCTGCTCTGACAGTGAAGGAACGACATAAGGGCATTAGTGAGAAAGGATCTAGCTTCAGAATATCATGAAGTAGAATCAGTGTGGGTGAAAATTAGGAATAGTAAGAGTCAGAAAACACTGATGGGAGGAGTTCATGGCGTCCCTACCCGTAATTTTACTGTTGGACAGAGCTGTTACCAGACCCGCTGTTACCTGACTCCTAAACCACCCTCTTATGGACTGACCTGATTAACACTACTCCCCCGTATGCTTCATCCGATGCCGGTGTTATGTAGTTGCATTGTGTGCCTTGTGTTGACCTATTATGTATTTTCTTTTCTTTTCTTTTCATGTACTTAATGATTTGTTGAGCTGCTCGCAGAAAAATACTTTTCACTGTACTTCGGTACACGTGACAATAAACAAAATCCAATCCAATTAAACATTAAATTATTGGAACTTGTGACAAAGGCAATTTAATAATTGTGGAGGGATTTTAATCTTTATATATAGACTGGCAAACCAAATTTGCAGAAGTGGTCTCGAAGATGTGTTTGTAGAATGCTTTCTTTTGTGACAGTTTTTTAGAACAATATGTTGTGGTACCAACTGGGGATAAAGCTATCTTGAATCTAGCATTGTGTAATAAAAGTGGTTTAATTGATCGGATAGTAAAATATTTAGTTTAAAATGGTGATCATAACAAATTGAATTCCAAATTAAGTTTAAAAATGGCCTATTCCAATCCCATGCTGGGTCACTGTCTGTGTGGAGTCTGCACGTTCTCCCCGTGTCTGCTTCGATTTCCTCCTACAGTTCAAAGACATGCAGGTTAGGTGGATTGGCTATGATAAATTGCCCTTCGTGATCAAAAAAGGTTAGGATAGGTTATCGGGTTACAGGGATAGGGTGGAGGTGAGGGCTTGAGTGGGTGGGTGCAGACTTGATGGGCCGAATGGCGGCCTCCTGCACTGTATGTTCTATGTTAATCATACAAGAATCTTAAATCTACCCAATTATATAGGTATGAGAGGAGAATTGATTGGCTAAGGTTAGTTGTGTAAATAGACCAAAAGGTATGGTGGTAAATGAACAGTGAAAAACATGTAAATAATCCGTTCAAAATGTTCAACAGAAATATATTCCATTGAAAAGCAAAATCTGAGCCAGGAAGATCCATATGTGACTTAGTCAGGAAGTTTAAGGATACTGTTAGATGAAAAGAAGAGGTTTGCAATGTTGCAAAAAGAAACAGTGGGAAGTCTGAAGATTGGAAGTGTTTTTTTTTAAACTAACAAAGGGCCATCAAAAGTTGATAAGAGAAAAATAGAATGAGATTAAACTAACAAGAAACATAAAAGATTTTATAAGTATGTAAAAAGGAAGAGTAGCTGAAATAAATGTTAGACTCTTAAAAGCAGAAGCAATAGAAATAATCATGGGGTATGAGAAAGTGAAAGAAGCATTGAAGAAATAAAGACACTAAGTTTCATACCAGATGGTAGTCTAAGGTCTTAAAAAATGAGAAAATTATCAGCGGGGAAATTGTATTGGAGAAACTAAAGGGACTAAAATCTGAATAATCCTGAGGATCTGATGGTCTTGCACCCCAGGGTTCTCAAAGCGATAGCTGCAGTTTGCATTGCTTATGGTTTTCCAAAATTCCTTGGATTTATTAACAGTCCCATCAGATTGGAAGTTGGCAAATGTTACTGCTTTTCAAGAAAGGAGAGAGAGCCAGTGAGCCGAATATCATACTTTGGGCAAATGCTGGAATCTATTATGAAGGAAGTCTTTTTTTTTAATAAACATTTTATTGAGGTATTTTTTTGGTATTATAACAACAACACAATAAACAATATACATGAAACTATAAACAGTGCAAAAGCCGTCTCCCTCCCTTATAGGACCCACCTTTATTAACCCCCTACTCTACGCTAAATTAACCCCCATCCCCTTCTGCTGACGATTAATTTTCCACAAAGACGTCGACGGACGGTTGCCACCTCCGGGTGAACAGTGACCCTCTCGAGGCGAATTTGATTTTCTCCATACAGAGAAAGCTTGCCATGTCCGATAGCCAAGTCTCCGACTTCGGGGACTTTGAGTCTCTCCAAGCTAACAGTATCCGTCTCCGGACTACCAGGGAAGCAAAGGCCAGAATGTCTGCCTCTTTTTCCTCCTGGATTCCCGGGTCTTCCGACACCCCAAAATCGCCACCTCTGGACTCAGCGCCATCCTTGTTTTTAACACCGTGGACATGACAACTGCAAACCCCTGCCAAAATCCCCTAAGCTTCAGACATGCCCAGAACATGTGGACATAGTTCGCAGGTCCTCCCGCACATTTTGCACACCTGTCTTCCACCCTAAAGAACCTGCTCATCCGGGCCACTGTCATGTGAGCCCAGTGAACGACCATAAATTGTATCAGGCTGAGCCTGGCAGATGTTGGTGACCTGTTGACTCTACTCAACGTGTCCGCCGATAGACCATCCTCGTCTATCTCTCCTCCCACTTGCGCTTCAGCTCCTCGGTCTGCGTCTCCTCTGACCCCATAAGTTCCTTGTAAATGTCCGAGACTCTCCCTTCTCCTACCCACCCTCTGGAAACTATCCTGTCCTGAATCCCCCTTAACGGTAGGAGCGGGAAGGTTGACACCTGTTTATGTAGGAAGTCCCGCACCTGCAGATACCTGAATTTGTTCTCCTTCGCCAACCCAAACTTCTCCTCCAGTGCCCTCATACTCTGAAAGCTCCCCTTTATAAAAATATCCCCCATCCTCTCAATCCCTGCTTTCCGGCCATATCCGGAACCCCCCATCCATACTTCCCGGGGCAAACCGGTGATTATTACAGATTGGGGACCAGACCGATGCTTCCTCTGCTCCCACATGTTTCCTCTATTGCCCCCAGACTCTCAGGACAGCCACCACCACGGGTCTGGTGTAGTACCGTGCCGACGGGAACAACAGAGGCGCAGTTACCAACGCCCCCAAACTGGTGCCCTTGCATGAAGCCGCATCCATACGCTCCCATACCGACCCCTCCCCCACCTCCCACTTCCTGATCATGGCTATATTCGCCGCCCAGTAATAGTTACTAAAATTTGGCAGCGCCAGCCTGCCCTCTCCCCGACTCTGTTCAAGCATTACCTTCCTTACCCGTGGGGTCTTGCCTGCCCAAGCAAAGCCAGAGATCACTTTGTTGACCCGTTTAAAAAAGGACCGCGGAATAAAGATGGGGAGACATTGAAACACAAACAGGCATCTCGGGAACTGGAAGCATGTCCCATCTCCGAAAATCGTCATTCATTTGGCCTACTAGCCGGCCAGATTTAATTTATGCAGCCGGTCCCATTCCCGCGCCACTTGAATGCCTAGGCACCGAAAGCTTTCCCCTACTAATCTAAATGTCAGCTCCCCCAATCACCTCTGCTGTCCCCTCTCCTGGATCGCAAACATCTCACTTTTCCCCATATTTAGCTTATACCTGAAAACCAGCCAAATTCCCCGGGAATCCTCATGATTTCTTCCATCCCCTCTAATGGATCCGATACATACAGAAGCAGGTTGTCTGCATACCGTCCCAGTACCTCCCACAGATAATCCCATTCTACCCGATCAAAAACCTTTTCTACATCCATTGCGATCACTACCTCCACCTTACTACCTTCCGGGGGCAACATGATCACATTTAATAGCCTTCTTACATTGGCCACCAACTGCCTACCCTTAACAAACCCTGTCTGGTCCTCCCCAATAACATCCGGAACACACTCCTCAATCCTGGGGGACAACATTTTGGCCAGCAGTTCGGTGTCCACATTCAACAGGGATATTGGCCTGTAGGGCTCACTGGAGGGCTCCCGCTCGGGAATAGAAATTTTGGGCTTTTTACGCCCGGTCCCAGGGGCAACAGAGTCAGAAAAAGCTGTAAGAAGGCACAGGGAGAAGAAATGTCCAAGCTTGGGAAAAAAATGGCCGTGAAAAAGGGGGTTAATGAAAGTCCGCCGGTGAGTGGAAAAGTCAGCGCAGGAACTGTAAGGAAAGCGGAGGCTGGAGCACCAGGGGAGGCCGCATCGCTCGCAGCAGAAGAAATGACCAAAGTGATGGTTGTGGAACTTGAAAAACAGTTCACAAAGCACATGGAAGCGATGAAGAAGGAGATGGGGCGGTATTAAAAGTGCTGGTGGAGGAGGTGATTGCCCCAGTGAGGGCAGCAGTATCAAGCGCAGCGGCGGAGGTGCGGGAGCAAGGTGAGACACTGAAGGAAGAGGTATTATCGCAGCACAGCGATCAACTCGCCTTGATGGGGAAGGAGTTGCGGAAGGTGACAGAGACCAACAAGGGTCTGCGAGCCAAAATGGAAGACTTGGAAAACAGATCCAGGCGGCAGAATCTGAGGATCATGGGTCTGCCTGAAGGGGTGGAAGGCCCGAGGCCGACGGAGTATTTTGCCACGATGTTGGCGGAGCTATTGGGGGAGGGGGACATCCCTCTCGATACGAACTGGATCGGGCTTATCGGTCGTGGGGGCCTATACCAAAGGTGTGTGAGCCGCCAAGAGTAGTAACTGTGTATTTCCGTAGGTACAGCGTGAAGGAGAAGTTCCTGTGCTGGGCAAAGCAGAAGCGGGTGGTGCAGTGGGCTGGAGCTGGTATACGCATATACCTGCACTTTATGGTTGAACTGGCGAGGAGGCGGGCTGCCTTCAGCCAGGTGAAGAAGGCACTGTACATCAGCGAGGTGCAGTGCGGCACAGTATACCCAGCTAAGTTGAGGGTGACCTATAAATCCAAGGACTTTTATTTTGGGGCGGCGGAGGAGTTTGCGAAGGCAGAAGAACTGGCAGAATTGAGAAATGGGACTGGGAGCTGGTCGTGTACCGATCTAGCCTTTTTTCACTGCGTGTTGGTGTATGAACTAAATGAGTCGACGCTGTATATTTGGACAAGGGAAGAGTTGGGACTTTCATTTGCAATGATGGTTCTTTGGGCTTGGGTGTGTATGCTGGGGTTGTGTGCTAAAGGGGATTTCTTGGTTTTCCTGGCACCGGGCAAGGGGGAGGAGACCCGGGCGGGGGCCTCCATGCTGGCCAGTTTAAGCCGGCCAGTGAACAGGAGTGAGGTGGGGGGAGGGGCTGCGGCCATCAGAGCCTGGTAGAACAGGTTTTGGTGAGTCTAGTCGGGGTGAAAAGTTGGGGGGAGGAGTTTACAAGAGGAAGTGGAGGGGAGGAGTCTGGGGGGGGGGGAGGTGTCTACAATTCATGGATGCCATTCACGGTACTCTTTCGGGGATTGGATGGCTTTGAATATTAGACGGGGTTGGGGGAGTGGCCTATATGTGTCAATGGGGACAGGGGCGATTCCTGATTCCTTTTTCTTTTTTTCCTCCTTGGGAGGTTTAGTTTTATTTGATGCTTATATTGTCAGATGGGCCGTTATTTTGGGGGGTGGTGGGAGGATGGGATCGTTGTTGTTGGTGGGGGGATTGCCATTGTATTCGTTACCGTTTACAGTTTGTTGGTGTGGGGTAAATTCTCAAGAAAATGTGAATAAAAATATTTGTTTTTAAAAAAAAAAAAACTCCACTGGGTACCCGTCTGGCCCCGAGGCGATACCCGCCTACATGGCCTTCGGACCCTCCACTTTCTCTTCCAACCTGATCGGGGCCGCCAGCCCTTCTACCAGCTCCCGTCCACCTTTGGGGAAATTCAGCCCCCCTAAGAAGTGCCTCATCCCCTCCGGCCCGGTAGGGGGTTCCGACCTATACAACCTACTGTAGAAATCCCTAAACGCCTTATTCACCCCTGCTGAATCTCCAACCAGGTTCCCATCTCCATCATTTACTTTCCCTAGCTCCCTGGCTACCTCCCTCTTTCTAAGCTGCTGTGCACGCATTCTGCTGGCCTTCTCTCCATATTCATAGATCGCCCCCCTCGCCTTTCTCAGCTGCTCCACCGCCCTCCCTGTGGCTAACAAGCCAAACTCCGCCTGTAGCCTCCGCCGTTCCCTTAAATGCCCTGCCACTGGGGTCTCCGCATGCCTCTTATCGATCTGTAGTATCTCCTTAACCAGTCGGTCCGTCCACCTTCTCCCCATGGGCCTGTATCGAGATCAGCTCCCCTCTGACCACCGCCTTCAGTGCTTCCCAGAACATTGCTGCTGAAATTTCCCCCGTGTCGTTGACCTGCAGGTAGTTCTGAATACATTTCCTCGGCCGCTCGCACACCCCTTCGTCAGCCAAAAGTCCCACATCTAACCTCCATTGCGGGCGCTAGTTACTGTCTTTACTAACCTGCAGGTCAACCCAGTGCGGAGCATGGTCTGAGATTGTGACCCCCCCCCGGTCCCCTCCCATGACCAACCTGTGCAAGTCCTGGTCCGGTATCTTCCCCAGCATCCTCTTTATAAACTCCACATCATCCCAATTTGGCGCATACACATTTACCAATACCACCTGCACCCCCTCTAGTTTCCCACTGACCATAATGTACCGACCTCCAGCATCCAAAACAATTCTAACCGCCTCAAACACCACCCGCTTATTGACCAGGATCGCGACCCCTCTTGTCTTTGAATCTAGTCCCGAGTGAAAGACCTGACTGACCCAGCCTTTCCTCTATCTAATCTGGTCAGTTACTCTAAGGTGCATCTCCTGCAACATTACCACGCCCGCCTTGAGTCCCCTAAGATGCGCGAACACATGTGCCCTCTTGACCGGCCCATTTAACCCTCAAACATTCCAGGTGATCAGCCTAGCTGGGGGATTCGTTGCCCCCCCCCTTCGCCGATCAGCCATCCTCTTTTTTTGGGCCCGCCTCCAGCCCATACTCTGCGCTTCCACTGGCCCGCCTCGAGGCAGCCTCCACCCCCAGCCCCCTCTCTGTCCCTTGGCCCAAGTCCCTCCCCTGTCAGCAGAACATTCCCCCCCCCCCTAGTAACAACACTCTGTAACCCAACCCCTTTGATAACCCAAACATATGCATCCCTGCACTGCGCTTCCGTGAGCTAGCTCGCCCAGCTAGCTAGGTGGCCCCCATCCCTGGCGCCGGATAGTTTCCCACCTATTGACTCTCTCCCCCCCACCCCCCTCCCCCCGCTCATACAAACATACTCCAACATCAAACAATCCCCACACAATTGCCCGACAAAGACCAAAATCTAAACAAGCACACCTCCATCCCCCAACAGTGCAAATGAAAACATTAACTCACTCAGCTCTGCCACTCGTCCCAAATCAATACAGAAGGCATTACAAACAGCTTCCACAAAACTAAAAACGAGAAGCTTTTTTTTAAAGAACAGAGAAACAAAAAGAAAAAACATGAACGCTGCAGCAAAGTTCAAAAGTTCTCAATCCACCACCAGTCCTTTCCTTTTCACGAAGTCCAGCGCGTCCCCGGGTGACTCAAAATAAAAGTGCTGTTCTCGTCTGACCCAGAGACGGGCCGGATACAACAGCCTGAACTTCATCTTTTTCTTAAAAAGGATCGACCTAATCTGGTTGAAACCTGCTCTTCTCCTGGCCACCTCCACACTCGGGTCTTGGTAGACCTGCAGGATACTATTATCACATTTACAGCTCCGTGTCTGCTTGGTCCACTGTAGAATGAGCTCCTTATCTAAGTACCTGTGGAATCTCACCACCATTGCCCTCGGGCGGGGGGTCCTCCTGTTTGCGGCTTCCTCGCGAGTGCTCTGTGAGCCCTGTCCACCTCCAAGGGTCAGGAGAATGTCCCATCCCCCAGCATATTAAGGAAGTCTTCACTATGCATGAGAAAGGCATATTATGATCAGAACAAGTCAATATAGTTTTCGTAAAGAGGAATCTAGTTTGACAAATTTATTGAGAGTTTCTTTTGAAGATGCAATTATAGTAGAAAAGATAATGGGGACCCAGTCAATGTAGTATCTCTGGATTCTAAACGTTTGCTTAAAAATGTATAGGGCTTTGGTGAGACCACAACTGGAGTACTCCATGCAGTTTTGATCTCCACCTTTAAGAAAGGATATACTTGCATTGGTGGCCATACAGCAAAACTTCGCTAAATTGGTTCTTGGGATGAAGGATTGTCCCATGATGAGAGGCTCAATAAATGGGCTGATATTCTCTGTTTAGGAGAATAGAGGTCATCTCATTGAGGGGTGCGAAGTTCTGAAGGAGACTTGATAGGGTAGATGCTGATAGACTGTTTCCGCTGGTTGGGGAAATCTAAAATGGATGCACAGTCCAAGGATAAGGAGCCGATTATTTAAGGTGAGATGAAGAGACATTACTTCAGTTGAAGGGTTGTGAATCTAAGAAATTCTCTATCCCACAGTGTTGTAACCACCTAGTGTTCAATATTACTTGGAGCGGCTCTTGGTGCAGTCAGCGTTTCCTTGTTCGAACCTCTCGTATAATTAATAAGAGTTGACTGCTTTGCTTCAGTGACAGATTTCATCACACCGGACCAGTCCTTGCTTCCAATATGTTGAGAGCATCATCGATAATGTTTCAAAATATGTTCCATTTCACTTCTACACTGTGGGGAATTGCCAGAGAGTGCCTGTTCAATCAAGTCGCAGAACTGTTGTTTTTTTGTCTGGGGAGGCACTAATAATAATAATAAAAATAATCACATTGTCACAAGTAAGCTTCAATGAAGTTACTGTGAAAAGCCCCTCGTCGCCACATTCTGACGCCTGTTCGGGGAGGCTGGTACGGGAATTGAACCCGCGTGCTGCCTTGGTCTGCATTAGCCCAGCTATTTAGCCCACTGTGCTAAACCAGCCACTATGGCTAATGTTGATACGAGGACGGTATATCATCTTTGAATTAAAATAGCTTCTGCAGTTACATCCTCATCCGAGTGCATATCAAAGAGTGACCTGTACCACAGACAATGCTGTGGTAGCTGTGTGTATTGGGAATGTATTCAGATAGTCATGCCTGGTGATGGTCGTACTCAGCTGCTGCCAATGCCCTGATCTTGGATGTCTCCAGGAAACCTTGTGGCATAGTTTGTTCTGAATGAAGATGTTTGTTACATAAAACTTGTGGTGGCAGCAAAGCTCAAGCAATGTCTGTCTGTTCTCAATTATCTTTTTTACGTCATGATGCCCGAGACACAAGGGCCATGCCTCATGGTCAGTGCCCACTCTTGCGTTGAAATCCCCCAGTAGATAAAGATGTTCTGACTTGGGGATTCTGCAGATAACAGTATCAAGCATCTCATGAAATGGATCTCTTGCGTCGAGTGGAGCATAAATGCCGAATTGAAGAGAAAATACTGGAAAATCTCAGCAGGTCTGGCAGCATCTATACGGAGAGAAAAGAGTTACCGTTTCAAGTCCAGATGACCCTTTGTCAAAGCTGGCAAAGATGCCAAATTGTAGGATAGTAAATACTGAGGAGGATTGCAACTGCAGGTCATTAATAAACTTTCAGAACGGGCAAAGAATTAGCAAATCAAGTTCCGAGAAATGTAAAGTCGTACATTTTGGTAGGAAGAATAACAAAGCCACTTAGTTCGTGGAAGGTGCAAGTCTTGGTGGAGTCGCAAAACAAAGGAACTCCTGAGTACAAAAAAAATCAATCATCAAACGTTGTGCTGCAGGAGAAAAATAGAAGTGCAAGCTAAATAGGGGCAGCACGGTAGCATTGTGGATAGCACAATTGCTTCACAGCTCCAGGGTCCCAGGTTCGATTCTGGCTTGGGTCACGTCTGTGCGGAGTCTGCACATCCTCCCCGTGTGTGCGTGGGTTTCCTCCGGGTGCTCCGGTTTCCTCCCACAGTCCAAAGATGTGCAGGTTAGGTGGATTGGCCATGATAAATTGCCCTTAGTGTCCAAAATTGCCCTTCGTGTTGGGTGGAGTTGCTGGGTTATGGGGATAGGGTGGAGGTGTTGACCTTGGGTAGGGTGCTCTTTCCAAGAGCCGGTGCAGACTCGATGGGCCGAATGGCCTCCTTCTGCACTGTAAATTCTATGATAAATGCTTAGCTTTATTTCTAGAGGGATAACATTGAAAAGTAGAATGGTAATGCTAACCCTGTATTGAACCTTGGTTAGACCACATTTGGGGTATTACGTGCAGTTTGTTATGTGCGGCACTGGAGAGGGTGTGGAGAAGATTTACAAAATGATGGTAGAAATGTGTGAGCATGCAAATCAGAAAAGGACTGCCAGGCTGCGTTTCTTATGAAAAAAGCAGGCCTGTTAGAGATCCTCAAAATTATGAAAGATTTTTAATAGATACAAGGAGAATGTTTCCACTTGTGGGGAAGACCATAACTTTGGCTACCAATGTAGACACTCACCAAAAAAATCCAATGGGGAATTCAGAAGAAATGTATTCCTCAAAAGTGTGGTGAGAATATGGAACTTGCTACCACAATAATGGCTGAAGGGAACAGTATAGATGTGTTTAAAGGGAAGCCAGACAAGCATATGAGCGCAAAGGGAGTAGAGTGCTATGTTAGATTTAGATGATGAAAGTAGGGAGGGGGATCGAGGGGAGAATAAATGCTAGTATGGTCAAATGACCTGTTTCGTGCTGAATAGCCGATGTCATAGTGTGCTGAATATCCAATGTAACAGTGTGTGCAGGGGTGATTAATTGACAAAAAGGTTGATGGTGCATTTGTAGCATTTCCCATGCACCATGGTGTTTGTCTAAAACGTCGGAGTTTTGAAAATAATAAGAATCCCTAAAACAATTCAGTCTTTACTGATTTGATTCTTGTGATAGTCAGGTGAGGAATATGAGTGCAACAAAATTTAAAAAAAATGTGTTCACTTGTCACCTGAAGACCCATTACTGAAACTTGCAGCCTTGAGTGGATGTCAACCTTGAATTGAGGGACAGCCAATGATAATTCCAATAGCAAAGAAATGTAGCATATTAAATTAGTAGTATTCTAAATTTTCTGTTTGCCAGAAATGAGTTTCTCCTAGCGACCCAAAAGGGAACAAGAATACCATCATATTACAAAATGATACAAAGCAACAGGACTCTGGTCAATGAACCTCAAAAGAAAAGTCACATGGGCACAAATCAGATACCAGGCACACTCTTCTCCCCACCACCTGACCCTCAAGGGTCCAGCAATAGTCTGAAAGTGTTTGGAAATGTTTTTAAATTTCTTGTTTTCAATGTGGCATTATTATGTATCTTAATACATTTACTTTTGTAATTATGTTGTATAATATCTTTGTTTGTCTATCCTTGCTGAAATTGAAACTCTGGCGTTGAGTATTAAAGATGCAAACTTATGACTTACCACACTGCTGCTGCAAACTGGCACAACATAACTGGGTATAAGTGAGGTATATAAGAACATAGCTTTATCTGAACAATTTATTTTCCCAAAGAAAAAAAATAAAGTTGTTACTGGATTGGAAAAAAAACCTAATTAGAACCACTTCTTTCATATGTTAAAATACCCTTCCTGTTAATTAGTAAATGTTGGGTGTCAAATTATGTTGGGAGTAATGGAGCACCAGAAATGTGATTGTTAGCAGAGCTATATATTTTGCATGCACTTTCAGAAGGAATCTTTGCTGTGCAAACAGCTATGGATTAGCAATCAAGTGATTGGGAAGATTAATGACTACCCATGTAGCTAGCTAATTTAGAACAATATCTGCTAATTAATTGCAAATTATCTGCTTTCACTGTTGAGCCTCAAGGAAAGGTTTGGCGGGTGGAGGTGGGGAATGCAAACGAGTTAAGATTTTTGTCCCATAGATTGATTTGGTGGTGACAAGTAACTAATCATATGCATTTTGATTCATTAAAAAGAAACCCAATGTCAATGCTGAAAATGCTCTCCTGTTGCTGTTTGTAACTGACTCTTTGCAAATATGGCATTATGTTTGCTCTGTGATAATGAAGAAAGAGTTGCCTGACCCAGTTAACTTGCAGGTCTTTTTAAAGTTTTGATTGAATCATCTTGTCATGCTGTCTTACTAATTTAAAAAGACAAAGATGAGCTCTTCATTGATGGCAGTGATTTGTTGTAGTGAAAGTTTTTAACAAAAGAGCTTGTAAGCAAGTTCAGTCTTTATGAATCCTGTTGGTGCCTGTGTTGCCAGATGGTCATTGAATGTCTCCTGCAGCTTATTTCCTGACATTTTCTGTTTGGTCAAGAATGAAATTGCTCTAAATTGATAGTTTCTATCTACTAAATTGCTGTTATATTTGTTTAATTGCAATTGCATCAGGCTGGTATACAGTAATGATTCATGTGCCCCTTCTGCAATGGACGCATGGACTAAATATCGCTGTGTACATGTCCCTTGCATGTTCTGTTCGCTCTACCTTGTGTAGTCTCTGGTTAAAAATGTGCATGATCTATATGTAAAATTGTTTTTGTACTTTAAATTGTGCACATTTTTTGTAGACCTCTATCAGGTCGCCCCTCAACCTCTGTCGTTCCAGTGAGAACAAGCCGAGTTTATTCAACCTCTCATCATAGCTAATGCCCTCCAGATCAGGCAACATCCTGGTAAATCTCTTCTGCACCCTCTCTAAAGTCTCCACATCCTTCTGTTAGTGTGGCTGAACACTATACTCCAAGTATAATGCTTATAAATAAAACTAGCATTTTATTTTTAAGGTGAATAGGTAAATAAGGTAATTAAGAAAGCATATGGGCACTTGCCTTCATCAGTCGTACCATAGATTATAAGAGCAGGGAGATTATGTTGGAGCTTTACAGGACTTTGAGCCATAGCCGGAGAACTGGGTTCAGTTCTTGTCACCGCACTATAGGATGTGATTTCACTCGAGAGAGTGCAGAGGAGATTCATCAGGGTGTTACCTGAGCTGGAGCTTTTTAGCTATGAAGAGAGGCTGGGTAAACTCTAGATTTGTTTTTTGAGCAGAGAAAGCTGAGAGGGATCCTGATTGAGATGTGTAAGAGGCAGGAAACCTCACATCTTTAAAACGTTCTTGGCTGAGCACTTGAAATACCATAACATTCAAGGCTATGGACCAAGAGTGCTGGGAAGTGTGATTAGTGTAGATTTAGAGTAGGTTTTCATCAGTGCAGGCTTGATGGGCTGAAGAGCCTCTTCTGTACTGTATGATTTTATGATTCTATCTACATGCACAACACAAGGACATTATCTTAAAAGCAAACCCACTTCTGAGTGAGATCAAGAAGTAATTTTATACAAAAGACAGTGAAAATTTGGGACTTTCAGATTTTCAACACTAGTTTTATTTGGTAAGGTATCAAGATATTTGGATCAAGGTCGTCAAATGGAGTTGAAATGCTGACAAATCATGATCCAGTCGAATGGCAGAGAATCTGGAGGTGCTGAAAAGGTGCCTACTTGAATGACCGGGTCATATCCCCGATGGTTTCAGCGTCAGTGCTCCCAGCACCTCAAACTGCAATTTTGCATCAACTGGCTGTCTGAGTTAAGATGAAAGGTCCTCCAAAATTTAACCATATATAAAAATGTGATCATCATAAGATGTAATCACTCAACTGAGTTTATTCTGGTTTATTTCAGCACAAAATAGTGTGAAACTCCAAGTAGTAAATATTTCTACAGCTAAGGAACCTTTTCTTTTATTCATGAGAAAAAACACTTATTTTGCCATTAGAATACTTTATCAACTTTGGATATTGCATGTTGCTGCCTGATCAATTGAATTATTTAATTTATTTGTCTTCTCTGCCACTTGCTTTTTTTCAGGTCACCTATGAAATACACAAGGAGAGCTTAGCTAGAATGTTTGAAGAGTACCAAAGACAAGATGAAAGCACAAAGCAAGCTTCGACAGTTCAAACCATCTGTGAGGTTAGCAGCACACACGAAGCCACAGTTCAGAAAGATACTTTTGAGGTCAAGAGCGTACCTCATTATGACAATGTTGACAAGCAATTAGAAAAAGCAGACGTTTTCAAGCAATTTGAAGGCAACCAGGAAACCAGTACTGTAAACACAGAAGTGCAGCAGGAAAGTTTGGAACAGATGGACAAAATTAAGGGAGCAACTGTATCGTCTAATGATTCTGAAGTAGAAGAGGTGGCAGTACAAGTTGATCAGATATCAAAAGAGCTACAAGATTCTTTGGAAAGTTCCAAAGTGGAGAAATCTGAAGTATGTATAGACGATTCGGAGTGTTCAGCTGTATCTTCAACTGGGTGTTCAGCTAGTTCAATGCAGGTCTTAGAGGAAATTCCTTCAGTTCCTTCATCGTCAGTCAAGGTGAAAATAGCATCAGAAAATACTGTAAATGAGCAAGAACATAATGTTGCATCAGAACATAGTGATCCAAAGATTGATATGATAGAACATTCGAGCAATGGGCAGCATGAGAACAGTATAAATGGTAAAGAGAACAGTGTGACAGAACTTCACGCCATTTCTCAAGATCGAAATAGTACATCGACTTCTGAATCCAAAGACAATGCAAGTTGTTCAGAAGCAGTTTCAAATCATTCTGCACCTGTCGTACAGGAAGAGGTGGTCAAAGTGAAAAAAGAGATTGCAAAATTGCCAAAAGAATCGACTACTGGACCTTTAAGGCAACTGGACAACCACACTGCTGGAACTAGCACTCAGAGCAGTAATAACCTGAATAAAGATATTGGAACAACTGCCACAAAAACTCGAGAGTTGAGAGTCCCATCTGCTAAAGAAATTGCTAGACTGGATGTGTCTAGTGTTGCATCTGATACTGAGAGATTGGAACTTAGAGCAAGTATAAGTCAAGAACCTACAATTGTACCAAAACTTCCCAATCAGGTAATAAACTTTATTGTAATTAAAAGTTAAAAAGACAGCGTCACTTTGCATTTTGGGGTAAACAGAATGACTACCGTGTCGTCGTCTTAATTTTATTGGGTGTTGGAGTCATGGACTAAAATAATAGTCTCGCCTTCAAATGTTCAGCAACTTTGAGAGGTTTTCCTCTGCTGTTTTTCACCGTTTTTGCTTTTGTTTGAAACTAATTAGTTGGAGATAATCAAAATTTTAAAAAATGAGAAACACTCTGAAGTCGGGAATCACATGTGGAGAGAAACCAAGCTAATGGTAAAGAGGTTGACCTATATCACCAGTATTTTCCTTTTGTGTTACTTGGTTACTGTTTGCCACTACACAGTGTTTTTGTCCATACTTCATCAAACTGGTGGAAATCAATCCTGTACTCCCTTAATCTTGTAACTTCCTAAGGCATTTTGCATTATAATTTTTATTGGAACGAGCTAATTAAGGCATTTCAATTAATCTAGTCTAATTGAAATGAAGTTGTGCTTCATGAAATTTTGTTTTGCCAACTGATTAAGTAGCTTTTACTTCAGTAAAATGTTTTTATGAGAATTGAAGAGTCCTGTTTTTGGCCTAGCTGCAAATTAAAGAAGGAAAGAATCAGAGATGGACCATTTGAGGAGAAGGGAGGAAAATGAAAGCAGATTTAATTTAAATTTTCCAGTTTGAGACAAGAGCAGGAAATGGAACTGATACAGTCAAAAATGTACTGGAAATAGGGATGAAAAAAAGGGCCTCACTAGGATGACTCTGTGCATCTCACGAGGAGGAAGGCCCATAGAAGGGTCCCGTAGAAAACCCTTTTATTTGGAAGGAATGAGTGGATTCAAATATGAGGACTAGTTCAGACAGGCAGAGGAGAGTGATGGTTGATGGGGACCAGTTGGAGTTGGATCTCAGCTCAAGGAAAAAAGCCCACAGACCATCTTGGTTTGAGGGGCTAGAAGTCCATGGAAAAGGAGGTGGTTAGGACCAGGGAACTGTTGAGATTGGAGGAAGGCATCAGAAATGCTACAGATGTAGATTGCAGGAGGCTAGATTAAGCGTACAATTTCCCTTGTCATCCATGGTTCCTGAATCCTGCCATTTCTATTGTTCATTTTTGCAGGGACATGCCTGTCCTGCACTTCAATAAACTGGCCTATAAAAGCCTCCCACATGTCAAACGTGGATTTTCCCTCAAATAACCGCTCCCAATCCACATTCCCCAGTTCCTGTCTAATTCGGATGTAATTGGCCCTAGCCCAATTAAGCACCCTCACCCGCGGGCCACTCTTGTCCTTATCCATGGCTACTTGAAATCTTAAGGAATTATTGTCACAAAGCCCAAAATGCTCCCCCACTGAAACATCAATCACCTGGCCTGGCTCATTCCCTAATACCAAGTCTAGTATAGCCCCTTCCCTGGTTGGATTGTCAACATACTGTATCAAAAAGCCCTCCTGGACACATCTAACAAATTGCTCTCCATCCAAGCCCTGGTTGTAAGGGATTCTAGGAAGTTAAAATCGCCCATCACAATTACCCTGCTGTCCTCACACCTTTTATCTGACTACCCAACTGCTCCTCTGTCTCCTGCAGGATGTTGGGAGGTCTGTAGTACACTCTCAACATTGTGATTTCACCCATCTTATTCCTGAGCTCCATCCAATGCCTCACTACAAAATCCCTCCAATGTGTCCTCCCTCAACACAGCTGTGATCTGCTCCCTAATCAGCAATGAAACTCCCCCACCTCTTTTGTTTCCTCTTCTGTCCTGTCTAAAAGAACAATATCCCAGAATGTTAAGCTGTCAGTCTGGTCCCTCCTTTATACTCTGTATTTATTCCCCACTCAACAAAAAAATCATTAAACATGACAGTTTTATTCAGCTTTCATACTGTTTGCTCTGCTCTTTCTCCAGGTATCTCAATCAGAACTTGTAAGTCAAGAAGGCCATGTATCTGATGAACAGAGACGAGGGTCTAATCCTTCAGCACGTGCCTCCATGTTTCGTATTCCAGAATTTAAATGGTCTTCCATGCACCAACGCTTGCTCAATGATTTGCTCTTTTCCATAGAGACAGATGTACAGATGTGGAGGAGGTAAGTTATGCATATTGTTGCTGTATCCTCATGTCTCAAATCTGATGGTGAGTGGCATTTTTGAGTTTGTTGGGTAACATATTGATTGTATATTACTTAATATTGAATATAGTCCCACCCCCTTTCATATTTCCTATAAAATTATTGTATTTGGTTAACTTTCTTACAAACTTCAGTTTCATAAACTGTCAGCTGTGTGTGCTACAGATGAGCAAATGTTCAAAAAAATAGCTATATCCCTTTTTTCCCCCCTTTGAGCAGCCATAACACAAAGACAGTGATGGATTTTGTTAACAGCAGTGAAAACATCATCTTTGTCCACAACACCATTCACCTTATCTCTCAGGTGGTAGATAACATCGTAATGGCCTGTGGTGGGATCCTCCCACTTCTGTCTGCAGCTACATCTGTCACTGTAAGTACAAAATAATGGGTCAAACCGATTTTGTTGGAGAATGAATTTCTCTTCTGCTTACTATGATGAAGAATTGAACAGTTTTTTTGGTTGTTAATGATTGACCCAAGCAGCGTCAAATATGTTCCAACTGAAAGTATTGGTTATATATTCAAAAATATATAACCTTGCATATGAGTTACAAATCACAAGGATTAAGAATATGAAATGTTTACATATTCTACGATTCTATACATTCTATATTGTACTGTTCTATACACACTAGCTATTTCACTTCAAAAATGAACACCCACATGACTATATTCTAGTGCATTCTATTTTTCGACTGTCTTCTAATTTTTTTAAAGCAGCAATTGATTTTGATGCATTTTTCTTTTTACTTTACCTGCACACGTACACTTTGCATCTAATTTGTTTGGAAATATAATGAGAACTTTTTCTAAATCAGTGATCAGAAATATCCCAATTTAAAGCAATGGAAATTATAGGAATATTTGTAATTGAATGTTTGAAGGAAGTTACAGTAAAAATACTTTGCTTAATGTCACCAATAATTTTGCTGCAGTGATATTGCATTCTTGTTGACATCAAAATAAATAGTGCATTTCTGGGACAGACTGACGGACATTTTAATTGATTTAATTCTATACATTTCTTTATTTTTTAAATTTAAAATACCCAATTATTTTGTTCCCAAGTAAGGGACAATTTAGAGTGGCCAATCCACCTAACCAGCACATCTTTGGGTTGTAAAACCCACGCAGACACGGGTAGAATGTGCAAACTCCACACGGACATTTACCCAGGGCCAGGATTCGAACCCGGGTCCTCAGCGCCGTAGTCCCAGTGCTAACCACTGCGCCACCTAATTCTGCACATTTCTAAGTTACTCACTGATTACTATTACAAATGCCTACCTCGTAATCTAATGGAATTAACTCTTGAAGTAGTTTCATTTTTTTAATTAATTGTCAGACATTGGACTAAGCAGGCATTTATTTGTTCCGCTGCATCAATGATATTTGGCTCAAGATTTCCGTAGAAACTTAAGAAACGTCTGAAAAGAATTGTATATAATTATCCCCTGAAATAATTTAATATGCCCCTACTGATTTAACCCCATTCTTCTCTTCAGTGTTTTTGCAGCATAAGTTGTTGTTTATAATTTTTATAAGTTGCATCATTGTGATTACTTCCAGGATCTCTCGTTCTCTAATTTGAATTAAGTTTTAAATGTTGAGAAAATTAAATCCACATCTAACAAATGGCAGGACATTCACTTAGAGCATATAGTGGCTTTTTTTATTCAATACTTTAATGAAATGGGAAGAACTCTAATCAACATAATGCCCTGTATTTCCCCCATGTTATTATTTCTCACCATGCTGACAGTGCGCATAAATAAAATCAAGGGCAATTTCTTTTGATCTCCATTTTTGCATTCACAACACTATGATGAAGGTCCACTCTACCTTTGTGAGAGGAAAATATTCCAACTTTTTAAGATATTTCAGTATTATGACATTGGAATCATTGTCCATGCAATCCTTTCAGCTGTTGCACTGTACTTGAGGTGACCTGTGCCCATAAAAGGTCAGTTTGTTTTTCTTTTTGCATAAAGCATTCGGTCTTCATGCCTCAAATGAATTTCCATTGTTTTTTGTCAGTAATGTTCAAGTCTTGGCTCAATCAGTTCTGTTCAGATTTCGTAAGGTAGAAATATTTTGGCTTTTTGTTCACAGTTTTGTTCTGTTTCAGTTTCGGACACTATGCCAAGTTCAGTCATGCCTTTGTTGCATGCAGTGATTGCTCTTCAGTATTTCTCACTGAAACTTGACATCTCAGTAGATTTTGGCTCCATTGCAACAGTTCCCATTTTCCCTCTCATTAGGTCATGTCTTCTGTAGCATATGGCAGAAGCTGAAAATAAAGAATTAGACTTGTAAATTTTCACCGTTAACACATATCATTCTCACATCACCACCTATTTTTCCCCTCTGCTCTTTGCTTGCGTATGCTTTGCCTACTACTCTCCAAGTCTCCAGGCCAAAAATAGTTCCAGCTTTAGCATTGGAACACACCTGTTATGTTGTGGAAGTGTGAAACATTATGGACAGTTTCACCACTAATATTTTCGATGGAGGTTATCCTTCTTTGTGTATGAACTGTTGCAACTTGGTGTGTGGATGAAGCTTCTATTTAAGAACATAATGAATTAAAGACAGATTTATTATCATTTGTAATGGTTTTAAAAACATTTTTCACAGCATGAATTGGAGAACATAGAACCAACACAAGGGCTGTCATTTGAAACCTCCTTGACCTTCCTTCAGAGGCTAATAGGTCTTGTTGATGTGCTGATTTTTGCCAGCTCGCTTAGCTTCACTGAAATTGAGGCTGAAAAGAACATGTCAAATGGAGGAATATTAAGACAGTGTCTGCGGCTAGGTGAGTATATTATGTAGAATGACGTGATACCTGGTGCTTCAAACGCTAGTTTTAGAAAATCCATTTGCATCATATCCATTTGCGTTTAGTTTCAGTACATTGAGTGGCTTTCTCATAGGACTACTGAAATTAAAGATTAACTGTAGATTACAGGATCAGATTTTTTTGTAAAATTTTTGAAAGATGCAAGTTGCATATTTTCTGCTTGCCTTTCTGCAAAAAACCTGATCAGGTTTTTTTTTTTAGATGAAATTAAATTTCCACAGTTTTCAAGTCATTTTCAAGAGCCAAAAGTATTCCACAAACATATTATATGGCTGGCTAACTCAGATGGTTAGAGCATGGTGCCAATAACCCCAAAGTTGCGGGTTTGACCCTCATACTGGCCAGCAAGACAAACTCGCTTTGAGTCAGCTGGAACATTTTTGGTTGCGATTCTTCAGTGGTTTTGCTGAAAGTATTTGGGTAGTGCAGTGGTTAGCACTGGTGCCTCACAACGCTCGGGGCCAGGGTTTAACTCCGGCCTTGGGTGATTGTCTGTGTGCAGTTTTCACTTTCTCCTTGTGTCTGCATGGGTTTCCTCCGAGTGCTCCGATTTTCTACTACAGTCCAAAGATGTGCAGGTTATGTGGATTGGCTATGCTCAATTGCCCCTTAGTGTTCAGGAATGGACAGGTTAGGTTACAGGGATAGGACGGGGGTGTGGGCCTGCAATAGGGTACTCTTTTGGAAAGTTGGTGTGGACTTGATTGGCCGAGTGACCTCATTCTGCACTGTAGGAATTCTATGGTGCTAATTATAGTTGAACACTGTGTGCGAACAGAGCAAATTCATCATTCCTCATTAAATGGAAGTGTGAGGTAGAGATTTAATGCTAAAATGCTGTAATATGATTTCCAACCCATGATCCTAGGAACCGTGAATTTATTGTAAGTTAAAGCCACAAATGAAAGAATTTGCCCTGTAATAGATAAGGAAAGTAAAAGTAGGAGGAATGTACAAGTGATAGTGACACAATATACGCTTAAGAATTGTAAAGTACATAAGCATGATGAAATCAGGGTAATGGTTTTGGACAAAAGCCAATTTTTGATGTGCTGAGAATAGAATTTGGGAAAATCAAATGGAAAAGAACAATGGCAAACAATACAGAAGAGCAATAGGAACCATTTAAATGATGTCTAACTAAGTCGAGAAAATATCTGCCACTAGAAAAACAAGAACGTGTTAAAAACTATTGAAAGAAGCGCACTCCAGCTATATTGACATGCAAGAGCATTACAAAGGAGAACATAAAAGAGTTTATGAGAGAGGTTAAAACAAGGAAGGTACAGAGAAACTATGCAATTAAATGATCAAGAACTATAAAACAAAATACCAAACTATTCTACAGACATATAAATAAGAAAAGGAAAGTTGGCATGGGAATAGGGCCAACAAGAGATAGGATAAAATTACAGGCAGTGATAATGTAATGTCAGAAATATGAAATAATTACTTTCTTCAATATTTGCCAGGGAGACAGACCAGCTGGATGTGATATCAGAAGAGGAGATAAGCAGTTATATCACCGCACTGAAAATAAAAAGAGAAAAAATATTAATCAGCAAGGCAGTGGCAAAGTAGTATTGTCACTGGACTAGTAATACAGAGACCCAGGGTAATGCTCTAGGGACCTGGGTTTGAATCCCACCATGGCAGATGGTGGAATTTGAATTCAATAAAAGAAATGTGTAATTAAAAGTCTAATGCTGACCATGAAACCATTGTCAATTGTCGGAAAAAAAATCCAGTTCACTAATGTCCATCAGGGAAGAAAATCTGTCATCCTCACCTGGTCTGGCCTACATGTGACTGCAGACCTAGCAATGTGGTTGACTCTTAAATTCCCTCAGGGATGGACAATAAATGTCGGCCCAGTGAGCGATGCCCACATCCCATTTTAAAAAAATGAATTTTAAAAAATAATCCAACTCCGAAGGTTAAAACTCCTAGTTGGGAAGGAACGCACATTTTAGATCAGGTACTATTACAAAAAATTAATAATTTTTTAAAGGAAGGTGCAGTCCCAGAGGTTTGGCACATAGCTAACATTGGTCCTAATAAGAAGGAAATTAGGATGTGCCCAGGGAACGGAAATCCTGTCAGCTTAACATCTGTGGTAGGGCATCCCTACCGCAAGCAGAATTAGAAAAATACTTAGCAACCAAAGATAAAATAATGAATAGTCAGCATGGATTTCAGAAGGGAAAAAGCTGCTTGCCAACCTCACTGAATGTTTGATGAAGTGATAGAGAACAGGAAAGATTAATGTAATAGATGTAATCGATCTAGTTTCCCAAAAGATCTTTGATAAGACGCCACCTAATAGTTTAAGAATAAAGTCAGGGCATGTGGAGACGAAGAACAATAGAAATGTTCTGATGGAAGATCAAACGTTAACTCTGTTGCTTCTCCACAGATGCTGCTGGACCTGCTGAGTATTTCCAGCATTTTCTGTTTTTATTTCAGATTTCCAGAATCAGCAGTATTTTGCTTTTGGAGAAAGGTCGGAATGGATAGATAATTAGCTACAAGGGGGTGGGGTTGTAGGCAAGATGGAATTGTACAATATAACCTGTGGGGAGCAGTGAATGACAGAATGCAGCGTCAGAATTTCTGAATTCACCTGTGCTTGTGACAAATCCTCAAGCTGCTATCAGATTCCACAAGATAATGACAATGAATGGCAACAGTGTGCATCAAAATCATGTTGGCCAATATAAATCAGTGTTGTATATAATATATGAACACCAAGCAAGGTAGAACCCTAATTTAATGGCTTATATGTTCCTATTTATGTATATAGACTTTTAATTGGGATGCCTTTTAATTGGGATGCCTTTTAAATGGGCGTCTATTAATATTTTAATTTTATCCCTGTAATTATTCTGTGTCTCTTGTTCCTAGTTGGTTTACATTACTTGGTCTCTCCTAACACTTCTGCATCTCATTTCCCCTGTTGCCACTCCAATGGACTTATCCAACATTAGTTATCCTGATAAAGTGTTAGTGGCATTTATGATTAATGGCTGTCGGCCACGTGCAAGGGTCACGAGTTAACCATGTAATGTGGAATTGGAGGCTTGTGAAAGATTTCAGATCCCCTTCCTTGAAGAGCATTCATGAACCAAGAGTCTTTTGCATTCATCTAGAAAGGCTATTGGGGCTCTGGTTTGGCATCTCATTTGAAAAATGGCACCTCTGGCACCTTTATTAATGTATGCGCTTTCCTCTGTGATAGGTATTGAATCCACAACCTTCTGACTCTGAGATTTACCTAAGTTCATATGTGAATATATTGAAAGAATAACAGTATAGTTTCTTTTTGTATGTGAATTATATGCAACATCTAGGTTTTGGTTCTCCCACCATGACCTGCCTGCAGCCTTTAACACAGTTGACCATGGCAGCTTCCTCCACCTCATCCCCACTGTTATCTAGCTGGGTGGGATTATTCTTGCCCGATTTTATTCATACCTGTCTATCTGTAGCCAGCATACCTATTGCAATTGCATCTCTTCTTCCCATGCTCTTCACATGCCCCATAAGGAATCCTTAGCCTCCTCCTTTTTCTCAACTACATGCTGATCCTCAACAGCATGATCCAAAGCACTGCATTAGTTTTCACATATAGGCTGACATCACCCAGCTCCCCACCACCACTGCCTCGCTCAACCCCACCACTTATTATCACATTGTTGGACAGATTATCTGACATCTGACAGATTATCTGACATTGGATGAGCTGAAATTTCCACCCATTAAATATTGGAAATACTGAACCATTTGTTTTTAGTCCCTGTTCCAAACCCCATTCCATAGCTACTTGACTTAATTCCTCTCCTTGGAAACAGTCTGGGATTAAGCCAGTTTGTTCTCAACTTTGGTATCACATTTGAACCTGAGATTCGCTGTTTACTGTCTATTTTCACCTCCATAATATTGCCCGACTTCGTCCCTGCTCCAACTTATCTGATGCTGAAACCTTCATTCATGCCGGTGTCAACTCTAGATTTGAATTTTCCAATGCACTCTTGGCTGGTCTCGCACATTCTACTCCCCACAAACTTGAGGTCACCCAAAGCTCTGCTTCCCATGTCTTAACTTGCACCTAGACCAAATCACCAGCTATATTGGTTTCCTGTCATGCAATGTTCTGGTGTTAAAATTCTCATCCTTGTTTTAAAATCATTCTATGGTCTCGCCACTTCCTATCTCTGTAATCTTTTCCAGCTCTACAACCTTCCGATATCTGTACTTTTCTGTGGCCTCTAAGTCTGGCCTTTTGAGCATCCCGGATTTCAATTGGTCGACATGCCTTCAGTTGTGTAGGCTCTAAGCTTTGCATTTCCTCCCTGCACCTCTCTGTGTCTCTACTTCGCTTGCCTCTTTTAAGATACTCTTTAAAACTTGAGCCTTTGACCAAACTTTGTCATTTGATCGTATATCTCCTTTTGTGGCTTGGTGCCATATTTTTTTTTTATAATGCTCCTGTGAAACACCTTGATGTTTAATGACATGAAAAACTCTACGAAAACATAAGTTGTGGTCACTCCTTAAACCATGATGTGAGAATGACTGCTAATTGCAGTAATATTGTCCACTGAATTTTATTTTGGCTGGTTTTGAGCTGCACTTTGTGCTAAACTTGTTCCAATTAGTTATTGTGTTTTCAGGAACGTTGACTCTGCTTGACTTTTTTTTAATTGAGTATAAAGTTTATATGTAATTTTAAAAAAAAAAAGTTTGTGCATTACCATTGTTTTGCACTTTTTGTCTGTGTTTCAGTCACCCGCAAGGTAGAGAGAGCAAGAGATAGAAGCTGCTAAATTGCACCTTAGACATGGCAAATTCTAACTGTACCATTCACCAAGCGGAATGCAGATGAGAGCTCACACTCCGATTGAAGACTGAATTTGTGAGGATTTAAAGTAGGCTGGGAGATTTGCCTAGCTTGGCGGTAGAGGAAGGGATCTACACCATAACTCTCAGTGAAAGGCAGTCCTGGGATTAGAAAAAACCCGGCTGGGAAAGTAAGAACGAAGAAAGCCCTTGGGATCTGAGAATTTTAGCTTGGTTCCTGGAGGTTGAAGTGGTCACTTATGGCTATAAGACTGTCCCTTAATGGAAGATTTTTGATTGTGCTGAAAGTGCGATGGGGCATTTCTTTCCTATAGTCTATTTATAAATTGCCTACAAAAAAGGATAGGGTTTAGCTAATACTGTGTTTTACCCATTTGTTACAGTAAAAGGTTTAAAATCTTGATGTGTCATTCTTTCAGCTATTAACTGGGAATTTGGATTGTATTGTATTTGTTTATTGTCACATGTACCGAGGTACAGTGAAAAGTATTTTTCTATGAGCAGCTCAAACAGATCATCAAGTCCATGAAAAGAAAATGAAATATAAAGAAAATACATAATAGAGCAACACAAGGTACACAATGTAAATACATTGAATTTCTCTTTAAAAGTTGTCGGCCTCCATGATGACGATAACACCATCTGTATGTTTTTCCAAAAGACATGATTCATTTACAGACTCCTGTTTCAGGGATTATGTTGTAGATGCTCTGGGTGTGCCAAAAATACATGATTGAAACTCTGAAATTTCATTATTCGGGGAAGAATGAATAACTTGCATTCCTTTACTTTTTTAAGTTGCAATACCTCATTTCTATTCCCATGTAATTTTGCAGATTGCTGTCTCAGCACTTAAGCATTTGATAGCAGGTGAAGCTACCCTTCTGATTTCCTTCCAGCGTATCTATGATGTGACTATAATATGGAGATTAGTATGAAGATTGAATGGACTTTGGAAGCGGAAGATTGGAACTGCCCTCTCACTTGCAAGGTTGAGTTGCATGTGGAAGCAGGCAGGAGATTGGCAATATTTAAGAGTTACATGAAAAGCTAGTGTGGAAAATGTGGTGAACCACTGTTATTGTAGTTCCACTGTTGTTCCACTGTTACTTACAGCGCTGTTACTCACTGTTACTCACTGTGTTATATATTGTTGTCCTTCTGTGGCTCTGCCCCACTGGGTGTTGTATATGGTTGACTGATCTGTAGCCCTGTCTCCAGTCTGGGTTCAGCAGCAGAAAGGCTACATGTGCTAACAGTGCTATAATTGCCACCTGTTTTCTTTTGATTCATGTAAAAATAATTTTCTGTGCTGGTATTTTGAGATTCATACCTAAAAGAATGTCTTCTGACATCTGACTATATTGTCTCTCCTTTAAATGGCAGTATGCGCTGTGGCAGTCAGAAACTGTTTGGAATGTCAGCAAGTATGTCAAGCAAAAGCTGGTGGTGTCAGCGCAAAAGCTCAAAAAACAATGCAAAGCCTCATTGGAAGTGCAAAGTCAACAGCCAAGGCAAGTGTTTGGTTTGTGTACAGAGTCTGACCCAGATAAATTAAAATCTTTTTCATTTGTTCTCAAGATAACTATTGTGTTATGGTCAGGTGAGAAGTGGTGGAATGACTCCCCTCTCTTCGCACCTCTCAGTTGACTGCAACAGGTGTTTTTAAAGGAATTTTCTTGAGTATTCAACTGTTTTAAACACTGTGACTGCACAAAGCACACACACAGGTTTTCTTGTAAGTTTTAAAAGAAGAGAATTGTTTTTATTGTATTTAACACCTGTCCTAAATAAAATATTAAAACGTTTGCATGCATACAAGCATGTAAATTACAAAATGGGAGACAAAAAAAAGCCGTTTGTATATGGATCCTGTAGATTGATGACTTGGGTGGCTTCAGACTGGGCTTGATGGTCTTTCCTGCTTCTGCACTAAGACAATTTAATGGTGTTGATGGATGATTTCTGCCTTCTGGGGTCACTGGCTGATGGATTGATATTTAAGATGCTGCCTATGGCATGAAGCTGGTTTTTAAAAAAAACAATCGAGGCACGAGCTTGTAGGATGTGTGAGGGAGAGTTTCTGCTGAGGGTCTTTCTGACCGGTCTAGAAAGAAACAGTTTCTTCAACACAGAGGGTTAGCTTGCTCATTACA
The DNA here is from genome assembly GCF_047496885.1 of Scyliorhinus torazame. Taxonomy (NCBI): domain Eukaryota; kingdom Metazoa; phylum Chordata; class Chondrichthyes; order Carcharhiniformes; family Scyliorhinidae; genus Scyliorhinus; species Scyliorhinus torazame. The sequence goes on from NC_092709.1 coordinate 102,019,028, forward strand.
TTATCTCCCCTCATAAACTGACCAGTTACTGAAATGTGGTCATAGCAAGCTGGTTCCAGGTCCAATGTTTAAAAATGATGAGATTATGACCTATGGAGTTCCATTGTCTTGGTCCACACCCAGTTAATTACACAGATTATGTCTGGATGTTTTGTGAATGGTTCAGGATATGGGCCATTCACACTCACAAGTTGATTTTTTCTGGTCGGCTACTTCTAGATAGGCTTTGTAATTTGTAGGATCCAACTAAGTGAAAGTTCTGCTGTTTAAGTCACTTAAAATGCTGTTGTTCAGTCTTTTAAAATATGTTTAATCATTTCAACCCAACCAATGGTCATTTTTAATATAAACATGTATTTAATGCATTTCTTCACAAATTAATTTCACAAGACAATTTTGAAATATGATGGCATGGCATTGTATATAACATCAATGAAAGTTGCCATAATCCCAATGACCATAGGCTGCTCTCTTTTGAGAGAGAGCTGATTGGTGGTGATTTAACCTGAGGGTTACCACAACTGAGGTGAGGGGCAAGGTTGTGAAGGCTGGGCCTTGATGGATAACCTCAGTTGGTACAGGAATTGAACTCGTGCTGTTGGTGTCACTCCGCATCACGAGCCAGCCAACTGAGCCAACCAACCCGCATAACACCAATAGGTGCAGCTGAGGTACAGCTGAATTACACAGATTTCGGAAGTTAAAGAAAAAGAGACACAAATGCATTTGGGGTTTGGGTACTCGACTCCTTCCCAGACCCACTGAACAGTTGAGTTTCAGTCAGTGTCTCCGAGGAGATGACCAAAGCAAGTACATAAGAGTTTCCTGTTCATTTAGTATTTGACTGGCTAAGAGTTGAATCTGATCTGTAGCAGTTGGTTCCTGCGCATAGGGATTCACATTTTAAATGTGGGTTGGTGAAGAAAGAGTACAACTTATTCTTGAATTGTAAAAAAAAAAAAGTCAGGTATACTGGTCTGCCCATACACTGATTGCAGTCAGTCATTGTCACCTGATTATTTACTTCAATCAATTAATTGTGCTGATGGAAGTAAAACTGAGCATTCTCTCTTCATCACCTCCCCAGGACCTTATTTATCTGGATTCAAATCAAATCCTCAAGCGTAGAAGGATCTTGTTTGAACAATCGACCACCCAGTTTGTAACTCCAAAGGAGGATATATTTGATAAAAGGGGAAGTTAACCGAGGAAAAACTGTTCAGTGTTAGATTTGTCACAAAAACTTTTAAATTTCAGAATAAATTGTCTTGATTTCTAATGTGCTTTTACTTGCAGAGTATGGTTTGTGACAACTTTATATTTGTTCATTTTAGAATTCTGTTGATGCTGTAACAGGTGGTATTTCACCAGTAAGAGATCTTGACCGATTGTTGCAAGATATGGATATCAATCGACTTCGAGCAGTTGTATTCAGAGATGTTGTAAGTTTCACCTTGTGATTTTTAAAATCTATTTCTTTCTTGCGAAGCAATTTTTTCAACCAATTACAATGAACTCCTAAAAGGAGCTGGCTTGTTTCAAAAGGTTGTGTCAAAAACTCAACTGTTTTACTAATGTCTTTTGGTGAAGGGAGCCTGACATTCCTACCAGGTTAGACCTACATATGCCTTCATTTCCAAATTAGGTGGCTCTTATGAAGTGACCTCAGGGTGCTAAGGAACATGTAATAAATGAAACCTTTCCATTGATGCCTGAGAACAAATTTATAAATATTGTTCAGAAAGCATTGGGTTCAAATTATGGTGGTAGGCAGTTTCCGATTAGATTTAAATCACTGATGGTAAGACAAGTTACTGTTTGTGTTTTTTGTGATCAACGGGGTGCCAAATGGAGGTTAGAACAAAGGAATTTTGCAGAACTGGCACTTTATAGCTTTTATTATGTTTCTGTTACTGTGAATTTAAATGATATTGGATAATCAGTAGCTTGTGCACTCATCAACTTGCCGGGAAGGGTTATGATATGGATTTTCTCCTGCCGTTCCCCACATATTTGGCCACCTGGAAGAAGTTTGAGGCAAAATTTGTTGATGGGAAGGAAATTGAAATTGCAGCAATTGGTTATCGGTGTTTGTAAATTTTGTAACGGAGAAATATTTAAACATCTGATTTTCCTTAACCTTTTCTGGTGTTTGAATACTGCATTTGGAGCAGATGGGATAAGGCTGAGATTCAATGAACTAATTGAAATTTATCAGCCATTTATGGGTGAATGCATGGCTTGTCCAACTGCACATTGATGGGTGCATGCAAATACAGGAATTGAAGCCACATTGTAAGTTCCTTATTAACAACAACGAGCATTAGGAACACATGTATTGCTGCAATCAAGCAATTATTATTAAGGCTGTCAGAGTTTTTCTCCACTGTCGTCATAAATGATCGACTGCAATGGGAAATCCAGCTTTTTGGGAAAAGAAGTTGTAATATTTACACTCTTTCTGAGCCTAGCCACATAATACTGCTCTGACGAAGCGAAGCCATATTTGTCTTGAAAAGTTTTTTTTGTTTTTTAAAAAAATGTTTATTCAGAATTTTTCAACAAAAATTTTCAACCCCCCCCCCCCACCAACAAAAGAAAAGAAAAGTAACAGAACAGGACATAAACATATCAATCCAACATAATACAGAACCCGTACAATGGGTTCCTCCCGCACATATTGACTTTCCCACATGTTTATGTTTTTCCCTTTTTCAAGTGCCCCTCGGAAAACACCCTTCCCCGCCCACCCATATACCCCCCTCCCGAAAGAGACCCCGCCCGCCTCCTTGGGTTGCTGCTGCTGCTGACCGACCTCCATCTAACGCTCCGCGAGATAGTCTAGGAACGGTTGCCACCGCCTGAAGAACCTCTGCGCAGACCCTCTCAAGGCAAACTTTATCCTCTCCAGCTTAATGAACCCTGCCATGTCATTTATCCAGGCTTCCACACTGGGGGGGCTTCGCGTCTTTCCACAATAGCAAGATCCTCCGCCGGGCTACCAGGGACGCAAAGGCCAGGATGCCGGCCTCTTTCGCCTCCTGCACTCCCGGCTCGTCCGTCACTCCAAATAGTGCTAGCCCCCAACTTGGCTTGACCTGGACTTTCACCACCTTAGACATAGTCCTCGCAACACCCCTCCAGAACCCATCCAGTGCCGGGCACGACCAGAACATATGGGTGTGATTCGCCGGGCTTCCTGAGCACCTCCCACATCTGTCCTCCACCCCAAAGAACCTACTCAGCCTCGCCCCTGTCATATGCGCTCTGTGAATAACCTTAAACTGTATCAGGCTAAGCCTGGCACACGAGGAAGAGGAATTAACCCTACTCAGGGCATCCGCCCAAAGACCCTCTTCAATCTCCTCCCCCAACTCCTCCCATTTGCCCTTCAGCTCCTCTACCAAAGCCTCCTCTCCTTTCATCTCCTGATATATCACCGACACCTTGCCCTCTCCGATCCATACTCCCGAAATCACCCTGTCCTGAATCCCCTGTGCTGGGAGCAACGGGAATTCCCTCACCTGTCGCCTCACAAACGCCCTCACTTGCATGTACCTGAAAGCGTTTCCTGGGGGTAGCCCAAACTTCTCCTCCAGCGCCCCTAGGCTCGCAAACGTCCCATCGATGAACAGGTCCCCCATTCTTCTAATCCCTCTGAAAGCTCTGAAACCCCCCGTCCATCCTTCCTGGGACAAACCGATGGTTACCTCTGATCGGGGACCGCACCAAGGCTCCCATCGCACCTCTGTGTCGTCTCCACTGCCCCCAGATCTTTAGCGTTGCCGCCACCACCGGACTTGTGGTGTACCTTGTCGGCGAGAACGGCAGCGGTGCCGTCACCAGCGCTCCTTTGCAGGACGCCATCTCCAACCTCTTCCATGCCGCCCCCTCTCCCTCCCGCCACCCACTTTCGGATCATCGCCACGTTGGCTGCCCTCCTCTGTCCCTACTACGCTCCAGAAACGCGCTCCTTACCCTCGGGGTCTTGTTTGCCCACACAAAACCATGATGCTCCTGCCTACCCTCTTAAAAAAAGGCCTTGGTGATCATAATAGGAAGGCACTGGAACACAAAAAGAAACCTCGGGAGGACCATCATTTTAATCGACTGTACCCTGCCCGCTAGCGAGAGTGGCAACATTTCCCATCGTTTGAAGTCCTCCTCCATCTGCCCCACCAGCCGCGTCAAATTAAGTTTATGTCGGGTCCCCCAACTCCTAGCTACTTGGATCCCCAAGTACCGAAAGCTCCTTTCCGCCCTCCTCAACGGTAGGTTGGTCCTTCCCTGGTCCCCTGGATGCACCACGAAGAGCTCACTTTTCCCTACATTGAGCTTATAGCCCGAGAAGTCCCCAAACTCCCTGAGGATCTGCATGACCTCCACCAACCCCTCCGCTGGATCCGCCACATACAGCAACAGGTCGTCTGCATACAGCGACACTCGATGCTCCTCTCCCCCTCAGACCACCCCCCTCCATTTCCTGGACTCCCTTAATGCCATGGCCAAAGGTTCAATTGCTAATGCAAACAACAGGGGGTACCCCTGCCTCGTCCCTCGGTACAGCCGAAAATACTCCGACCTCCGCCGATTCGTAACCACACTCGCCATCGGGGCTCTATATAGGAGCTTAACCCAACTGATAAACCCCTCCCCAAACCCAAACCTCCGCAACACTTCCCAGAGATGCTCCCACTCTACTCGGTCAAAGGCCTTCTCCGCGTCCATAGCTGCCACTATCTCCGCCTCTCCCTCCACCGATGGCATCATAATCACGTTTAGGAGCCTCCGCACATTGGTGTTTAGCTGCCTGCCCTTTATAAATCCCGTCTGGTCCTCGTGAATCACCCCCGGGACACAGTCCTCAATCCTTGTAGCCAGCACTTTTGCCAGCAACTTAGCATCCACATTAAGGAGCGAAGTCGGCCTATACGACCCACATTGCAGTGGGTCCTTATCCCGCTTCAGAATCAAAGAGATCATCGCCCCGGACATTGTTGGGGGCAGGGTCCCCCCCCTCCCTTGCCTCATTGAAAGTCCTCACCAGCAACGGGGCTAACAGGTCCACATACTTTCTGTAAAACTCAACCGGGAACCCATCTGGTCCCGGGGCCTTCCCTGCCTGCATGCTCCCCAGTCCTTTAATCAGCTCCTCCAACCCAATTGGCGCCCCCAAACCAGCCACCTCCTGCTCCTCCACCCTCGGGAACCTCAGTTGGTCCAGAAATCGTTGCATCCCCTCTTCCCCCGCTGGGGGCTGAGATCTGTACAGCTCCTCATAGAAGGCCTTAAATGCCTCATTTACTTTCACCGCACTCCACACCGTAGTTCCCCTGCCATCCTTGATTCCACCTATCTCCCTCTCTGCCATCCTCTTACGGAGCTGATGTGCCAGCATCCAGCTCGCCTTCTCCCCATACTCATACGTCGCCCCCTGTGCTTTCCTCCACTGTGCCTCTGCCTTCCCTGTGGTCAACAGGTCGAATTCCGTCTGGAGACTTCGCCTCTCCCTGAGTAGTCCCTCTTCAGGGGCCTCTGCATATCTCCTGTCCACCCTTAGGATCTCCCCCACTAACCTCTCCCGTTTCCTGCCCTCTCTCTTCTCCCTGTGAGCCCTGATGGAGATTAACTCTCCCCTGACCACCGCCTTCAGCGCCTCCCATACTATCCCCACCTGCACCTCCCCGTTGTCGTTGGCCTCGAAATACCATTCAATGCACCCCCGTACCCTCCCGCACACCACCTCATCTGCCATTAATCCCACATCCAAACGCCACAAGCGGGCGTTGGTCCCTCTCCTCTCCCAACTCCAGTTCCACCCAGTGCGGGGCGTGGTCTGAGATGGCTATGGCCGAATACTCCGTTCCCTCCACCTTCGGGATCAGCGCCCTGCTCAGAACAAAACAATCTATCCGGGAGTAGGCTTTGTGTACGTGGGAGAAAAAAGAAAATTCCCTGGCCAGCAGCCGGCCTCTTCCCCATCCTAGATCTGGAACGATCTAATGCTGGGTCCAACACCATGTTAAAATCCCTCCCCATTATCAAGCTTCCTACCTCCAGGTCCGGAATGCGCCCCAACACACGCTTCATAAATCCAGCATCGTCCCAGTTCGGGGCGTATACGTTTACCAATACCACCCACGCCCCCTGCAGCCTACCACTCACCATCACGTATCGACCTCCATTGTCCACTACTATATTCTTGGCCTCAAACGACACCCGCTCCCCCACCAGTATTGCCACCCCTCTATTCTTCGCACCCAGCCCCGAATGGAATACCTGTCCTACCCATCCCTTTCTTAACCTGACCTGGTCTGCCACCTTCAAATGTGTCTCCTGAAGCATGACCACATCTGCCTTCAGTCCCTTTAAGTGCGCGAACACTCGGGCCCTCTTAACCGGCCCATTCAGGCCCCTCACATTCCACTTTATCAGACGGATTGGGGGGCTTCCCAACCACCCCCCTGCCGACTAGCCATCTCCTGTTTTAGGCCAGTCCCGTGCCCACGCCTCCCGCACCCTCCAGTCCCCCAGGCGGGGGACCCCCTCGGCCAATGCAGCAGCAACCCTGTTCCCCCACCCCCTCCCCTTCCCACTCCCCCCGCTAGATCCGAATCTAGCTCTTTTGCTCGCCCCATAACACTCCCGTAAGTCAGCTGACACCTGCTGACCCTGGCTTCCCCCGCCTTCCCGTTGAACCCCCCCCCGGGTGTGGAAATCCCCCCTCCTCCTCCTCCCCAGCAATCGGTGTGCGCTCCTCCATCTCCCCCCTCCGTCCTTCCCTAACGCGGGAAAAAGCCCGTGCTTTCCTGAGCCAGCCCCGCCCCCTCTGGCGCAGCTCCTGTTGCGGCCTTATCCCAATCCCCCCATCCCCGGGCTTCCCCTCCCTACAGCACCGGTGCCCACATTCCCCACAGTCTCCCCATCAGATCACTTCCCCCATCCCCATCCATCGCCCCACCCGTGGAACATTCCTTGCGCATATTTAAAACCCTGTATACAACCGACATCCCCCCCCACAACCATAAACCCTCCGTTTGAGTCCAACTTTTCCGTTTGTATAAAGGTCCAAGCCTCCTCAGGCGTTTCAAAGTAGTGGTGTCGATCCTGAAATGTGACCCACAATCGCGCTGGCTGCAGCAGTCCAAATCTCTCCCCCTTCCTATGCAGCACTGCCTTGGCCCGATTAAAACCAGCTCTCTTTTTTGCCACCTCTGCACTCCAGTCCTGATAGATTCGGATCACCGCATTCTCCCACCTGCTGCTCCGTTCCTTCTTGGCCCATCTCAGGACACACACTCTGTCCACGAAACGATGAAACCTCACCACTACCGCCCTTGGCGGCTCGTTGGCCTTGGGTCTCCTCGCCAGGACCCGATGAGCCCCAACTAGCTCCAGGGGACTCTGAGAGGCCTCCGCACCCATCAGCGAATGGAGCATCATGCTCACATATGCCCCGGCATTGGCCCCCTCCACCCCTTCAGGGAGACCCAGAATCTGAAGATTTTTCCTCCTCGACCTGTTCTCCAGGTCCTCGAATCTTTCGGCCCACCTCTTGTGCAGCGCCTCGTGCGTCTCCATCTTCACCGCCAGGCCCAAGATCTTGTCCTCGCTCTCAGTGGCTTTTTCCCGCACCTCTCGGATCTCTACCCCTTGGGCCTTCTGGGTCTCCTTCAGCCCCTCGATCGCTGTCAGCAGTGGCACCAGCACCTCTTTCTTAAGCTCCTCCACGCAGCGCCTGAGAAACTCCTGCTGCTCCGGACCCCATGCTGCTCGATCTCCACCCTCCGCCATCTTGTTTTTCCTCCCTCGTTTCTTTCGCTGCTCCAAAACCACATTTTTTACCGCTCCACTTCTGGTCCACTCCATATACTATGGAAGGGGGACCTGCTCTCACCTTCCCACACGGGAAGTCGTTGAGAAATTTCCGTTGGGGCTCCTCTGGAGAGCCCAAAAGTCTGTTCTAGCGGGAGCTGCTGAAATGTGCAGCTTAGCTCCGCATCGCCGCAACCGGAAGTCTGACTTGAAAAGTTAACCTATTTCTCTCTCCGCAGACACTGCCAGGATTGCTGAGTATTTCCAGCATGAACAGTACTTTGCTTTTACCATGATAATACTGTTGCTCAGTATTGCCGACACCTGACAATATATGCAAATACACTACTGCCAGCGATTGAGATCAGCGGGCCATAGTTCCACACTTCTTACAGGGAGACCATTTTATTGTCACCAAAGGTGGTTCAGGCTTTCCATGTGGAAAATGATGACTGTGATAGGAAGGAAAAATAATAACTCCGTGACTATAATTGCATTAATGAATAATTGGGTTTGATTATTTTTCAAAAGCATACCAAAATATTAGGATATGTTATTTTTCATGCTTCTATTTAAATTGTGTATAAATTTATATGTGGGATTTTTTTGAGTAGCAAATACAAAACCAGCTGCTCTTAAGAACTGAAATTGCATAAATAAGAGTAATTTGTGTATCACAATCAGTCATTGATAGATTTACAAATTGTGATGTAGAATTCAAGTATTTGGCAAATGGTGTATGAGAAATAGCATTGGATTCAAGCACATTGTGATCTATATACTTGTTTTTAACTTTGATTACCTATTTCAATGAAATTTACTCTGGAGTAATGTTTCTTAATTTTTGTACACTAAATTAAAGTGATCCATGCACAGCAGAACTGCATTAAAATTGTTTAAATTCTGCAGGAGGACAGCAAACAGGCCCAGTTTCTAGCCTTGGCTGTGGTGTATTTCATCTCTGTATTGATGGTATCAAAATATAGAGAAATCCTGGAACCTCAGAAGGACAGAAAGCTGTCCCGTAGCCAGTCTGTCAGAAGCACTGACAATACAGAAGGGACTACCTCAACCACAGGTTAGATTTATGAACATAGCTTGTTTTATACTTTTATACACAATCTGCTAGATGAGTATTGTGTCATTTTTCCCAGTTAAATTGTGATGAACTACATTATCTCCAAAAATAATTGTGTACGTAATACCAACTGTTATTACAGACCTGTGAATGTTAATTTTCTTTTATAACAACAACTTGTATTAATATAGCACTTTCTATGTAGTAGAGCACCCCTAGGTTCTTCACAGGAGCATTTTAAAGCAATATTTGACACCAAGCCATGTAAGGCAGTATTAGTGCAGTTGGCTGAGAGATTAGTCAAAGATGAAGTTTTAAGGAGTGCCTTAAAGGAGGAAGGAGAAGCAGATAAGTTTACTGATGGAATTCCCATGCTTATGGGCCAGACAGCTGAAGGCACAAGCACCAATGCTGGACCAATCAAAAGCAGGGATGCTGAAGAGGCAAAATTAGATGAGTGCAAATCTCTCCGAAGGTTGTGTGACAGGAGAAAATTGTAGAGATGGGGAGGGGCAAGGCCAGGCAGAAATTTAAAAAACGAGGATGAATATTTTAAAGTCATGACATTACTAGATCAGAAGCAATTGTAGGTCAGCAAGCACAGGGGTGATGAGGGAACAAGATTTGGTGTGAGTTAAGACACTGGAAGGAGCATTTCAGATTACCTCAGGTTTATGGAAGGTAGAATATGGGAGAGCAGCTAGGAATACATTGGAATAGTTGAGTTTGAGGATAACAAAGGCATGAGTAAGAGTTTCAGCAGCAGATGAACTGAGACAGGAATAAAGTGATGTTTCAGAGGTGAAAATACTAGGTGTTAATGTTGGCACCAATATGGGGTTGGAAACTCATGTTGGTATCAAGTATTACTTGTTAGCTTTTTCCAGTGCTTGCCTGTTGGGATTGGGTGGGGTGAGGTAGTGAATGTATGTATTTTTTTTTTTAAACCCAGAAAATGCTATTAATACTCAGGTCAGCATCTATGGAGAGATTCAATATTCTGGTTGATGATCTTTCATTCATCTGTCCAGACAGAAAAATTATTCTCTTAAATGTTTGAGAGAGAGTATTGTTTAAAATAGTACAGTTCATGTCTGTGTATTGTTCTACCTCTTTTCCAATTCTAAAACAGTTATGTGAAAATATATCGGTATAAAATTAAATTTTTGAAATATATTTTTCTGCTAAGGTGCAGAAGGTTCAACGGGTAAAGCTGTTCCAGTACCAAGTGACGTACCAAATGTACTAATTCGAAGAGACTCTGGTATTGGAGAAGAACAGCTTTTAAGTTTGGTTACTGACTTGGCTGCTGGGAATGAGACAAGGCCTGAGATTGTCAGCGCTGGCCCAGATGCAATGAGTGAGCTATTGTCAACCCTTTCCTCAGAGGTGAAGAAGTCGCAGTCGCAAGAAAGTAAAGGTGAAATTGGAAGTGAATCAGAAAGTAAGACTACATCTTCTTTATCATCTGGACCCAAAGGCAAAAATGTCAGTGTGAAGGACATCTTGCGGAGTCTGGTGAATACACCTGCAGATAGTCTCGAAGCAGATATGGCACTTATAGGGCCAGCCTTTTTAGGAGTTATTGGCGATGCAGCAGGAGAACCATCTGTACAATTCCGTTCTTTTGACAGGTAAATATATAGTTGTCACACTTTTAAGGATTTGTATTTTTGTTAAAGCGACATGGTTTAATTTCAAATTATGCTAATAATATGAAAAGATATGATATTTCCAGTAGCCTGATCTTGGGAGTGCCGTTGTATTGCGGCCTGATTGGAATATTGCCTTTCAATGGTGGCATAATGTATTCCAATAAAAATACTTTTTTTTCTAGTTCATGCATATTGAGTTGAACAGTGCGATCAAAAAAAATCTGTACAGTGTGAAAATAAAGCAGACAGAAACAAGACCAACAGCATACTTCAAAAACTCTCCTGCAAGTAGCCATGTTCAAATTTTGGGCCCAAACTCATTGGCAACATAGCTTCACCTTGTTGCATTCCGACTATTCACATACTTTCTTCCCCGCTGCCCAACCTGCTTTCTTTTTGGCCTGTGACCTACCCATTCCTTGTGCAGGTAAGACAGGAAAAATTAAATAATGGAAGTTCAGAACAGCAGGAATAGTGTACATGATAAAGATAATAACGAGAGAGAGAGAGAATTTAATACTTGAAAGAGAATGTAATACTTATCCTAAAATATCGGATGAAAGGACAAATCATTATTTCCTCTGACTTTGCATAAACAATACCATAGGACCAAAAGTCTGCATGTTTGGATAATGCACCAGACTGCATGCTTTATTACAGGTTAAATCTTCTGCATCGAGACCTGAAACTGATAAACAAAATCCAATTTTCAAAATTCCTGGAACAAATAACAGTTACATTCTAAATGACCTGAGGATCTCTTGATTTAATAATATGATTTTGTAACCTTAAAGGGATGAGGGACTTTATTGGAGAAACTGGACATTCTGGGATTCTTCTCCTCAGAGAAGAAGAGTTTGAGAGATTTAATGGAGGAATTCAAAATTAATCAGTTTTATTAGCAGAAGGGCTTGACAACTAGAGGCCAAGGATATTAGCAGAAATTTAGGGCAGCACGGTAGTATTGTGGATAGCACAATTGCTTCACAGCTCCAGGGTCCCAGGTTCGATTCCGGCTTGGGTCACTGTCTGTGCGGAGTCTGCACATCCTCCTCGTGTGTGCGTGGGTTTCCTCCGGGTGCTCTGGTTTCCTCCCACAGCCCAAAGAGGTGTAGGTTAGGTGGATTGGCCATGATAAATTGCCCTTAGTGGCCAAAATTGCCCTTAGTGTTGGGTGGGGTTACTGGGTTATGGGGATAGGGTGGAGGTGTTGACCTTGGGTAGGGTGCTCTTTCCAAGAGCCGGTGCAGACTCGATGGGCCGAATGGTCTCCTTCTGCACTGTAAATTCTATGTAAAAGTAGAGGGGAGTTAATTTTTTTTGTGCTGCAAGTTCTTTATTTTTACATGCGGTGAAGGTGTCACTGGTGAGGTCAAAATTTGTTTCCCATCCCTAATTGCTCATGAACTGAGTGGCTTGCTCGGCCACCTCAGAGGGCATTTAAGAGTCAACCACAGTGACTCTTTGGGTGTGGAGTTGCATGCAGGCCAGGCCAGATAAGGATGGCAGATTTCCTTCTCTAAAGGATGTTGGTGAATCAGATGTTTTTTTATGACAATCACTGATGGTTTCATGTTCACCAGTACTGGGTTTGGCTTCATGTTCCTGGTTAATAATTGAATTCCTATTTCACCAGTTGTTGTGATAGGATATGAACCCATGTCCCAAAACCCTAGCGACATTGCCACTACACCACCATCTCCCAACTTATGATGATCTGGAAATGCATCAACTGAAAGGGTGGTGGAAGGTCATTCAAAAATCAATTGCCTATACAGTTGAAGAAAGAGTTACAGGGCAGTAGGGAGTTTGGGACTAATTAAATAGCTGGTAAGAGCTGGTGCCAGGCTGATGGGCCTAATGGCCACCTCCTATTCTATTCTTATGATTCTATAAAGTATTGTATGATGCAATAGTTGAGATACAAATTAGATTATTGATCTCCACTTAGTATGCCCCAGATGAACTCTCGTCATATCGTTTGACATTGGTTCTTTATTTTTGCATCATATTGATCAATATGTTGCATCTGTTGAACGATTAAGTGCCTCAATAGTGGGATCAACATGCCAGTGTCAAATGTCTGCCAAATGGAAATGAATGCAGAAGTTACGTCACAATCATCCTGATGATTGTTGCATGAAGCACTACTGCAATGATCAGTTGATGGTAAATGGGGAGTTAACAGTTCATAATCATAGAATTTACAGTGCAGAAGGGGGCAATTCGGCCCATCGAGTGCACCGGCCCTTGGAAAGAGCACTCTATCCAATTCCACACCTCCATCATATCCCGGTAACCCAGTTAACCCCACCCAACCTTTATTGGACACTAAGGGCAATTTAGCACGACCAGTCCACCTAACCTGCACATCTTTGGACTGTGGGAGGAAACCGGAGCACCCAGAGGAAACCGGAAGAAAGTGCAGACTCCGCACAGACAGCGACCCAAGCAGGGAATCGAACCTGGGACCCAGGAGTTGTGAAGCAATTGTGCTAACCACTGTGCTACTGTGCTGACCATTTTTGTGTAAAACAAATCCATCGACTTGTGTTCAAATCTGTCCTAGAATTACATTGCACCCTGTCTTGATCCCAGTTGTATCAGCAATCCAACGCTTAGCAATAAGGGATTAATGATGCAAAAGTTTTTTTTAGGGTTCTTTTTGAGTTTTTCTCGAGGGCTAGATTTTGCTTACTGGGAGCTTACATTTTGGTTTCCACGAGCTATTTGAAAGTAAAGTGCTGATTAAAGGATATTTTTTTAAAAACAAGGGACTTGGTACTGGATAGGCAGCCAAGAATCCAGCAACAATTAAACAGCTTTCCTTCATTTACTCCATCCCCTCATCCTGTCAGCCTCTTCCATTGTGTGATGTAAAACCAAACTCGAAGGTTGGATTATGCTGGATCGACTAGACTCTCAGCTTTTTCTGCACGTCAAAACTTTTTAAAAAAGAAAAACACCCACATGGGCATGGGAAGGCATTGTGTCACGAGGGTGGATTGTGTTGCAATAAAAACATATTTTTAAAAATAAAAGGATGGATGTGTTGGCCGACTCATGGCAAGAACATGGGGACAAGGACATAACTTCCAGGAAAACATTTAATCACAGTTGACAATCTTATCTCTCACACTTGCCCTGAGTGGTGGCCTCCTTCCAATCCTCCTCTCCTTGCTCAAGAGTCTTTCTCTGTCTCTCTCACTGTCTTCTCTCTCTCTTGCTGGCTCTTTCTCCTTCTCACTGGCTCTTTCTCACTTGTGAAAAATATTTTTTGCTTTCAATTCTTCCCCCACCTTGTCTCTCAAGAACAGGATGTCAGTGCCTGAAATTGTTCAGCCCCAAGCCATGGAGGATCCATAATTGAAAATAATATTGAATAATGCTCAAAAAAGAGACATACTGTTGAAGCTGTTACACTCATAAGGACAGATGCAAGAATGCTAAAAAAAATTTCAACTGAAGTAGTAATGTACGGGAATATTTTCTTGAACTTTCCACCCATCTTTGCTTTTTCGTGGGCTAGTTCTGTTGTTTTGACGCTGAATTTGCCCGCTGCCTGCATGTATTTTGAACCTTGGTATGATATCAACACCACTTCCACACCAGATTCGGGGAGTCATTGGTATTGAATAAAGTAGTCAAGTCCTTTGCACCTTATCATTTCAGTGTTTTCTCAGTACAGTTGGCATCAATGTGGTCAACAGACAGTTGGATGTCTTGGGCCAACTATCATATACTGAGCAACACAGGAAGTATATTGGCCCAGAATTTGCTGGAACAGGGCATCTCATGTTGAGACCCGTGAGTTGGAATATTTGTCTCGACCTGCAGCTCCAATTATTTTCATGCTGCAAATAATATGTTGTGAGCTGCATGCATACACAAATTACTGGATAATTTGTGCCAGTCCAAGCCTCACAAAAAATGGAGGTTAACGTCAACCTACCCATGAGCAGCAGGAGATTTACAGTGCAAAATTAAGTTAAACTTGCTGCTGAAAGTTATGGCAGCTGTTTAATGGTACGAATACCCTGTTAATGGATAATTTATATTTCCAATTAACATTCACTTTGAAAGCAGTTAGCAATTTATTAGTTCTGCACATGGCAAACAAGCAGGATGCAAGTTGAACTGACTTAACTGATTAAACTAATGTTAAATTCTACAACATGAATTTCAGCTTGTCAAGATTTAGAGCTACCTGGCACCCCCACACTTCAAAGTATGAGTCCAGTAATTTGCAAGTAACTAACATTCAGCTTGCTGATTATAGTACACATGAATTTTTAAAATGCGACAGATGTTGGAAATCAGAAAGAAAAACAAAATGCTGGAAATACTCCTTCCTCAGGTGAAGGAGCAGCGCTCCGAAAGCTAGTGACATCGAAACAAACCTGTTGGACTTTAACCTGGTGTTGTAAGACTTCGTACTGTGCTCACCCCAGTCCAACGCCGGCATCTCCACATCATGGAAATACTCAGCAGATCAGTTAGCACCTGTGGAGAAACTTGGGGCGCGATTTAACCACCTCATTGCGTCGGGCATGGGTTTGGGCACGCTCGTTACATAGCGGGAAAGACCAAAATCAAGATCCAACCAGCTCAGTCCCGATGGCGAGTTCCAGATCACACCCAAATAGGGCGAGCATATCATTAACCCCGAATCAAACAGTCTTACCTAGAAAATGTCAATCGTGTCCTAATACAAAACGGCCAGGTCCAAGGAAGAAATAGACCAACTGAGAAGTTTGATATGACTGTTGAACTGGTCATACACTCACTAGACCTGATGCTAGTTATGACATATTGGAACATATGCTGAAACATGTTGAGGATGTTCTGTGTTAAAATATCGACGAGACCCATGGGGACGACTCGGTTGATCTCCCCGTAGAGCTCAAGGAGTACGAGTTCAGAGAATCATAGAATCATAGAATTTACAGTGCAGAAGGAGGCCATTCGGCCCATCGAGTCTGCACCGGCTCTTGGAAAGAGCACCCTACACAAGCCCACACCTCCACCCTATCCCCATAACCCAGTAACCTCCCTCCCCCAACACTAAGGGCAATTTAGCATGGCCAACCCATGCGCACACAGGGAGAACGTGCAGACTCCGCACAGACAGTGACCCAGCCGGGAATCGAACCTTGGACCCTGGAGCTGTGAAGCAACTGTGCTAACCACTGTGCTACCGTGCTGCCCATCATAGATCATAGAATTTATAGTGCAGAAGGAGGCCATTCGGCCCATCGGGTCTGCACCGCTTAGGGCGGAGACCCAACAGCAGGCTTGTTAATTCCCAGAGATAAAAACTGGCCCAGGAAGTTGACATCTCGGGATGGTCCCGACTGGGACTTGGACTGTTCCAACCCGGGGCTGCAGTATGCGTTCGAAACTTTGGAAACGGTACCTGGTGAATTGCAGGGACTATAGTGAAACAGACTGGGCTAGTTTTGTACTCGATTAAAAACATCAGAACGGATGGTGCAGAAGCACTTCGACCTCCTCCTGAGCAGGGGGCCAGTGTCCGAACAAGCCCCACCGGAGCAACCATCTTCCAGCCCCGGCGCCTGGCACCAGGGGTCTGGGGACATCACCCCCTGAGTGTTCTGACACTGAAGTGGAGGATTCTGGACCCAACATGGAGACTCAGACATGCAAGTTCGTGGACGAAGGCATCGCAGGGAACGGCCGCTGATGGTATCCTCCAGACGATCAACGTGAAAATGATGGCATGTTGCATACCCCCGTGGATATTCCAGCACAGCAGGGCTTATTATATTCTTGGTGGGGAAGAAAAATCAATTTTGCCCATTGGCCTGGAAAACAAAGAAAAGAAAAAGAGTAGTTTTAAGCACTGTAGCTGCATAAAAAACTGGTGTTAGGAGAATCAATAGATATGGGAGTATACTTGTCTACTTGACTAAAGGAAATACTATACAAGGGGAGGCAGTGGTGTAGTAGTATTAAGAACAAAGAAAATAAATAGGCCCTTCAGCCCTCCAAGCCTGTACTGACCATGCTGCCCATCTGAACTAAAACCCCGACCGTTCTGGGCACCATATCCCTCAATTCCTATCCTTTTCATGTATTTAAAAAGCGGTTTGTAGGGCTCATCTGGGATTGTCGCTTGACTAGTGATCCGGAGACTCAGAGTCGAGCTCTGGGGGACCAGGGTTGAATCCCGCCATGGCAGATAGGGAAATTTGAATTCAATAAGAAAAAATCTGGAATTCAAAGTTTATTTAAAAAAAAAAAAGGTGTCCATGAAACCATTGTTTTTCAAAAAAATATATTTTATTGAAATTTTTTTTCCCAAACAACAATTTTTCCTCTTACAAAACAAACGCAACAGTAACAATACAGAAAACTTTCCTCTTACAAAACAAACGCAACAGTAACAATACAGAAATTTTAAACAATACACAAGTAACAAAACCCCCTTATCTATTGACCTAAACTAAACTAAACCCCCCCCCTGGGTTGCTGCTGCTGGGCATCTGTCTTCCCTCTAACGTTCCCCTAGGTAGTCGAGAAATGGCTGCCACCGCCTGGTGAACCCTTGAGCCGATCCTCTCAGGGCAAACTTTATCTGCTCCAGTTTAATGAACCCCGTCATATCGTTTACACAGGCCTCCAGTCCGGGGGGTTTCGCCTCCTTCCACATGAGTAGGATCCTACGCCGGGCTACTAGGGACGCAAAGGCCACAACGTCGGCCTCTTTCGCCTCCTGCACTCCCGGCTCTTCCGCAACTCCAAATAGAGCTAACCCCCAGCCTGGTTTGACCCGGGCCTTCACCACCTGCAAAATCACTCCCGTCACTCCCTTCCAATACCCTTCCAGTGCCGGGCACGCCCAAAACATATGTGCGTGGTTTGCCGGGCTCCCGTCACACCTCCCACATTTGTCCTCCACTCCAAAGAACCTGCTCAATCTTGCTCCCGTTATGTGTGCTCTATGTAGCACCTTAAATTGAATCAGGCTAAGCCTGGCGCATGAGGAAGAGGAATTCACCCAGCTTAGGGCATCAGCCCACATACCCTCCTCTATCTCTTCCCCTAATTCTTCTTCCCACTTTCCTTTTAGTTCGCCCACCTACTCCTCCCCCTCTTCCCTCATCTCTCGATAAATCTCTGACACCTTGCCCTCTCCGACCCACACCCCTGAAAGCACCCTGTCCTGTATCCCCTGTGTCGGGAGCAACGGAAATTCCCTCACCTGTTGTCTAGTAAACGCCCTCACCTGCATATATCTCAAGAAATTTCCCCGGGGCAACTTATACTTTTCCTCCAATGCTCCCAAGCTCGCAAAAGTCCCATCTATAAATAAATCTCCCACCCTCCTAATTCCCAACTGGTACCAGCTCTGAAATCCTCCATCCATTCTTCCTGGGGCGAACCTATGGTTGTTCCTGATAGGGGACCCCACCAGGGCTCCCCGCACCCCTCTCTGTCGCCTCCACTGTCCCCAGATATTCAGTGTTGCCGCCACCACCGGGTTTGTGGTAAACCTTTTAGGTGAGAACGGTAGCGGCGCCGTCACCAGCGCTTCTAAACTCGTCCCTTTACAGGACTTTCTCTCCAGTCTTTTCCACGCCGCTCCCTCACCCTCCATCATCCATCTACGTATCATTGCCACATTGGCGGCCCAATAGTAATCGCCCAAGTTCGGTAGTGCCAATCCTCCTCTGTCCCTACTACGCTGAAGGAACCCCCTCCTTACACTCGGGACTTTCCCTGCCCACACAAAGCTCGTGATGCTCCTGTCTATTTTATTAAAGAAGGTCTTGGTGATTAATATAGGGAGACATTGAAATACAAATAAGAACCTCGGGAGGACCACCATCTTAATTGCTTGCACCCTGCCCGCCAGCGATAGAGGCTGCATGTCCCACCTCTTGAAGTCCTCCTCCATTTGTTCTACCAGCCGTGTCAGATTAAGTCTGTGCAAGGTTCCCCAGCTCCTAGCGATCTGAACCCCCAGGTATCGGAAGTTTCTTTCCACTTTCCTTAGCGGCAAGCCTTCTATCTCTCTACTCTGGTCCCCTGGATGTATCACAAATAATTCACTCTTCCCCATGTTTAGCCTATACCCCGAGAATTCCCCGAACCCCCTCAAAATTCGCTAACCTCTATCATCCCCCCCCGCTGGGTCCGACACGCATAACAATAGGTCATCCGCGTATAACGAGACTCTGTGTTCTTCTCCCCCTCTAATCACCCCTCTCCATTTCCTGGAGTCTCTCAACGCCATGGCCAGAGGTTCAATTGCCAACGCGAACAACAATGGAGACAGCGGGCATCCCTGTCTTGTTCCCCTATATAGTTGGAAATACTCCGATCTATGTCGACCTGTAACTACGCTTGCCGTTGGAGCCCCATAAAGAAGTCTAACCCAGCTAATAAACCCGTTCCCAAACCCAAACCTCCTTAACACTTCCCCTAAATACTCCCACTCCACCCTATTAAATGCCTTCTCTGCGTCCATTGCCGCCACTATCTCTGCCTCCCCCTCCACTGGGGGCATCATTATCACCCCTAATAGTCGTCGCACGTTAACATTCAGTTGTCTCCCTTTTACGAACCCTGTCTGGTCTTCGTGCACCACCCCCGGGACACAGTCCTCTATCCTCGATGCCAGTACCTTTGCCAGCAATTTGGCGTCCACGTTCAATAGTGAAATAGGTCTATAGGACCCGCACTGCAACGGATCTTTGTCCCTCTTCAAAATATCGTCGCCTCCGACATCGTCGGGGGTAGAGTCCCCCCTTCCCTGGCCTCATTGAACGTCCTCGCCATCAACGGGGCCAACAAGTCCACATATTTTCTGTAATATTCCACCGGGAACCCGTCTGGCCCCGGGGCCTTCCCTGCTTGCATGCTTCCCAGCCCCTTAATGACCTCGTCCACCTCAATCGGTGCCCCCAGGCCTACCACCTCCTGCTCCTCCACTTTCGGGAACCTCAATTGGTCCAGGAACTGCCGCATCCCCTCCTCTCCCTCTGGGGGTTGAGACCTATACAGTTCCTCATAAAAGGTCTTGAACACCTCATTTATCTTTCCTGCCCTTCGCACCGTGTCTCCCCTTTCGTCTCTCATTCCTCCTCCCTCGCTGCTGCCCTCTTTCGCAATTGATGAGCCAACAGGCGACTAGCCTTTTCCCCATATTCATACCTCCTCCCCTGTGCCTTCCTCCACAGTACCTCCGCCTTTCTGGTGGTCAGAAGGTCAAACTCCGTCTGGAGTCGTCTCCTCTCCCTGTACAATTCCTCCTCCGGGGTCTCTGCAAATTCCCTGTCCACCCTTAAAATCTCCCCCAGTAATCTTTCCCTTTCCTTGGCCTCCGTTTTCCTTTTGTGGGCCCCAATAGAGATCAGCTCTCCTCTGACCACCGCTTTTAGTGCTTCCCAAACCACTCCCACAGGGACCTCGCCGTCGTCATTGACCTCCAGGTATCTCTCAATACACCCCCGCACTCTTGCACACACTCCCTCATCTGCCATCAGTCCCACATCTAATCGCCAGAATGTTCTCTGCTCCCTGCCCTCTCCTAATTCCAGGTCCACCCAATGTGGGGCATGATCCGAAACCGCTATGGCTGAGTACTCAGCTTCTTCCACCCTAGAGATCAACGACCTTCCCAAAACAAAAAAATCTATCCGGGAGTACACTTTATGGACATGGGAGAAGAAGAAAAACTCCCTAGCCCTAGGTCTAAGAAATCGCCATGGATCCACTCCCCCCATTTGGTCCATAAACCCCTTAAGTACCTTGGCCGCTGCCGGCCTCCTTCCGGTCCTTGAGCTGGATCTATCTAGCCCCGGGTCTAGCACTGTATTAAAGTCCCCTCCTAGAATCAAGTTTCCTACCTCCAGGTCCGGTGTACGCCCCAGCATCCGTCTCATAAATCCCGCATCGTCCCAATTTGGGGCATACACATTAACCAACACGACCTCCATTCCCTCCAGCCTACCACTCACCATTACATATCTACCTCCGCTATCTGCTACGATGTTCTTTGCTTCAAATGCTACCCGTTTCCCCACCAAAATGGCCACCCCTCTGTTCTTTGCGTCCAGTCCTGAGTGGAACACCTGTCCCACCCATCCTTTCCTTGGCCTAACTTGGTCCGCCACCTTTAGGTGCGTCTCTTGGAGCATAACCACGTCTGCCCTTAATCCTTTCAAATGCGCGAGCACTCGGGCCCTTTTTATCGGTCCGTTCAGGCCTCTCACGTTCCACGTGATCAGCCTCACTAGGGGGCTACCTACCCCCCTCCCGTGTCGACTAGCCATTACCTTCTCTAGGCCAGTCCCATATCCCGCCTCCGCACTCCCGTTCGCTCCCCCAGCGTCGCACACCATCCCCGCCCACCCACTCTTTAACCATTTCCTTTTGGATTGCCGCAGCAGCAACCCAGTTGTCCCCCTCCCCCCGCTAGATCCCTATCTAGCTTGATTGCTCCCCCCATGTCACTTCCGTAAGTCAGCTGACTTCAACTGACCCCGGCTACTCCTGCTCACTCCTCGACCCCCCCCCCCCCCGTGTGGGGGAACTCCCTTGCGCATGTCTTCCCGCCTTATTCTTTCTGGCGCGGGAACATCCGTTTACCTGACCCGCCTCTTATGGTGCAGCTCCCTTTCCCCTCCCCCTCCCCTTCCCCATTCTCCGACTGTGTCCCGTCTTTCCCCCATCACCGGCGCCCACATTTCCCCAATGTCTCCCCCGTTCCCAGTTTGCTTCTCAATTAACTTCACCCATAACATTAACATTTCCTGCAGCATCAGTCCCTCAGTTCCCATCCAATTTCTCTTCTTTGATGAAGGACCATGCTTCCTCCGCCGTCTCGAAATAATGGTGTCTCTCCTGATACGTGACCCATAGTCTTGCCGGCTGCAGCATCCCAAACTTCACCTTCCTTTTATGCAACACCTCTTTGGCTCGGTTGAAGCTCGCCCTCCTTCTCGCCACCTCCGCACTCCAATCCTGGTATATCCGTACCACAGCGTTCTCCCATCTGCTACTCCGCACCTTTTTAGCCCACCTCAGGACCTCTTCTCTGTCCTTAAGGCGGTAAAATCGCACGATTATCACCCTCGGTGGTTCTCCCGCTTTTGGTCTTCTCGACGGAATCCGATTTGCCCACTCCACCTCCATGGGGCCCGTAGGGGCCTCAGCACCCATCAGTGAGCTCAGCGTCGTACTTGCGTACGCTCCACAGTCCACTCCTTCCATACCCTCAGGGAGACCAAGTATCCGAAGGTTCTTCCTTCGCGCTCCGTTTTCTAGGGCCTCGATCCTTTCAGTGCACTTTTTATGAAGTGCCTCGTGCATCTGAGTCTTAACCGCCAGGCCCAGGATCTCGTCCTCAATATCTGTCACCCTCTGCTCCACCACGCGAAGCTCTGTCTCCTGGGTCTTTAATGTCTCCTTGAGCCCCTCAATTGCCTGTAGCATCGGGGTCAGCACCTCCCTCTTCAGCAGCTCCACGCACCGTCTCACGATTTCATCCTGCTCAGCCCCCCATGTCGCCTGCGCTTTCTCCGCCGCCATCTTGAACATCTCTCCCTCTGACCTTTTGGTCGATGATTCCTCGGGCTGCAGCCGCCGCCGCCGGTTTTTTTCCCTCCTTCGTTTGGGGGGGACTCCCTTCTCCCACACCGGGCTGGGTCGACAAAAAATTCCCCGTTGGGGCTCTTAAAAGAGCCCGAAGGTCCGTCGGAGCTGGAGCCGCCGAAACGTGCGGCTAGCTCGGCATCACTGCAACCGGAAGTCTCCATGAAACCATTGTTGATTGTCGTAAAAAGCCATTTAGTTCACTAATGTCCTTTAGGGAAGAAAATTGTTGACCTTACCTGGTCTGGATTACATGTGACTCCAGAACTACAGCAATGTGGTTGACTATTAAATTCCCTCTGAGATAGGCAATAAATGATGTCCCAGCCAGCGACAACCCACATCCTAGGAAACCTGAAGTGAGAGGTGTAAAATCTGATTGCGAAACCTTGATGGAAGCAGCTGAGGGAAAGAATAATTTAAAAGGTTTGAAAGTGTGACTTTTGAAAATGGAATTTCAAATCACTCGTGTGTAAGCCAGAGTTCAGTGAGACAAGGGGCTCATGGTATAAGAATTACCTCGGGAGATTTGTCGACTAGGTAAAATTGTTGTATAGGGCTCCTAAGACGAGTGTGTGGACCAATAGTGTCAATTTTGAGTATTTTGGGTTGCATCAGGGAGACGAGGCAGAGAGTCTGCTCTCCCCTTTGCTTGTTTCCCTAGCGATTGAACAATTGACAATGGCACTTCTGGCTTTGAGGGGTGGCGGGGCATTGGGGGAGGGGGAAAGACAGTGGAGTATCGAGTCTATTTATACGCTGATGACCTCTCATTATACGGTATGAACCTGGTTGAAAGCTTTGACAGGATTATGGGGATCTTGGAGTTTAGTCTTTTTTTGGGGTATAAGCTCAAAATGGGGGAAAAGTGAGGTATTGCTGGTATCTTGTGTTACATGTAGCGCAGAACTGGGCCCAGCTGCATAAGTTAAATCTGGCAAAACTGGTGAAGGGAACGAAGGAGGAATTTAGGAGGTGCTCAATTTTTAGTAGGGTGAGTAAGATGATACTGGGGTTCATGTAGGTGAGTCAGCAGGGCCAGGAGGGTGTTTCTGGAAAGGGATAGGTAGGAGGGGGGCTGGCGCTGCCGAATCTGCAGAATTATTATTGGGCGGTGAACATGTAGCTATGGCTCTGAAGCAGTGGGTGCTGGAGGAGAGGTTGGCATGGGGATTGATGCAGGAGGCTTCATGTAAAGGGATTAGTCTGAGGGTGCTACACCTCTTCCATTCTTGCCAACCAGGTACTCTACGGCAGCCCTATAGGATGGAAGGCATGTCCCTGTGGACGCCGATTTGTGGCAACCACAGGTTTGTTCCAGCAGTGCTGGATGTGAGGTTTTGAGGGTAGGGGCGGCTGGGGATAGAGTATTATCGAGACCTGTTTGTTGGGGTGTAGATTTGCAAAATTGGAGGAGCTTGAGAAGGTCTACTTGCTGCCGAAGGGGAATGGGTTGATGTCCCTGCAGGTGCGGGACTTTATGAGGAAGGAGTTAAGTTCGCAAGGGCAAGGTGTCGGGTGTATATATATGGGGAGCTGATGGAGAGCGATGGTGCTCCCATGGAGAAGGTCTGGCGCAAGTGGGAGGAAGAGCAATGCAAGCCGGGGTGTGGAGTGAGGCGCTGTGGGGGATAAACCCCTCCTCGTCATGTGCAAGACTGAGTCTCATACATTTTAAGGTGGTGCATAGGGCTCATATGACGTGGCCTGGGATGTCATTTTTTTTCCAGGTGTGGAGGATGGGTGTGGTCGGTGTGTAGGGCGTCAACCGAACCATGTCCATATGTTTTGGGCATGTCTGAAGTTGGAGGGGCTCTCGAAAGAGTTTGCGACTATAATGTTGAAGATATTGGGAGTGGAGATGGCACTGAGCCCGTAGGTGGCGATATTTGGGGTGTCAGAGGATCTGGGAGTGTATGTGAGAGAGAGGCTGACATGATAGCCTGATCTTGCTGTCCTGGCGGGACTTAGAGCTGCCAAAAGCAGGGGCATGGGTGAGTGACTTGGCAGGGATCCTCCACCTAGAAAAAAATCAAGTTCGCCATAAGAGGGGTGATCTCCACGAGGTGGAGGCTGTTAATTGACTTCTTTAAAGGACAGTAGCATGTCAGAGTGGGGAGGGGTTGTGTTCTGTTTGGGAGAGGGTCTGAGTGCAAAAGGAGGGGGTGGTACGGGGGAATAGGGGCAATTGTGTACTGTTTAATTGTTGCTGTTGTTTTTTGCCCTTTTCTGTTCTGTATATATTTTTCAAGAAAATATATATATTTTTAAAAAAATATTCCTGAGTTCCAATTCTTCAACCAAACATTTAGTCAGTGCTCTTATGTTTGTGAAGCACTCTGGGTCACTCTCCATGCTAAAGTTGTCTAAATACAATTTACAGTTAAAGGGTGCTTGTGGAGGATGGAGCCTTGGCATGCAGTTCCATTATATACTTTACGTAATTAAGAGGAGAAAGGGAGTTTGGTAGTGGCGGTCAGGCTTGTGGACTATGTAAATCAGTTGGTTAGTTGACCTCAATCTTGTTGCAGTGCAGAGTGTTAAATGGATCCAAACCAAATGAAGTTTGAACCAAGACACCAATCTTTTTCTTGATAGGAAATTTATTCACAGCATACAACATTACAGATTTCTGACTCTTAACTACAATCCCAGTGTCTCAGCAGCTGTCAGTTATCAGGCAAATAATGTCCATCACCTGTGCATCTTAACAACATAATCACCCAGCCATTAACACAGCAGGGAAAGAAGATATATAATAGTTAGCCATCAATTGAGCCTGATGTCTTCTACTATAGAAATCCAGGTGAAGGATAGAACTGGAGTTCAATATATAAGCTTTTGTTTACACAGATACACATTACAAACATGCAAACAAGCTAAACAAATAACAACTTCCCAATAATCGACTGCCTCTTTAGACCAGTGTTTTTCAAACTTTTTTTCCGGGGACCCATTTTTACCAACCGACCAACCTTCGGGACCCAACCCGGCCGACTTTCGTGACCCACAGCGGCCGCCCTTCGTGACCCACAGCGGCCGCCCTTCGTGACCCACAGCGGCCGCCCTTCGTGACCCACAGCGGCCGCCCTTCGTGACCCACAGCGGCCGCCCTTCGCGACCCACAGCGGCCGCCCTTCGCGACCCACAGCGGCCGCCCTTCGCGACCCACAGCGGCCGCCCTTCGCGACCCACAGCGGCCGCCCTTCGCGACCCACAGCGGCCGCCCTTCGCGACCCACAGCGGCCGCCCTTCGCGACCCACAGCGGCCGCCCTTCGCGACCCACAGCGGCCGCCCTTCGCGACCCACAGCGGCCGCCCTTCGCGACCCACAGCGGCCGCCCTTCGCGACCCACAGCGGCCGCCCTTCGCGACCCACAGCGGCCGCCCTTCGCGACCCACAGCGGCCGCCCTTCGCGACCCACAGCGGCCGCCCTTCGCGACCCACAGCGGCCGCCCTTCGCGACCCACAGCGGCCGCCCTTCGCGACCCACAGCGGCCGCCCTTCGCGACCCACAGCGGCCGCCCTTCGCGACCCACAGCGGCCGCCCTTCGCGACCCACAGCGGCCGCCCTTCGCGACCCACAGCGGCCGCCCTTCGCGACCCACAGCGGCCGCCCTTCGCGACCCACAGCGGCCGCCCTTCGCGGCCCATGCCGGCTGAACTTCACGGCCCACCAATTTCTCTTACCTTGTTTGCGACTGACAAAATGGAGGAAATAGTTTTGGGTCCCTTTGGCCCTCATACACGCTCCTCCAATGGGACCTGTTCGATAAAGGTGAAGCCTTCTGGTGTCAGGAAGTATGGAGTCTCCATCTGTCCAAAGTTGAGCTCCACAGCACAATTGTGGCACAGAACATGCGGAAATAAGGCCATGTCAGCGAGACTGACTTTCCCAATCTTAAATGCGACACCCAGATCCTGACACTTCTTGGAGTAAGAGATTTCTACTTCATCAGCATCAAAATTCAGAAAGCAACCAATCACATAATTTTCCCCAAACTTTTTGCAGCCGGCATTGTTAAAAGTGCTTTACACATTTTTGGAGATAATTTTCTTGATAAAGGCCAGTCTCCCTGCATGCAACATGTGCAAATGTTCAGAATAAAACAGAAGTCATTGTAGTACCATCTGGAAAAGGAAGACCGTCATGAAGAACAAAAGGCAATTAGGGATTTCACTCATAGACTAATTGATAAAGATGATATCCTCCAACATTTGCAGAGAATTCTTTGTATGCACCACCAATGACAGCCAGGGTAGTTGCCAATTTATGGTCTGATTGAACAACTACAATTTAATATACCATTTCACTGATCACCACATGATTCTTTCACAAAGAAGTCTCAGCTGCTAAACTCATGTTAAGGAAATATAAAACTGCCTTGATTGGGTAATTGCAGATCAACTGATTTTCCACAAAAAAATTACGTCATCATGACCCATGTCAAATTTTACATGTGCCTTTTTCATAGGCTTGCTCAGCACCACAGGTATTTCTTCAGAGATGCAATCAATGCTCAATTAATGATTTACTCTTGCTATCTTATGTGGATTACAACTCTATTCACTTCGAGATGTTGTCATCGTGAACCTAAAGAAAGTAGTGCCTTTACATATCAATCATGGGTTAATCATCATCACTTAGGGAATCAAGATAACTTTTTAACCAATCTGTCCCACAAAATGTTGAAGTAATAATACGGTCTAATATTGCATAATTAAAGTGGACCATGACTTTCGCATTCATCACAGGACTAGGGTATGTTTGGATTTAACATTATCCTTGTTCTCTTGCTCAGAAGTCTCTTATTCATGTGTCATTGCGAAGGCCCTGCCTCTTCACTTTGGGCAATTCACTGCATAATGATGCTTTGAATCACACATGAAGGACCTATCAATTGCTCTTGGGCATTCTTGAGATTTATTCTCCCATTATTGTTGTTCCTATTTTGTCTTCTGCTGCATGACAACCTGTAGATCTGCACAAGGGGCTTTATCCTCATTCCAGCTATCCTTGTTATTGACGACTGAATCCAGTATCTGGACTATTTTGAAATCTGGCAATCATTGGATCTCTATTATTGTCACAGTGGAATATCTCTTTCATTCCATGAATGTTGATGAAAAAGATGGTTTCTTCTGGATTTTTTTCTAAGGCTGCTGATATCTGATCCAGGGCCGCCGCCTCCAAGAATCAAATGCCAGTTAAAGCTAGTTGCCTGTCAATGAGGCACCTTTGTAAAATTCAGTACATTAAATGTTCATTCAGATTTGGGTATTTCCAGATTGAATTTCACCAATCTTTTATGCAATCTGTTTAAATCGATGATATATTCTGAAAGCTATCAAAGTGTGACCATGTATCATAGGCATTTAATCTTCTGTATTTCATCCAGAAACTTTAATAGAAGACCCAACCATTCATCACTATAAGATTGGGCATCAATCTTACAAAATACTTGATCCTGATTTTATTTTTTGTTGGAAACGACAACGCCAAGGCCACACTTTGTTTTCTCTTTAATAGAGTGTCCACATATCCACTTCACTCCTCCATTAGTCAGTGGTTCAGCCCCTGAGAACACAGGAAGGCTGAAATACCCTGACTTTGGTAGGACAGTGGTTAGCACTGTTGCTTCACAGCTCCAGGTCCCAACTTGGGTCACTGTCTGTGCTGAGTCTACATGTTCTCCCCGTGTCTGCGTGGGTTTCCCCCGGGTGCACTGGTTTCTTCCCACAGTCCAAAGATGTGCAGGTTAGATGGACTCTTTTTAAAAAAAATAATTTTTATTCAAAATTTTTCACAGATTATCACAACAGAAAAATAGACCCCCCCCTTACACAAACAATAAAACAACAAGAACAAAGGTGGATAGATAAACAAATTACCCCCCCCCCCCCCCACAGGGTTGCTGCTGCTGACCATCTCCTAACGCTCCGCCAGGAAGTCTAGGAACGGCTGCCACCTATAGTTCCTCAGGAAACTAAGGAAATTCGGCATGTCCACATTGACTCTTACCAACTTTTACAGAATGCACCATAGAAAGCAGCCTATCAGGCTGCATCACAGCCTGGTATGGCAACTGCTCGGCCCAGGACCGCAAGAAACTTGAGTCGTGAACACAGACCAGTCCATCACACGAACCTGCCTCCCATCCATTGACTCCATCTACACCTCCCGCTGCCTGGGGAAAGCGGGCAGTATAATCAAAGATCCCTCCCACCCGGCTCACTCACTCTCCCAACTTCTTCCATCGGGCAGGAGATACAGAAGTCTGAGAACACGCACGAACAGACTCAAAAACAGCTTCTTCCCCACTGTCACCAGACTCCTAAATGACCCTCTTATGGACTGATTTCATTAACACTACACCCTGTATGCTTCATCCGATGCCAGTGCTTTTGTAGTTACATTGTATATGTTGTGTTGTCCTATTATGTATTTTCTTTTATTCCCTTTTCTTCTCATGTACTTAATGATCTGTTGAGCTGCTCGCAGAAAAATACTTTTCACTGTACCTCGGTACACGTGACAATAAACAAATCCAATCCAATCCAATCCACCGCCTGAAGAACCCTTGCACAGATCCCCTTAAGGCAAATTTCACCTTCTCTAATTTAATAAACCCTGCCATGTAGTTAATCCATGATTCCACGTTGGGGGCCTCGCATCCTTCCACTGAAGCAGAATCCTTCGCGGGGCTACCAGGGACGCAAAGGCCAGAATACCGGCCTCTTTCGCCTCCTGCACTCCCGGCTCGTCCCCAAATATTGCGAGCCCCCCCCCCCAGCTAGGCCTAACCCTGGAATTCACTACCCGTGACACCGTCCTCGCTACGCCCCTCCAGACGCTGGACATGCCCAGAACATGTGGGTGTGGTTTGCTGGGCTCCCCGAACACCTCGCACCTCTGCTCCAAGAACACCCTTCTCGCCCTCGGGGTCTTCTTCGCCCATACGAACCCCATAATTCTCCTGTTAACCCACTTAAAGAAGGCCTTGGGGATCAGGATGGGGAGGCACTGAAACAAAAACCAAAACCTGGAGAGCACCGTCATTTTAACCGACTGCACCCTACCCGCCAGGGAGAGCGGCAGCATATCCCACCTTTTGAACTCCTCCTCCATGTGCTCCACCAGTCTCGTTAAGTTGAGCTTATGCAGGGCCCCCCAGCTCCTAGCCATCTTAACCCCCAGGTATCTAAAACTTCTTTCTGCCCTTTTTAGCGGAAGCTCACCAATCCCCCTTTCCTGGTCTCCCGGGTGCACCACGAACAGCTCGCTCTTCCCCATGTTGAGCTTAAACCCGGAGAAATCCCCAAACTCCCTAAAGATCCGCATCACCTGCGGCATTCCCCCCCCACCGGGTCCGCCATATACAATAGCAGATTGTCCACATACAACGATACCCGGTGTCTCCCCGCACCAACCCCCTCCAGTTCCTAAGCTCCCTCAGAGCCATGGCAAGGGGCTCAATCGTCAGCGCTAAGAGCAGGGGGGATAGAGACCCCTGCCTCGTCCCTCGGTATAGCCGGAAATATTCCGACCTCCTCCTGTTCGTGGCCACACTCGCCACCGGGGCCTCTTACAGCAATCTCACGCAGCTGACAAACCGCTCCCCGAATCCAAACCTCCTCAACACCTCCCACAGGTACCCCCACTCCACCCTATCAAAGGCCTTCTCCACGTCCATAGCCGCCACTATCTCCGCCTCCCCCTCCACCACCGGCATTATAATTACATTCAGGAGCCTACGTACCTTGGCATTCAACTGCCTCCCTTTCACAAAACCCGTTGATCCTCGTGTATGACCCCCGGAACACAGTCCTCAATCCTCATGGCCAATACCTTTGCTAGCAGTTTCGCATCCACATTAAGGAGTGAAATCGGCCTATACGATCCGCACTGTATGGGGTCCTTATCCAGCTTCAGAATTAGAGGAATCAGCGCCCTAGACATCGTCGGGGGCAGCCCCCCCCCCCCCCCGCCTCGTTGAAAGTCCTTACCAGCAGCGGGCCCAACAGGTTCACGTACTTCCTATAGAATTCCACCGGGAACCCATCTGGCCCTGGTGCCTTCCCCACCTGCATACTCTCCAGCCCCTTGACCAGTTCCTCCAACCCAACCGGTGCCCCCAGCCCCGACACCTGCCCCTCCTCTACCCTCGGGAACCTCAGCCGGTCCAGAAAGCGACCCATCCCCCCCTCCTCCGATGGAGGCTCAGACCGATACAGTCCGTCGTAAAAGTCCCTGAAGACCCCATTAATACCCACCGCACTTCGCACCGTGCTCCCCCCTCCATCCCTAACTCCCCGGATCTCACTCGCTGCCTCCCGCTTCCGAAGCTGGTGTGCCAGCATCCGGCTAGCCTTCTCTCCATACTCGTACACCACCCCTTGCGCCTTCCTCCACTGCACCTCCGCCTTCCTGGTGGTCAACAGGTCGAACTCTGCCTGGAGGCTCCGTCGCTCCTTGAGTAGTCCCTCCTCGGGGATCTCCTTACCATCTCCCCCACTAGCCTCTCCCTCTCCCTCCTCTCCTTCCCCTCTCTGTGGGCCCTAATGGAGATCAGCGCACCCCTGATCACTGCCTTCAGCGCCTCCCAGACCACCCCCACCTGCACCTCCCCATTATCATTGGCCTCCAGGTTCCTTTCTATACACCCCCGGACCCACCTGCTCACCACCTCGTCCGCCAACAACCCCACCTCCAAGCGCCACAGCGGGCACTGGTCCCTCTCCTCCCCCAGCTCGAGGTGCACCCAATGCGGGGCATGGTCCGAGATGGCTATCGCCGAATACTCCGTGTCCTCCACCCTCTGAATCAACGCCCTGCTCATTACAAAAAAGTAAATCCGAGAGTAGGCCTTATGAACATGGGCGAAGAATGAGAATTCGCTGGCCCTCAGCCTCTAAAACCTCCCCGGATCCACTCCTCCCATCTGGTCTAGAAACCTCCTCAGCACCTTGGCCACTCCCCCCCCAATTCCCAATTCGGGGCGTATACATTTACCAAGACCACCCGCACCCCCTGCAGCTTACCACTCACCATCACATACCTACCTCCATTGTCTGCTACGATGCTCAACGCCTCAAACGACACCTTCCCCGCCAAAATCGCCATCTCCTGATTTTTTGCATCCAACACCGAATGGAACACCTGCCCTATCCACCCCTTTCTTAGCCTTACCTGATCTGCCACCCGCAGATGCGTTTCCTGGAGCATGACCACATCTGCCTTCAGCCCCTTCAGATGCACGTACACCTGGGCCCGTTTGACCGGCCCGTTCAGGCCTCTTACATTCCAAGTTATCAGCCGGATCAGGTGGCTGCCCGCCCCGCCGATTAGCCATAACCCTTTCTAGGCCAGCCACGTGCCCGTGCCCCCCGCACTTCCTGTTCCCCCCAGCTAGGTCTCCCCCTAGCAGCATTGCTCCCCCCATTATACATTATACATCTGGGGGTGTATAGAAAGGAACCTGGAGCTGACTTAAAACTTGCATTATATCTTGGTGGATGAATTGATAACTTTGTATTGGACTGAATAATGTAGAGCAGGAAGACCAAAAACAGCAGATGCTAAAAATCTAGAAAATCTGGAAACAGTGGATCAGCATCTGTGAAGACAGGGAAAGAGGTAGGGTTAATGGTTTAGGTTGATTACCTTTCATTACATTGATCGCTGTCTGCTAGGGTTAGAGTGAAGAAGAAGGGAAAAGAAGGGTTCATGCTTCTGTTCACCATCCAATGAGTTGATAACAAATAAGGTCAGTGTAGAACATGAGCAGACTTTGGTGCAGTGCCTTTATAGTTGAATAGCATACAGGCATAGATCAAGGTTCAGTTATGAATGCCTATTTGGGTGGCTACCAGACGGCTCCAAGTTAATTGGCAGTGCAGATTGAGGAAGGGAGGAGAAATGAAAACAAATGGTGATATTGGCCAAGGTATTCTAATGGACCCCTTGTTTTTTGCACGTCTTTAAGGAATATAGATCAAATAGGGAAAGGTTTAAAAAAAAGTGAAACAAATAGATATGTTCTGCAACTTTTGGCCAAGAGTGTCGGGAGTCCTCAGAACATTATTGAGTCCAGTAATTACAGTATCAAATGATTTATCATTTGTTATTTACTGATGTGTTGTAATGGTGATCAACTATGTTGTACTTTACTAGTTGATCAGAATTGGAAAATATTTTTCTGTTACATATAGAAAAATATTTGCAATGCTTCCTATTACAGATTTTCTAAAATCCAGATGGAGAAATTGCTAGCAGTTCATTGGGAATTAGAGCATAATGTGTTCGCAAGAAACTTTCCATGTTCAGGTATCAATGTTGTATGTTACGTTTTGAATCTGGTTTTGATTTAGTTCATTGTCCTGGACTAAGAGCATTACTTGGCGAGTCAGCAAGTTACTGTCTCTTCAGAAAAGACACCTTGTTAAATGGCGACTCCATTCAGTAGCCTGATAGTGTAATATCTATGGGAATTTCAAAATATCTCTCTGATCCTGCATTTATCTAAGGAATGCCTTGTCAGAAATCCAAATTCTCCTCATATCTTAAGGATTATCAACTTCTACTGCCAGCCATAGCTGGAAAACATACAGTAACAGCTTAGTAAGTGCCGCCTGCTGAGTCTCTTATTTCTGGTAGACTTTTAAACAAGGTACATCTTGGTTCAATCCCATGCCAAAACTCCTTGTTATCTGATGTGGAGATTCACATCATTGGTGAATAGGTGCTGGGTATGTGATGTTATCTTGATGGAGCCTTGTGTCTTGTCTGGTCTTTCTGTCAAGTGCTATCCTTGTCCCCAGCCACCCATGATTCTGGAGCAGGCCAGATGCAACAATCTAATTTGCGTGTTTAGAAAAGTCAAAACATTTTCTTTCTCCCCCACTCTTTTCTCTCTCTCTCTCTCTCTCTATTTTCTGCCCCCCCCCCCCCCCCCCCCCAACACACACACAGACCCACACACAAAACAATTCTGGTATTATGATTAGTTTGGAAGATTAGCCATCTTAAAGCTTGCAATGTTTGTAGGAAATTATTCCTTTGATTAGTACATAAAATTTTAAACAATAATTGCATGTGGAGAAAATCTCAACTATACTGTATGATTGTCACAAGCATTTTAACATTAAGCCTGCTGATACAGTAAAGGGTGCTCCTAAACTGGAGTTAAAATAAATGTTTCATCTTTTGAGAGGAATATTATAGCCAACAGGCAAGTATTGTTCATTTGACATTTGGAAAAAAAAGACTATAATAGATTGTGGTATGCACCTCAAAAGTTGAATATTTGGGTTAATGGTGCCTTAGGCAGGATTTGTTAATGTTTGAATTGATAATGTTGTAATTCTATTAGCTAGCAACCTGCTTGCCAACTCCCAAGATTTTTTTTCTTTGTATGAAATCAAACTACCTGTTTCCTGCATTTTCTGTAGAGCATGTGGTGCAGAGACAGTCATGATATACTGTCTGCCCCATTTGTCATTTTGCCAGACCAGGAGACTGAATAGAGGAAGGCTGAACAGATGAGTTAAGGGCACACTGTTATTTTCATTTAGATATAAAAATAATCTCAGAAGAGAAGGAGGTAAAATATTTCAGTAGTTTAAAAATAATGCATACATGTAAGGCTTTTTGCAAATCAGATGGTTCTTACATTTGAGTTTTTTTTTTAAAATCACAAATAATCATCCTTTGTGATAATTGTAAATTTTGGACCCCGCATTACAATTTTCCAAAATTGTTCATTTTCACAGCCACTGGATGATATAACCTCAAATCTCAAGGTTCAAAATTTGACTCCTTTGCCTCAGATTACAATGTTTCATCTTCTCTCAACCAGATAAGCTTCTTATTTGAAATGCTCTGATTTTGAAGATCATAGTTGCAATGCACCAGTTGAGGGTGTTTGTGGAAATTATGCAGTTTGAAAGGCCTGTTTTTTTTCAAATCCTTTATGCATGCAGGTTACGTTTGTGGGTAACAACCTTGACTTTTAAATTTCCAAAATTGCTGGTGGAGCATCATTCAATTGATGTATTCCTTTAGTTCCTGTGGTGAAGGTTTTAAAAAATGTATTTCTTGAAACAGTAAATATGGCCCATGTCATGACATAAAAATTACACTCAATTGAGATGCACTAAAATGCTTTTGAGGCAATTTGAAGTGTGGAAAATGCAATCCAGCCCATAATTTTTACTTTTTCAATGTATGAAAAAAATCTCTTAATTTATCCGTCTTTTGCATAGCTCAGCACAAGAAATACTTCCTTTGTCTTTGAAATAGTGTTATCATGAATGTGACTTCCTGGAAAAGAGCAAGTATTCCAAGCTAGATATTTCATACACACAATTTATTTTTGACTTTGTGTTCTACCCATATTAAATCTGCACAGCATTAATTTGTATGCTGGTTATGCTTGAAATGTTAACTATTCTAAATATGTGGCTAATTTATGTAGAATTTTGCATTAATTTAGATACTTCCATTCTGTTAATTGTAACTTAATGTGTGCACATGCAATCACTGAAGAAATTAATACAATACAAGGAGTAAATTTAATAGTTGGAGCACAGATTTAATTTTAGAATATGGTATATCATCCCCTGTTTTAATTTTAAATATATATATTATATAAATACATATTAAAAAGAATGTTATAAAGTGTTGCTAATAAATTTCCCAATAATAGTGAATACTTTACTTAGAATCTCTGAAGGCATGTATTAAGAATTGTATAGCGTGATCTAAGTAAATGTATGTTGTTCATGAACACCAGAACACATTTCAGTTATGCAGAGGAAGTTCAGGAAATAGTGACGACCACTACTTGATCTCACATCTTATCATAGATTATCATAGAATTTACAGTGCAGAAGTTCAATGAGAAAAGTGATCTCACCAATTGTATTTGGTCATTTTGTTTTAGGGAACCCTATTATGCCAACGATCACAACCATTGAAACAAATGTTATAGTGAGATTTTGTATTTATATTTATAGAAGTACAGGCCACATAAATTGCATGCTGGTTTAAGTCCTGCCTGGATTTATAGTTAACACCTGGTAATTAACAATAAGCACTGCTGTGGCTGTTGGATATTTATCAACTTTAAGCATTTACCCAATTAGCTGAATTTCTGTGCCAATAAATATCGTGAAAAAAATCCTTCGTTTTCTTTCTCGTCTGTGAAATAGTAGAATGCATCACAAAACCTTTGAGTTTCTGCTCGATTGCACTTTTTTCTGGCGCATTTCCCCTGATGTTGCTGGAACCAGCATTGTGAATTTTAAGCACAAATTACATTTAGTGTAACTTGAGGTTTTGTGATCTTATGACTGTCCTGTTTCTCTACATGCTGCCCATTATCCAAAAAGAGAGCATTAGTTGTCGCATATACACTTACAATTCCCAGCTCTACCTCGCCGCCATCGCTTTTGAATCCACTACTGTCTCCAAGTTGTCTCAACAGAAATTTCACAGAAATCCAAAGCTATTAGCTTTGGACCCTGCCACAATGTCTGTTCCTTAAGTACCAACTTCATCTCCCTCTCTGGCAACTGTCTGAGACTGAATCGACTGTTCACAATCTTGAATGTTGTATTTGATTCCAAGATGAGTTTCCAACCGTGCATCTGCTCCATCATTAAGTCTGCCTATTTCCACCTCTGTAACATCACCCAAGTCAATTCCCCTCTCAGTTCATATGCTCCTCATTCATTCCAGTTAAGCAATGTGTTTATTTGAAAATTATCATGCTTGTTTTCAAAAACTTTCATGGCCTCACCCTCCACTGTAACCCCATCCAGACCTTATTATCCTCCGCGATATCTGTACTCTTCCAATTCCGGCCTCCTGCTCATTCTTGGTTTAAATTGCTCCACTGCTGGCAGCTATGCCTTCAGCTGCCAATGCCCTAAACTCGGCAATTCCTTCCTTCCTTAACATCTTGCGCTCTGCCTTTCTTTTCTCTCTTAATATGCTCCTTAAAACTACCTCCAATGTCTCTTCATGTGGCTTGTTGTTATATTTTGTTTGTGTTCTTGTCAAGTGCCTTGGAATGTTTTACTACATTAAATGCACAATATTAAATAGCTCTAGTTTTTAAAATATTGTGCAAGAAGCAGGCCCCTGTCACTCAAAACTGGCCACAATCCCATGTTACTTAAACAGCATTAGCCATTTCTGCTAGTTGTGTTCATCTGCAAGTTTTCAAGAAAGCTCCAAAAATTAAGCTGGAATGTTTGGGCACTAGGACAATAATAGGTACCTTTTTTAAATGATATTTTTTCATTTCTAAGGAACTCACTGTTGTATCCTAATCTAATGGGAAAATAGTTTGTGCAATTTTGGCCAGTTTCAGCAGTTTAAAATCAAGTCACCCTCGGGTGGTATATTGGCACTGATTTAAAATGCTTAGTTTTGCAATAAATCCATTTCCAGGCTTATTATTTAAACTTACCACAACGAATGTTCTTCAAACAGTTTTTTTAATGACTGTTTTAAACATTGACCCATTGCACTGGTTTAGGCAGCCTTTGTATTTGATGATTTGCAAATGAATTTGAGCAGGGAGAAGAGTAGGAGAAAGGACTTCTAAACACCAGCGCAATTTGTTCTGGAGTCTCTGATTCTGCCCCAGGCAGGAGCTTTGCACCAATGTTTCTCAGGGAATGTTTGGAAAAACGAAGCACGAATATTACTTTTTTTGGCCAGTATTTTGACAAAATCACTGTTACAAAGAGCCCAAACCGTTCATTAAGAACCAGTGGATAAAATCGTTTGCAGTGATAGATTATTGAGCATTTTACTTGGTTTCAACTTGCATGTCAATTTTTTATCTTCTGTTCTATTCTGTATGAATTTGGAAGATTCAAATGATTGGAGTGCTCTAGTTGGTTCATCAGAATAATGTAGAAACTCCGGTATTATGGTGTTATGGGCATCAAAACTTAAGAAATAGAAGCAGGAGGTGACAACACAGCCCATCAAGCATGGTCTGCCATTCAGTATGATCATGGATGACCTTGGGCTTGAACTCCACGTGTCCCCCAGCCTAAAATGTATTCAGTGTGCATCCATTCTCCTCTTGGGTAGAGGATTACGAAGATTTACAACTCTTTGAAGAAATTTCTCCTAATCTCAGTCCTAAATGTTGAGCACATGGTGTGATTAATGGTGTAAGCAATTTTGGCCTTCATATGATTCAACAAAATCAGTTCTCATTCTTCTAAACAAGACAACATAGACCCAATTTAACCAGTCTCTCAGCATGGGACAATCCTCCCAACCCAAGGAGAGGAACCTTTGCTGTAATGTGTCTAATGCAAGTACATCCTTCTTTAAATATGAAGGACAAAATTGCTTGCAGTATTCCAGATCTCATCAAAACCCCAAACAATTGTAGCAAGACTTATTTATTCTCCTACTCCAATCTTCTTAGAATAAAGGTCAACATACTTTTTACTTTCCTAATTGCTAGCGATATCTGGTAATTAGTCATAGTCCAAAATAACCATAGACAGCTCTCTCCATTAGAGAGATAATTAGTTATATAGCTTGGTGGGTACCCCTTTACATCAAGCATGGGCAAGGTGAGGACCTCTATTAACTGCCATAACTGGTATTGGGATTGAACCCATGCTGTGGCATTGTTTTGCTCCATACCCAGACAACGGAACTAATTGAAAAATCCCTTGGTTTACTAATGTTCCAACTTTGTGTTACCTGCATGCTAACTTTATGTTCCTTGTGTGAGCACACGCAAATATCTCTGAATATGTCTGAATATCAACATTTACAAGTCGCACACCTTTTAAAAGCTATTCTGCTTTAGTATTCTTGCATCCAAAGTGAATAACATCATACTTCCCCACGTTATATTTCATCTTGTCACCTGGTTACTCACTCACCTAACCTGCCCATTTCTCCTTGCAGTCCCTTTGTGTCTTCTTCACAGCCTACATGCCCATCTAATTTTGTATTGTCAGCAAACTTAGATGCATTTATTTCTGTCTCTTCATATAAGTCATAAACTTAGGTCGTAAATATTTGAGGCCACAGCACTGATCCGTGCAGCACTCTAGTAACAGCCTGGCAAATTGAAAATGCTCTATTTACCCCACTCTACTTCCTGTCTGTTAATCAGTCCTCTATCCATGCTAATCTATCACCCCCAACTCCATGGGTTGTTCTGTATTAACCTTTTGAGTGAAACTTTATCAAATGCCTTTGGGAATCCAAGTGTTTTAGTACTATTCTATTTATCTGCCCACTAGTTACATCCTTAAAAAAAATTATTTTAAAAAAATTGTCAGGCATTATTTTCCTTTCATGAAACCATGCTGACTTGTTCTAATTATACTATGTGTTTCTAAGTGAATTGTTAAGAGTTCTTTAATAATAGATTCCAGCACTGTCCTGATGGTTGATGTCAGGCTTACTAGCCTGTAGTACCCTTCTTTCTTGAATAGTGGAATTGCATTTGCTAATTTTCAACCTGCTGGGGCTGTTCTAGAATGTCATGAATTTTAGAAAATCACAGCTCGCCCACTCAGTATCTTTGCTGCTATCTCCTTTAAGACCCTGGGATGTAGGCCATCCGATCCTGGGAATTTACCTAATTTTAGTCATTTCTACAGTAATTAGCCCTTAGGCTACCCTCAATTTCTGGTGTGTAGCTTTTGTCTTTCATTGTGACGATGGACACAAAATATTTGTTTAATGTCTCTGTCATTTCTTCGTTCCCCATTATGATTTCTCCTGCTTCTAAGGGGCCAACGTTTCCTTTAGCTCCTTGTTTTCTTTTTATCCACTTAGAAAATGTTTTTTATTTTCTTGAATAATTTTTCCCTTTTTTATCAACTTTTTCAGTGGCCCTGTGCTGTTTTCTAAAACATTCCCAATCTTCACACTAGTGAGACTCTAATGTTAATCTAGGTAAAGTCGCCATAGTCCCAGATGACCACAGGCTGCTTTCCCCTTTTAAGGGGAAGAGCTGACTGGGGTGGGGATTTAGCCTGAGGATGACCATAACTCAGCAGAGGGGCAAGGTTGAGAAGGCGGGTCTTCATGAATAACCTCAGCCGGTACAGGAATTGAACCCGCGCTGCTTGCCTTGCTCTGCATCACGAACTAGCTGACTAGCCAAGTATGCTAAACCCACCCCCAATGTTTTAATTTAATACTGTGCTTAATCTCCTTTGTAAACTACAGATGGATTTTTCTCATTTTTTTTTCTTTTTCAATGGAATTAAAAAAAAAAAATAATTGCATTGTTTATTCAAATGTTTCCCGCTGTTTTTGGTGCCATACATTTTAGTCTATTTACCTAACCCAGACAACCGGCATACCTGTGAAATTGGCTTTGCTTAAGTTTAAGATTCTTGTTTGTTATTGGTGTGTTGTGTTCAAACTTGATGTGGCATTTAATTGTATTATGATCACCATTTCCCAGTGGACCTTTTTGCTATCATATTTCTGATCAGCTGTCCCTTATTGCACAATACTAGATATATGATAACTTTATCCCTAGTTCATTCCACAATGTGTTGCTCCAGGTAACTGTCACAATCATTCTAAAAACTCATCTTCCAGACCACCTTTTCTAATTTGGTTGGTTCAGTTGATATGAAGATTAAAGTCACCCACATTGTCTTTGCTAAAAATGGCAATAATTTTTTGTTTAATGATCTGTCCAATGGTATGACTACTGTTGGGGAGCCTATAAACTACTCCAACCACGTTTTCTGGTCCTTGCTATTCCTAATCGTAATTCATACTGATTATACTTCCTAATTTCCTGGGCCAAGATCCTTTTTGACTAATGTCCTTATGACATCCTGACTTCTTTTGGATTCAGCCCATCTTTTAGAAATCACCAGATCCCTCCAGTGCAGAAGGAGGTCATTCGGCCCATCAAATCTGAATGACCCTCCGAAAGAGCTCCCAACCTAGGTTCTCTACACATTCTATCCCCGCAACCCAACCTGCACATCTGTAGACACTTAAGGGGCAAATTATCATGGCCAATACACCGAACCTGCACATCTTTGGACTGTGGGAGGAACATAGAGCACCCAGATGAAACCACCAACAACATGGGAGAAGATGTAAAATCCACACAGTCACCCAAGCCCCTGGTGCTGTGATGCAGCAGTGCTAACCACTGTGCACCATGTTGCCATTTTGATGTACATTGGAATATTCCCAACCTTGGCCACCTTGTAACCATGTCTTTGGTTACAGACACTGAATGGCGATCAGATCTAATCATTTATCCTTGTTATGCTATTCACCCATCTTATTTTGGATGCTGTGTGCATTCAGATAAAGTGACTTCAATTTTATTATTTTACTATAATTCCCTACGTGGTCCTAACACTCTGTATTGTTACCATTAAATACCCTTCCCCTTCCTGGCTTTTCTTTGCCCATATAGATGTACATTTCTATTGAATTAATTTTTCTCTCGTATTTATAAATCTACCTTCACTTGAAGTCCTCCTCCTCCTACCCCCCCTTTTTGTTTAAAGCCATTTTTCCCTAGTCTGACCATATTTACTGGTGCACTCTTTGCTTGTACGTCCTGTCCCTTCCAGTCACACTTTGATTATCATTAGCCATAGTTACCCTGCACTATTGTCCATTCTCTTTAACTTTTCAAAATCTGTTATTTAACTCCTTCTCTGCAGGTCAAGTTATATGTCTCACCAGTACACAGGCCTATTCAGGTGAAGGCTGTCCCATCGGGTCAGCCCTCTCTCTTCTCAGTGTTGCTGCCCATGTCCCATGAATCAAAACTCGTTTTGCTGGCATGAATCTTCAAACCATATATTCATCTTTGTTCTTATTTACCCCATTCCAATTTACTTGTGACACAATGGACAAACTGTGCAGCCTTCTGGACTTGTGCTTTTGACTATTTGGAACAATATCTAGCCCTCCAACATAGCTTTGTGATAAATGAGTGTGTGTGTATAAATATATATATTTATACATATATGCACACAGGCAATGTGTCTACTAAAGATGTAATTAAGGTATTGTAAAAGTGAGGTCACCATTGTTTCTCACCATTTACTTGTGTACATATAGATAACTAATGGAACAATGTTTTGATTGCAGGAGATTTCCTGGGGTATGGATAATTTGTTGAAGTGTGTTTAGTCCTAGCTAAGCAGTTCATGGAAAATCGTAGTGGGATTCAGATGATGTAATTAATGGGAGGAATCAGGTCTGTCTGTAGTTTTGCAGTCTGTTATAGGATTTTAAATTGAACAGCAGTTTGTCATAGGAGTTGAGTCTGATAAGACAGAAGGATTTTCAGGGTGTTCCTGAAAGCATCTCTCTCTCCAAAGGTCTGCACCGATAAGCAAGTAACCCTGGTTGTTAACTTTATTTATCAATGGATTTTGAACTGCATTGGGTTGCTTTGTTGGATTATATAGAGTGGCAACGGTACGTAGGTTAAAGTTTTTTTCTTTTATTTAAAAACTGTTTAACTTCAGTTTCTTTGATAATGTGGTTAATTCCGTGCTTAAATTAAAGTTTGTTTTAACATAAAATATATCTATTTGTCAGGGTCATCACTCGTGTGGTGATGAATCCTTTCCTCTCAGTTTTACAAATTGAATATTAGTTGGGTCTGATCCGGGATCCTAACAGCTTGAAATAGCAGACTTACTGTGAAAATTATTTACTGTCGAACAATTCCATGTCACAATATTTTGGCGGCTGAAAATGCAGTGACACAAAATGATGACATGTTCATATCAGGATTTGTCAGTTTAAACTTGTCTTGGTGTATTATGGGAAGGAGGCACTAAGTGGAACCAGAAAATGCTAGAAAAACTCATCAGGTCAGTCAGTTTCTGTAAAGACAAGGCGTGTTATGATATTTTGCATGAATAGACTTCAGAATTGATCTCTGATCTGTGAATCGAGAAATTCA
This sequence comes from Scyliorhinus torazame, assembly GCF_047496885.1. Taxonomy (NCBI): domain Eukaryota; kingdom Metazoa; phylum Chordata; class Chondrichthyes; order Carcharhiniformes; family Scyliorhinidae; genus Scyliorhinus; species Scyliorhinus torazame. The sequence goes on from NC_092709.1 coordinate 102,061,166, forward strand.
GTTTTCTATTACAATTTCCAGCATTTTCTTTCCTTAATCGAGGTTGAACTGAAGGTGAAGCACAAATGAAGTAACAGCTGGCATCAGAAATGTGGTAACTTCAGCTATGGCCATAGATAGAAAGATTTGTCCAGGAATTTTTGGAAATTATTTTTATTGATTTCCAAAAGAGGAAAGAAACAAAATTCAAGACAGTACCGAAATACCGCTCCCCTCCCCCAATAAACAGACAAACAAAAACGTGCAAACAAAAGTAAATTTAACAGTTGACAGTAATTAACTTGTTAAAGGAAGGAATTTCATTAATGTTTCCAGATCTCTGCTGTGATTTCAAAGTATCTTTCATTACCTTAGTAGACAAAACGGTTCATAATGTTTCTTTTATTCTTTTGTGAAATGTATTGGAATTTTGTGTTACTGACAATGCAAATGTAAACGATTTTATCATGAGTGGTGTTTTCTTATTTCTTTTGTAGAAGTGTTGTAGTAGCTCCTAAAAAACCTCGGATTGCTGTTGGAAGTGAAACTGTTACTCCTGCCACTACAGATGCTGTTAGTGTGGTCTCTACAACTGACTCTGTGGAGGATCCTGCCGTTGAACCTACAGGCAAGTCTCTGTTCGTTTCTTTGCAGTGCAGATGTTCTGAGAGTAGATTAATTACTCATGCTGAAATGCTGTATAATTTAGAAACCATTTCCAACAGCCATCCTTGCCATTAAGCACTTGCCTAATATTCATTTAAGTTTGTGTTTAATTTACCGGGTTGAAAATGTTTTTGTTAGAATATCATAAAAGGTTGTTTTCAGGCAGTTCCTGATTTTTCAACAAGATAGGCCTTTGGGATTATTGGCAAATTAGAGATTTTTCTGCTTTCTATAAAATTGATTTCTGAAACTATCTGACACAGTCATAGAACAAGCAACCACTTAACATGTGAGCTGTTAACATACTATGTTGCAACCTGCTCTATGTGCTCATGTCAATCTTTTTAGGATTTGGTGGCATATGTCCTTAATGTTATGGATCTTTCTTGATACCATGATGTTAAATTTGAACCATTTGTGAATACTTCTTGTGCAGTAAAAGTTGGATGGATCATTAAAGGTTGATTGCATTTGATTGTGGTACCCGCCTGTAAAATGCTGGTATTTTGTGCCTCTTTGAATTACTTCAGAATTGATTGGCATACTGTTTTAGACTGATGTGCAAAAACTGTAAAGATTGCCTCCAACATGAAATATTTTTAAATGTATGCAGTAACCATATACATTATTGTTCTAAAATTTTTAAAACCAGTTTATTATAGTCCTAATATGAAAAAGCTGTATTTATGTCAGCAATATATATTTTATGATGATGGCATATACCCTTTAAAAAATAGGTTTGACACCAAACAGACTTGTAATAATCAAATTGCAGTCTTTTTTAAAAGCTCAACAAATAGCAATTTTTTCCCCATGTTTTTAATCACACACTAGTGGACCCATTACTAGATTAGTCCCTGATGAATTTGTATAAACAATGGATTTACTTCAGTAGGATACTAGACAGATGATCTATTTGCATTTTCTTTCAAGTCTCCATGAAGGTCTGTTAAACTGTCATTCAAAAGGAGCCAGTTTATCAGTGAGGGATTAACAGAGATAAGTCAATTTTGTTGTACATGTTTGATTGGGCTACTGCATCTGGCCAGATTTACTCTCTGTTCAAGTCAGTTCGAGAATTATTTAACTCTGATATGTGCATATTATGGTTTCACAAGTGAAACTTATTTTCTTGTCTGCATTGCTTTTTAGCGTGTTAAAATTCAATTCCTCAGTCATTATTATGTAAACTTTTATTCACAATTTGTTAACTTGAAAAATATAATTTTTTTTTCTTTACTTCCCTCCCAAACGCCAGTTGGTTTCAAAACTAGAATCTCACCATGTGCCATTCTCGTGCATCAGTTAAAAAGTCATGAACAAGATTTCTGGATAACTGGGGCTCTTTCTGGGGAAGGTGGGACCTCTACAGACAGGATGGTCTACATCTGAACCTGAGGGGCACAAATATCCTGGGGGGGAGATTTGTTAGTGCTCTTTGGGGGGGTTTAAACTAATGCAGCAGGGGCATGGGAACCTGGATTGTAATTTTAGGGTACGGGAGAATGAGAGTATAAAGGTCAGGAGCACAGATTTGACGTCGCAGGAGGGGGCCAGTGTTCAGGTAGGTGGTTTGAAGTGTGTCTACTTCAATGCCAGGAGTATACAAAATAAGGTAGGGGAACTGGCAGCATGGGTTGGTACCTGGGACTTCGATGTTGTGGCCATTTCGGAGACATGGATAGAGCAGGGACAGGAATGGATGTTGCACGTTCCGGGGTTTAGGTGTTTTAGTTTCTCTTAGTAAGCTCAGAGAAGGAGGCAAAAGAGGGGGAGGTGTGGCGCCGCTAGTCAAGAGCAGTATTACGGTGGCGGAGAGGATGCTAGATGGGGACTCATCTTCCGAGGTAGTATGGGCTGAGGTTAGAAACAGGAAATGAGAGGTCACCCTGTTGGGAGTTTTCTATAGGCCTCCAAATAGTTCTAGGGATGTAGAGGAAAGGATGGCGAGGATGATCCTGGATAAGAGCGAAAGTAACAGGGTAGTTATTATGGGAGACTTTAACTTTCCAAATATTGACTGGAAAAGATATAGTTCGAGTACATTAGATGGGTCGTTTTTTGTACAGTGTGTGCAGGAGGGTTTCCTGACACAATATGTTGACAGGCCAACAAGAGACGAGGCCACGTTGGATTTGGTTTTGGGTAATGAACCAGGCCAGGTGTTGGATTTGGAGGTAGGAGAGCACATTGGGGACAGTGACCACAATTCGGTGACGTTTACGTTAATGATGGAAAGGGATAAGTATACACCGCAGGGCAAGAGTTATAGCTGGGGGAAGGGCAATTATGATGCCATTAGACATGACTTGGGGGGGGTAGGTTGGAGAAGTAGGCTGCAAGTGTTGGGCACACTGGATAAGTGGAGCTTGTTCAAGGATCAGCTACTGCGTGTTCTTGATAAGTATGTACCGGTCAGCCAGGGAGGAAGGCGTAGAGCGAGGGAACCGTGGTTTACCAAGGAAGTGGAATCTCTTGTTAAGAGGAAGAAGGAGGCCTATGTGAAGATGAAGTGTGAAGTTTCGGTTGGGGCGATGGATAGTTACAAGGTAGCGAGGAAGGATCTAAAGAGAGCGCTAAGACGAGCAAGGAGGGGACATGAGAAGTATTTGGCAGGTAGGATCAAGGAAAACCCAAAAGCTTTCTATAGGTATGTCAGGAATAAGCGAATGACTAGGGTAAGAGTAGGACCAGTCAAGGACAGGGATGGGAAGTTGTGTGTGGAGTCTGAAGAGATAGGCGAGATACTAAATGAATATTTTTCGTCAGTATTCACTCAGGAAAAAGATAATGTTGTGGAGGAGAATGCTGAGACCCAGGCTATTAGAATAGATGGCATTGAGGTACGTAGGGAAGAGGTGTTGGCAATTCTGGACAGGCTGAAAATAGATAAGTCCCCGGGGCCTGATGGGATTTATCCTAGGATTCTCTGGGAGGCCAGGGAAGAGATTGCTGGACCTTTGGCTTTGATTTTTATGTCATCATTGGCTACAGGAATAGTGCCAGAGGACTGGAGGATAGCAAATGTGGTCCCTTTGTTCAAAAAGGGGAGCAGAGACAACCCAGGCAACTATAGACCGGTGAGCCTCACGTCTGTAGTGGGTAAAGTCTTGGAGGGGATTATAAGAGACAAGATTTATAATCATCTAGATAGGAATAATATGATCAGGGATAGTCAGCATGGCTTTGTGAAGGGTAGGTCATGCCTCACAAACCTTATTGAGTTCTTTGAGAAGGTGACTGAACAGGTAGACGAGGGTAGAGCAGTTGATGTGGTGTATATGGATTTCAGTAAAGCGTTTGATAAAGTTCCCCACGGTAGGCTATTGCAGAAAATACTGAGGCTGGGGATTGAGGGTGATTTAGAGATGTGGATCAGAAATTGGCTAGCTGAAAGAAGACAGAGGGTGGTGGTTGATGGGAAATGTTCAGAATGGAGTTCCGTTACAAGTGGCGTACCACAAGGATCTGTTCTGGGGCTGTTGCTGTTTGTCATTTTTATCAATGACCTAGAGGAAGGCGCAGAAGGGTGGGTGAGTAAATTTGCAGACGACACTAAAGTCGGTGGTGTTGTCGACAGTGTGGAAGGATGTAGCAGGTTACAGAGGGACATAGATAAGCTGCAGAGCTGGGCTGAGAGGTGGCAAATGGAGTTTAATGTAGAGAAGTGTGAGGTGATTCACTTTGGAAGGAATAACAGGAATGTGGAATATTTGGCTAATGGTAAAGTTCTTGGAAGTGTGGATGAGCAGAGGGAACTAGGTGTCCATGTACTTAGATCCCTGAAAGTTGCCACCCAGGTTGGTAGGGTTGTGAAGAAGGCCTATGGAGTGTTGGCCTTTATTGGTAGAGGGATTGAGTTCCGGAGTCAGGAGGTCATGTTGCAGCTGTACAGAACTCTGGTACGGCCGCATTTGGAGTATTGCGTACAGTTCTGGTCACCGCATTATAGGAAGGACGTGGAGGCTTTGGAGCGGGTGCAGAGGAGATTTACCAGGATGTTGCCTGGTATGGAGGGAAAATCTTATGAGGAAAGGCTGATGGACTTGAGGTTGTTTTCGTTGGAGAGAAGAAGGTTAAGAGGAGACTTAATAGAGGCATACAAAATGATCAGGGGGTTAGATAGGGTGGACAGTGAGAGCCTTCTCCTGCGGATGGAAATGGATGGCACGAGGGGACATAGCTTTAAACTGAGGGGTAATAGATATAGGACAGAGGTCAGAGGTAGGTTCTTTACGCAAAGAGTGGTGAGGCCGTGGAATGCCCTATCTGCAACAGTAGTGAACTCGGCATTGAGGGCATTTAAAAGTTTATTGGATAAGCATATGGATGATAATGGCATAGTGTAGGTTAGATGGCTTTTGTTTCGGTGCAACATCGTGGGCCGAAGGGCCTGTACTGCGCTGTATCGTTCTGTGTTCTATGTTCTAATGTCTTGCTAGATTTTAAAGCAACTTCAAATGCTTTCTTTACAACATTGGGTTAATTATTAAAATTCTGTTTCAAAACCGGTCAAAGTGTTGCTTAGGAATTTCTGTGGAATCTGGTCTGCTGATGCATTTAAAATTGTGGTCTACTTGCCATTGGAGATGTGTGCAGCCATTTCAGATGTTTAAACATTATTTTTTTTCTCTGATGGCTTAACATATTTATTCAGTGAGTAGCCAATTCATGCAGACCACACAATTCCCAGGTTGGATCCAAGGTTGTGCTAGTTCAGTATTATCAGCTGGGGAGCTGATAGTACTTAAATTCTCTTCAGTGCGTTGGCTAAACTAAAGCATATGGTAGTCCTCTGGCTTGATGGTGATGGAGGTATGAGAGATAGAGTGGGCAATGCAATTGTAGATAGTGGTGATATACAATCCTGCAGATGCTGCTGTTGACCAACAGTGCCTCATGGATGCCCAAATTTGAGCTGCTGGATCTATTCTTAATCTATTCCATTTAGTGCAGTGGTAATAACACAGCATGATGGAAGGTGTCCTCCATATGAAGATGGAACTTGGTCTTCATAAGGACTGTACAATGGTAACTCCTTGTAAGATTTTGGGTTTGTGAGCCACAGCTGCCTAGTCGAGTGTTTATAAGTAATTTTAAGGCAGTTTATTAAGTTTATAAGAACCAAAAGGTTAGATATGATGCATTAGCTTAATAGACAGGAAAAGTATAAAACTTGTGATAGTTGAGAGTGGTTTACTGATCCGAACGGCCAGTTGGCACTGTATGTTGATATCAGTAGCTTGTTATAGCAGTATTCTGCCAATTCTGTGCAAAATGTTTGGGTGATCTTCACCTGTCTTCCTTGCTCTTGCTTGGTCCATCTTCTATCTGAGCAAGGTGTCTGCCTAGCAAGGATTGCCTCATGTCTCTGAGCACTCGTTAATATACTTTTTTGGTAGGGTTAGTAGCTGACCCGTATCAATCACCTATTCAAACCTTTCTGACCAATGGATATAGGATAGGTACCCAAGATATCAGGGAAATCATCTCTCTTACCCCACTGATCTCAGGGTAGGGTAATGAATGACACCAGAAGTCTTTCTACTATCAGTTCAGGAATGTTTGTGGAATCTAATGACCTCAATGTTTTGAGTGCAGTCTTTATGACCTTTATCTTGCCTTGGTCTCTGACTCCTTATAACTCTTCGGGTTTTTTTTTGAGAGAGTGATATAATTAAACAGTGTGCTAGCTCGTACCATGAGAGTTCTTCACCATTCTTAAAAAAACAACATTTTCTTAAAGGTCTCTATTTCTTACATCCATATTCCATGATGTTATGATTGTGGTGCTGAACCAATTGATCTGGTTGAGTAATAAGAAAGCATGAGTTTACATCCACCAGGGCAGTTTCAGAGTTTGAGTTCGGTTTACTGAAAGAAAAACTAGTAATTTTAAAAAAGATTTGAAAATTTAAAAAAACATTGCGGATTTTTCATTATAAATAAAATAATATAAAACAGTTAATTCAAGTTACAATGCAAAAAGAATACAAACAATCAAGAACCCCCCATTAACATAACCCTCCATTAACATAACCCCCCCAACATTAAACTAAATCCCTTAACAACTGACGGTGACTCACTCTTTAATAAAGGAAATTAATGGCTGCCATCTTAGGTAGAACCCTTCTGCCGACCCCCTAATGGTGTACTTTACCTTCTCCAAATGTAAAAACAACATGAGGTTACCCAACCAAACCGAGGCATTGGGCGGAACAGATCTCCACCCACATAGAACTTGCCTCTGTGCTATTAATGAGGAAAAGGCGAGGACATTCCGCCTTCATCCCTGTCTGCAGCACCGGCGACTCGGAGACACCGAAAATAGCCCCAGTGCACCATGACTCCAGATTAACAAGTTACTAAAGAAAGAGACCCAGAAACTCACTAACTTGGGACAAAACCAGAACATACGAGTGTGGTTAGCCGGCCCCCAAGAACAATGCTCACAGCTGTCCTCCACCCCAGAGAAAAAAACGCTCACCCTCGTCTTCATCAAATGATCCCTGTGCACCACCTTGAATTGGATCAGACTCCGCTGAGTGCAAGTGGCCTTGGAGTTGACCCTGCGAAGAGCCTCGCTCCACGTCTCATCATCAGAGTAGGACCCAATTCACCCTCCCATTTTACCTTTAACTCATCCAAAGGCGCCGACTCCGCTGACAATATCTGGTAGTAAAAATGCAAAATGCCTCCCGCACCAGACCCGGATGAAGACAAAATCCTCTTCAACTGGGAGGTGGGTGCCAAGGGAAAAACCTTACATGGAAAATCGCGCATCTGAAAGTATCTAAACCGATTGGGACCAGTGAGTTGAACTTTTTCCTACAGCTCCGTAAAGCTGCCAAACCTTTCTTCTCCGGGCAAGTCCCCTAACCTCTCCAAACCCTTCCCAGCCCATGACCTAAACGTTCAGACTAACCTGATGTCAAAAAGTGGTGATTACTGTAGATAGGGGCCAGCAAAGACATGAGTGAAGTTTAAAATGCTTTCTGAACTGTTTCCAGATTCCCAGGGTGAACGACATTACTGGATTTAAGGAAAATCTTGCCAAGAGAATGGCAATGATGTCATTACTAATGCACTGAGGCTGGAATCCTTGGAGCCCCCAAATGGAACCCGGATCACGAAACCGCCCCAGTACTTTCTCAATATTGGCTACCCAATAAAATAATAAATTTGGTAAAGCTTGACCTCCTGATTGTCTGTCTCTTTGGAGGAACACCCTACGGATCCTTGGGGTTTAACCTGTCGAAATACTTTGTTAATTCTAGCAAAGAAGGACTTGGGGAGAAAAATGAAAAAGAAATAAAAATCTCGGGAGCATAGTCCCTAAATAGTCAGGACCCTCCCCACCAAGGACAGGGGAGGTTACCCCACTTCTGTAAGTCAGATTTGACACCATTTACCAGAGAAGTACAATTTAATTTCTGAAGCAAGGCCCAATCATGGGCATCTGGACACCGAGTCAATGAAAGCTGAATCTGGCAAGGCGAAAAGGTAACATCTCCAGATGGGCTCCCCTCCCCGGGGATTTACTGGGAGGTATTTGCTCTTATCCAGAGAAGGAGCCAAAGCTCCCAAGCAGCTTCATTATCTCATCCATACCGGATAATATAAAGAAGCAGATCATCTGCATACAACGGCACCCGATGCTCCACCCCTCCCCAGTTTATCACCCTCCACTTATTGGAAGACCTCAATATTATATCAATATTAATACAAGCATTTCTATTGCTAAAGCAAATAGGTGCGGAGACATGCCCCTATTCAACATGAAAGTAGCCCGAGTTCAAAGTATTTGTGCGAACACTAGCAGTGAGAGCCCTATACAGTGAACAAATCCAGAATATAAACTTTTGCCTGAATCCAAGAAGCTCAGAGATATCCCCACTCCACCCTATCAAATGTCTTCTCCGCATCCAGGGAAACAATCGCCTCCAGTTCTGGTATTGAAGGGGGGGAGAGGGCAACCTTCAATAGCTGATGTATATTGGCCGACAGTAGCCAACCTTTTGACTAAGCCGGTCTAGTCTTCCGAGATCCTCACTGTCTTCAGGTGATGCCCGGAAGACTGGAGAATAGCCAATGTTGTTCCTCTGTTTGAGAAGGGTAGCAAGGATAATTCAGGGAACTACAGGCCAGTGAGCCTTACGTCAGTGGTAGGGAAATTACTGGAGAGAATTCTTCGAGAAAGGATCTACTCCCATTTGGAAGCAAATGGACGTATTAGTGAGAGGCAGCATCGTTTTGTGAAGGGGAGGTCGTGTCTCACTAACTTGATAGAGATTTTCGAGGAGGTCACAAAGATGATTGATGCAGGTAGGGCAGTGGATGTTGTCTATCTGGACTTCAGTAAGGCCTTTGACAAGGTCCCTCATGGTAGACTAGCACAAAAGGTGAAGTCACACGGGATTGGGGTGAGCTGGCAAGGAGGATACAGAACTGGCTAGGTCATAGAAGGCAGAGAGTAGCAATGTAAGGATGCTTTTCTAATTGAACGGCTGTGACTAGTGGTGTTCCGCAGGGATCAGTGCTGGGCCCTTTGCTGTTTGTAGTATATATAAATGATTTGGAGGAAAATGTAACTGGTCTGATTAGTAAGTTTGCAGACGACACAAAGGTTGGTGGAATTGCGGATAGCGATGAGGACTGTCGGAGGATACAGCAGGATTTAGATTGTTTGGAGACTTGGGCGGAGAGATGGCAGATGGAGTTTAATCCAGACAAATGTGAGGTAATGCATTTTGGAAGGTCTAATGCAGGTAGGGAATATACAGTGAATGGTAGAACCCTCAAGAGTATTGAAAGCAGAGAGATCTAGGTGTACAGTTCCACAGGTCACTGAAAGGGGCAACACAGGTGGAGAAGGTAGTCAAGAAGGCATACTGCATGCTTGGTTTCATTGGCCGGGGCATTGAGTATAAGAATTGGCAAGTCATGTTGCAGCTGTATAGAACCTTAGTTAGGCCACACTTGGAGTATCGTCTTCAATTCTGGTCGCCACGCTACCAGAAGGATGTGGAGGATTTAGAGAGGGTGCAGAAGAGATTTACCAGAATGTTGCCTGGTATGGAGGGTATTAGCTATGAGGAGCGGTTGAATGAACTCGCTTTGTTCTCACTGGAACGACGGAGGTTGAGGAGCGACCTGATAGAGCTCTACAAAATTATGAGGGGCATAGACAGAGTGGATAGTCAGAGGCTTTTCCCCAGGGTAGAGGGGTCAATTACTAGGGGGCATAGGTTTAAGGTGCGAGGGGCAAGGTTTAGAGGAGATGTACGAGGCAAGTTTTTTTACACCGAGGGTAGTGGGTGCCTGGAACTCGCTGCCGGAGGAGGTGGTGGAAGCAGGAACGATAGTGACATTTAAGGGGCATCTTGACAAATACATGAATAGGATGGGAATTGAGGGGTACAGACCCAGGAAGTGTAGAAGATTGTAGTTTAGTCGGGCAGCATGGTCGGCACGGGCTTGGAGGGCCGAAGGGCCTGTTCCTGTGCTGTACTTTTCTTCTTTGTTCTATAGGTCTGTGAGGCAGGACTTTGAGCGCAGTGTCAGCACTTTGCAAATAACTTAGCATCCACATTCAAAAGCAAAACAGGTCAATACGAACCACATCCCACAGGGTCCTTGTCCTTCTTAAGGATTCGGGAAATAGAGGCCTGCGCATGTGTAAAGGGCAGCAAATCCTGGGACAAAGAGTCGTCAGAGGGATCAATTGTTCCGCAAACTTCTTATAAAACTCAATGGGGAAGGGCATCAGGGCCAGGAGCTTTACCCGTCCAGATGAAGCCAATATATGTCCGAATTTCCACTAGTCTCTCACTCGCTCTCGCAATCTCGCTCGCTCTCTCTCCTCTTCTTCTTCCCCTCCCAAATCACTGGAATGGTAAGCTTTCTGCTGGGAGCTCTGACCTACAGAGATCACGATGAAATGTTTCAAAAGCCATGTTGACCAGACTGTCACTTGAGTCCCTTATCTATACACTTGGTGGAGACAAGAAGCTGACTGCTGCCTCAGCTGATGAGCTCAAAGGTGACTGGCCTTCTCCCTGTGTTTATAAAATACACCCCTCTAATGTAGCTGCTGGCCCACCACCTTACCCGTTGACAGTAATTCAAATTGTGTCTGCAGCTTTATCCTGCTTGCCAACAGTCTAGGGTTGGAGCAAGTGAGTATTGATGGTCCAACTCGAGGTCCCCCTGTCGTTCCACTCTTGCAGTCCTTTCCATGTGCAGTTTGCAGGAAATTATCTCCCCCCTGACAACCACCTTGGCTTCCCACAATGCAGGAGATGAGACAAAGTCACTTCTTTAAGCTTAATATATTCCCCAATCGCAGTGGACATGAGTTTGCAACATTTTTTGTCCTTGAATAATGCCATATCCAATCTCTATGGTGATGGTGGACGTCTGGAGGGACGAGACTCTAGTGCCAAATCCATAAAATGTGGGGCATGGTCTGAAATCAAAATCGCTGAATAACCTGCCCCCTCCACCGAAGTGAGGGGAGACCCATCTACCACAAAAAAGTCAATACGAGAGTGTACCTGGTGGACATGAAGAAAAAGGAAAAATCTTTATCACCCGAGGGCAAAAGAATGCCACAGATCTGGCCCTCCATCTGCTCCATGAGAAACAACAAAGCCTTTGCCACTCCCGATGGAGTCAGAGATTTGGGCATGGATCGATCCACCAGGGATCCAGATCACAGTTTAAGCCACCCCTCAAGATTAGCTGATGCAAATCCAATTTGGGGTCATATTGCAACTTGTTAATAATTGTTCCAGTTTGGAGTGTAGACATTAACCAGGACCACTGAGGTGTCCACCAAAGACCCACAAACGACAACAAACGATATATACCATTAGGATCTGCCAAGATCTTAGTGGCCGAAAATTGATCCCTTTTCTTGGTCAAAATTGCTGTGCCCCGGGTCCTAACGTCAAAGCTTGAGTGAAATATTTAACTCACCCACCCCTTTCACAACCTAGTCTGGTCTCTTGCATGCAAATGAATCCCATGTAGAAACACCACATCAGCACTCAAACTTTTAAGATGAGCAAATATCCTTTTCACTGTGCCTTTCAATCCATTGACATTCCAGATGACCAAACAAATTGGAGGCCTCCCAATTCCCTCAAGTTAGCCATTTCTACCAAGAGGGATCATCCAACAGATCCATTGAAAGTACAGCAACTGGGCCCACCCAAGATGGCCGTCAAACCCACTAACAAGATCAAACAAAGAAAAATAAGCAGTCGCTGTCAGCAAACTACCCCTTCCCCCTCCTCCCCACCCACAAACAATATAAATACCCAAATATACGTTCAAAAAACAGTAATGCGAACAAAAAACTACTTTGAATAAACCTAATCACGAACAGAATAAAAACAAAACTAATATGATAAGCTGCAGTCACCCCACCGCACCACTCCCATTAGCTAACTCTTCAGCTAGTAGGGCGGCTCCCACCCTGAGTGAAGAGAAATGCTAACTGAAAAAGGACTAAGTATAAAAACCCTTAAAATATAGTACTCCAATAGGGAGCTATATATTTTCACAACAGTTATAAACAAATAGAGAAAACCCCCCCATAAACACCCTGCCTAAGTCTAACTTGCAAAACATTCAACTCACACAAGAACAAAGAAATGCAAACATGAACAAGGAACCCCCAAAATTCCCCTTATCCACATGCCCACCCCAATGTCCAAAAAAGCTTCAATCAACCTGCACCCAGCCCATGCTTTTTTACAAAAGAATCCACCTCCGGCACATCATAAAAATAGTTTTTCCCCTCAAAAGTCACTTTTGCTGCACTGGGTAGACCACCCCAAGTCAACTCCATTTTTATGGAGGGTGGATTTGGCCTTGTTGAATACTGCCCACTTCTTTGCCAGCTCTGCTCCTGCATCCTGATAAAGCCTGATGGTGTGGCCTTCCCATTTATAGTAGCAATGCACTTTTGGCCATCTCGGCACCTGTTTTTTTTCTTTTCTTGGAAGCTGTGAAACGTCACAATTACAATTACTGCTCGCAGTGGTTCATTGGGATGGGTTCCTGTCGGAGTGTTGAGTGGGCTCGATCTATCTTGGGAGGGTATGAGAACCCATCCTCCTCTATCATTTTCCCAAAATACTCCGTGGGATTTGAACCTTCTGTCCCCTCCGGCAACCCCACAACACGGGTATCTTTCCTCATTGAGCGATTTTCTAAATCATTCACTTTGGCCTTCAGTGCTTTTTTCGCCTCAGCCATCCGAGATATATCCACTTCCAGAGAGGCAATCTGGTTGCTATGCCTCGAAAGAGACACATCCACGTCTTGAATCGCAGTGCCATGCGATTTTACTGTTTCCTTTGTCTTCACCTATGCCAACCGAATGGGAGCCAGGGCCTCTTCCATCGGTCCCCCGACACTACCCACCATTGCTTCTCAAAATCTGCTGCCAAGATGCCGGTAAGCATCTCGGCCATTAGTGGGGTGACCGGAGTCACAGAAGCTGCCTCCACCATTTTCTCCACCGACGAGCCCGAGAAACTTTTGATTCAGTCTACAAACTTCTGCTTTCAGGCTCTCTCCCTGGTCTTTATAGAAGCATAGAATTCCTACAGTCCAGAGGGAGGCCATTCGGCCCAGCGAGTTTGCACCGACCTTCTGAAAGAGCATCCCGCTTAGACCCAATCTCCATAACTCCACCTGGGGATAATTTAACATATCCAATCCACAACTTGCACATCTTTGGACTGTCGGAGGAAACCAGAGAACCCAGAGGAAACCCACACAGACGGTGGGAGAATGTGCATACTCCACACGACAGTCACCTGAGGTCAGAATCGAACCCGGGTCTCTGGCACTATGAAGCAGCAGTGCTAACCACTGTGTCACCCGTGTCTTCCTGGGATTTCCTCTCTAGGCACCTTATTCCATTAAACAAGAGGGCCCTTGGGAAAGAAACCTGCATTGTCCCAATCTGGCCAAGTAACATTCATGTCACTCAAGTGCCAGGCACTGACCATCTCCAACAAGAGAAAATCCAGCCATTTCCCTTTGATTACCATTGCTTAATCTCTCACTATCAACATCCTGAGGGTTACCAGGAATTGAACTGAACTAGCCATATAAATACTGTGGTTACAAGAGCAGGTCAGAGGCTGGGAATTTTGCGGACAGTAACTCGCTCCCCAAAGCCTGTCCACCATCTGCATGGCACAAGTCAGGATGGAATACTCTCCACTTGCCTGAATGAGTGCATGTCCAACAACACTCAAGAGCTCAACAACATCCGGGACAAAACGACCCGCTTGATTGGCACCCTATTCACCACCCTCAACATCCACTCCCTCCACCACCCGACCTACCATTTTGTCCCATGTGCAAGATACATTCCAGCAATTTGCCAAGACTCCTTCAACAGCACCTTCAAAACCCGTGATCTCCACCACCTAGAATAATCAGGGCAGTAGGTGCATGGGAACACCACCGCCTGCAGGTTACCCTCCAATCCACACACCAACCTGACTTGGAACTGTAGCACTCTTCCTTCATTGTCGCTGGATCAAAACCTTGAACTCCTTCCCTAATAGCTCTGTGGTTGTACCTACACCACATGGACTGCAGCAGTTTAAGAAGGCAGCTCGCCACCACCTGCGCAAGGGAAAATAGGAATGGGCAGTAAATGCTGGCCTAGCCACGACGTTCACATGCTGTGAAAGAAATTAAAAATGACCAATCCCACGCTGGTGTTTTTTTTTAAAGAGTTAACCATGTTTTGTTGCCTCGCAAGCCACTCAATTATTACAAAGAATAAAAATAAAAGTGAGATGCAACTTGATTGTAACCTCGGCAACAAATGAGGACGCAAAAAAGGCATACCCTGGAAATCTGAGCCGTAAAATTATCTCCCCTGACGTCTGGTGCCACAGTTGGAAAAGCAACATTGTGATGTAGTCAGCAACAGTATCACAAGGACGCATATTAACTAACATCCTACATTTGTCATCACTATCATATATATTGTTGGTGGGGATTTTCACGATTTTCAAAATCTCATGAGGTCTTATGAAATGAATGAAAATCGCTTATTGTCACAAGTAGGCTTAAAATGAAGTTACTGTGAGGCTTTGGATTAAATTTTCTGCCTACAACCCCCCCTTAACTGTTGAATCACTTTCACTTGGAGGAAGTATCCAGGGCAGCAAGGGCACTTACCCTGAGTGTGATCATCACCAAGCATGGTTCAGTGGAGCTAACTGAGTGCAGAAAGATATAGCTGCCAGACTGGCTGGTGGAGATGGTGATTTAACCTACTTGGACTCAAACCAATGTTGTCATGAACAGATGCATCTGCAAAAGGCATATTGGTATGGATGAATGACCCCCCACACAGACCAGCAAGTCCCATCTTTACATGAGGAGACATCCCATTGTGGCATGATCATAGTGCCATAGAATTAATTAAATAATTATATAAACTCTAAACAAGGTATCCGTAAAGCACAATGGATTATCAGCAGCCAACAAAACTATATTCCGTTCTTTACAATCTGTACCATAGTGTGTATCCCGTGGCCCAGTATATTCTTCACCTTCAAGCCAGATGATCAACCCTTATTCAATAAAGTACGTACCAGGTTTACTTAAAAATGCGTTCCGATCTGCTGAAGCTAAACAGCAAAAGTTGAATGCTAAAGTCAGCTGAGTAATTTCACAACCAAAGGAATAAGTCAAAACGCTGCAGCCAAAACACATTTAATCACAAATGCTGATGCATAATTCATCAACTCGGGCGAAAAGTCTCCATGAAGATATGCATTTCGAGTATCTTTTATCTGAAACCACTGGGGCTGATTGCATTTTGGAGTTCCGATAATTTCAGTTTTCGGATACCACACTTGCATTTACATTAAAATAGGCTGAGCCCAGGCTAGCTGTAGTGTCAACTAAATAAAGTGGCTGGAGTAGTAAGATGTATGACAATAGAGTACCTGCAATAAGTTTTTATTTGACATGTTCACCACAAAATCCACAAGGTAAATACTGCAGACAAGCAACTAAGTTTACCGCACTAAAGATCGATGAGATTCAAATACATCACAGTTTTCCGATGTTTTGGGATTTTAGATTTACGGTTTAAGGATACTCAACCTGTACTTGCGTAAAGAGCGAGGCTGGAATATTTCCAAACAGCTCCAGCCAGAAGTGTTGTTAATTGCTCTTGGTCTCCCTTTGAGGTCACCACAATCACTCATGCCAGTCTTCAGCCAATTTGATTAACATTACGTTACATCAAGAATGGATGTGCACTGGTTATGGAAAAGACTACAGGCCACAAAACATCCATGCTGTAGTGCTCAAGGCCTGTGTTCCAGAACTATCTGTGTTCCAAGTCGAGATGTTCCAATACAGCTACAACACCGGCAATGAAAATTTCCATGGTATGACTTGTCCACAGTTAACATTATAAATTAACCTAGATAAATTAATTGCTGCCCTATCTGCCTACTTTCAAACATCAGCAAAGCGATGGAAGCAATCAATAGCAGGGCTGTCCAGCAATACTTTCCAAAATTTACAGTGATGAAGGAGGCCATGCAGCCCATTGAGTCTGCACAGGTCCTTGGAAAGGGCACCCCACTTAAACTCACTTTTTCCCCCCTTGTCTCAACTTTCCTCGGTTTGGGTTCGGCCAGTGTTCCTTTGTTCCACATCTCATTTCAACCTTGCTGCAAAACTGACATGATTTGTACATCAGAGGTGAGCTTTGAATGACTGCCTTCGACGTTGAGGTAACTTGTAAACGAATGGCACCATGAAGCCTGAGTAAAATTTAATTCAGTGGGGCTTGGGGGCTCCTCCAGTAGTTTGAGTCATATCTGGCACAAAGTAAGATGGCTGTGGTCGTTTGGGGCCAATCATCTCCGTCCCAAATCATGACGACAAGTTGCCCAGGGTTGGTCCTAGGCTTATCTATCTTCAGCTTATTCATCAATGACAATGATACAAAAAGTCAAACAATATACGCCTGGCCCGAAGAGGTCCGATGGCTACCACCAGGTACAAACTGATACAGCAAGCATAAGATATAGAAACTTCCTCAAACATGCAGGAGAACTGGTGACATGTCCACCCATCAGCCCTCCTCCAACCCATAGTCCTTGACAAAGTCATTCGCCTCCTCTGGCATCCCAAAGTAATATTCCCGACCCTAAAATGCAACCCACAGTTCAATCAGATACAACACCCCAAATTGAATCTTGCGCCGATAGAGCGCCGCCTTGGCCTTATAGAACCGCATTCGGATCAGCACCAATGTCGTGGTGTATCCAGACCCGGTATCCTTCCCAGCTGCAGTCCCGACTCACACTGGCCCACCTCAAAATATTTTCCTTCTCCTGAAACTTCTGCATACGCACAATCACTGCCTCAAGGACCTGTCCTCAAGGTCCACCTCTGGGGCCTTGTTGAGAACCTTCTCCTCCACCAGCTTCGTGAACATCTTCATGACATAACTCATGGCACTTGTTCCTTCAACTCCCACTGGCAGGCTCACAATGGGCAGATTTTGCTGCTGAGATCGATTCTCTTATTCCTCCACCCTTGCCCGCAGCATCTTGCAAGCGTCCCCCAGGATCCCCCGTGGGCAGCACGGTAGCATAGTGGTTAGCACAGTTCCTTCACAGCTCCAGGATCCCAGGTTCGATTCCCGGTTTGGGTCACTGTCTGTGCGGAGTCTGCACGTTCTCCCAGTGTCTGCGTGGGTTTCCTCCGGGTGCTCCGGTTTCCTCCCACAGTCCAAAGATGTGCAGGTTAGGTGGATTGGCCATGATAAATTGTCCTTCATGTCCAAAAAGGTTAGGTGGTGTTACGGGGATAGGGTGGAGGCGCCGGCTTAAGTATGGTGCTCTTTCCAAGAGCCGTTGCAGGCTCGATGGGCCGAATGGCCTCCTTCTGCACTGTAAATTCTATGATCGACATGTCTGCTTCCGGGGCAATAGTTCGGTCGCTCTTGGCGGACACCACCTTCTCCACCTCTTGGATCGTCATCCCATGTGTCTCCAAGCGCTTCTCTTACGGATCAAATGTCTCGCGAAGAGGTGCAACTACCCCATAGTCATCTTTGACCAGTCCCCCTGCATCTCCTTCCTTTGCTACCAACATTCCTCCCTGATCAAACTCATCAACTGATCCATTGGCAGCTTCGCCATCGAGGCCAACCCTCCCCTCTCTTCCCCCCCCCCCCCCCCACCCCCCCCCAACCACCACCATCTCATCAACCTCTTCTGTACCACAAGACCCCTCCACCTCATGAGCCAGGGCTCTCAGCATCTTTAACCAGGTCTGATATCTCATTGACTTCCCAGCCCGGGAGGGAACTGATCAACTTCTACTCTCCTCACAGCTTTCCACCAAAGCCCTCTGAAAATCAAGTTTAAAAAGCTCCAGAACCAGCATGGTGGCGCAGTGATTAGCACTGCTGCCTCACGGCACTGAGGACCCAGGTTCAATCCTGGTCTTGAGCCACTGTCCGTGTGCAGTTAGCACATTCTCCCCGTGCCTGCATAACACAAAAGATGCACAAGGTAGGTGGATTGGCTATGCTAAATTGCCCCTTAATTGGACAAGAAAATAATTGGGTACTTTTAAGTTTATTTTTTTTATAAACTCCAAAACCAACATCCCCAGGCAGGAGCCATCTTGTGTGCGACCGATCACACCACGGCCGCCACTGGAAGTCGTCAACAGTGACAATCATAAGGTTCGCATTGCGGCTGTTTGATGATGACTACAATTTTCAGCTGTCTTTGCAATTCTTCAGATAACGAAGCAGCTATTGCCTGCATACATCAAGATCCCGGTAACTTCAGACATGTCTTGATGGGTGGCCGAACTACTTTCACATGACAGCCAATAGCATTTTTATCACTGAGTTTAATTAAATTAAATTAACCAGAACCTGAACAATCACAAATGCCCTGGCGATGAGACAAATTTAGGATCTGGGTAGTCTGTGACTACTGATTGCTCAAACCTCTCCCCTGTCTGTAAGGCACAATAACAAAGTGCATGTATCCCCGTTGCTTCACAGCGCCAGGGTCCCAGGTTCGATTCCCGGCTTGGGGGAGTCTGCACATTCTCCCTGTGTATGCATGGGTTTCCTCTGGGTGCTCCAGTTTCTTCCCACAAGTCCCGAAAGATGTGCTGTTAGGTAATTTGGACATTCTGAATTCTCCCTCCGTGCCGCGCAACAGGTGCCGGAATGTGACGACTCGGGGCTTTTCACAGTAACGTCACTGCAGTATTAATGTAAGCCTACTTGTGACAATAAAGATTACTATTAATATAGTATGTGCTGCTTTCATCTCCGAAAACATCCCCAAGTGCTTCACCAAAGAAATAATTCAACAAGAATTGACACTGGTCCAAAGAAGGCGGCTTAAGAGCAGGTGACCAAAAGAGTGGTGAGTTAGGTATTCAGGAGTGTCTTGCTGGAGGAAAGAGAAGTGGTGAGGTTTGCCAAAGAAAACCCAGAGCTTTGGACCTCGAGGCCGAGGCTCGGTAAACAGTGGGGTAAAGGAAGTAATTTGCAAAAGAGACCATGTGAACAAAGGCAACGTTTTCAGAAGGGTGCAGGACGAAACGAGGGAACCAAGATAGACGAGGAGTGCGGGATTTGAACATGAGGATGAGAATTTTAAAATTGAGGTGTTGTGCACCAGCAGTCATTGTAGGCCAGTAAGTGCTCAGGAGATGTCTGAATAGGACTTGGTGTGAGCAGCGATATGGGCAGCAGAGTTTTGGATGAGCTGAAGTTCAGGGTGAACTGAAGGAGGGAGACTGGCCAAGAAAGCATTGGAAGCATTCTAGCATTGATATAGTATTGCTGTTCCTTTGTTGTTGCTGGACCAAAATCATGGAGCTTTCTCTGTAATAACATGGTGGGATCGACTTCACCGCATGGACTGTAGTACTTCAAGGAGCCACACCACCTCAGGGCTGCCAGAGTTGGGCAAAAATGCAGGCCCTGACATCACATGCTGAGAATAAATTTAACAGGAAACCACAACCTTAAAGTACACTGGTGCCATTGAGCCTACTGCACCAATATGACTATCTGAAAGAGGTCTCCAATTTCGTATTGAGGTGCAAATCACTCAAAACTAATTCTGCTTGTTGGGGCATGTTGCTCATTTGCCTGATACCAGCTCCCGAAGCAACTGTTCTACTGGTACTTGGTTGAGGAAGAAGATTCCCCAGAGGACAGTGAAAATGCTTTAGGGAAATCCTCAGAGCATCCCTGAAGAGATCAAACATCCTTGCTAAATCTTGGGAGCTTCTCGCTTGTGACTGACCTAAATGGCGCGGGTTCATTCGGAAAGTAACAACTCATCGAGAGATTTTGTTGGGAGCACACAGAGGTGAAGTTGAGGCATCGGAGTAAACATACAAGCCTCCAAACACCTCATCTGCCTGACCTTTAAAACATGTCACAGAGCCTGCTGATTGTGCTTTGGATTTATGAGTTATCTTAAAACCAATGAACTCATGTGGGAACAAGTCATCGGTGATACCGAGGGACTACCTAAGCAGTCATATAGCACAACTTTTTCACCACAATTCTGAAAATTATTAATTTTAAAATACATCTCCAGGTGTCTTTTGAAAATTCCTATGGGGTCAGAAACCACCACTGTTTCAAGTTGTGTGTTGCAAGTCACCATAACTATATGAAATAATTTTTCTTAATTTCTACAATAGGTCTTTTGTCAATTATTTGAAATTTATGATTTGTTTGCTGATATCGTTACTTTATGTTCCCAGGTTCTATACTCAAGTCCCTCAAAATCGGCTTTTCTCCTATCAATCAGTTTTTCCTCATACTTAAGTCCTTCTCTGTCATCATCTTAAAGTGTATTATATTCTGGTCACTATTACCGAAATGTTCCCCAACTTTTACTTCTCATATCTCCATTACTGTAGGGAATCCTCCTTTATAGAGCTTTTGTATACATTGAGTTACAACGGAGCCTTGCACACATTGTAGGAGATCCTGTTCCCTTGATATCAGGATAGCTGAAATCTCCCATGATTATTATTTGATGTTTTTCACTATTCTCTATCAATCTGCATATTTCTCCTTTCCACCACTAGGTGGCCTGTAGACTACACCTATTATTGTGATGTTTTATTATCTTCTGTCAATGTCCATATGGATTCTGTTTTGTCTTGCTGATTGCTGCAACCCTTTTTTCTAATGCCATTATGTGAATCCCTATTAAATATAGCAACTTGCCGCCCTGATTTCACCTTCTCTTTTCCAAATATGTTGGGCGGGATTATCCGAAATGGAGGCAGAGTGTTCGCACCGTCGTGGACCCTGTTGAGGTTCAGGACGGCACGAAACGGCCCCTATCCCGACCGATTCAGGGCCCGATAATGGGCTAGGAGCGGCGCCGCGTCATTTACACGCGCCAGGCCTTGGCGCTGCGTAAAGGCGGCGCCGCATACATTACGCGGCCGGCGCCGCATAACTGGCATCACCCGTGCATGCGCGGGTTGGCCGGCGCCAACCCGCGCATGCGTGGTTGCCGTCCTCTCCGAGTCCGCCCCGCAAGAACATGTCTGACGGATCTTGTGGGGCTGCGGAAGAAAGGAGGTCCTCATTCAGAGAGGCCAGCCCGGCGATCGGTGGGCACTGATCGCGGGCCAGACCCCATTTGAGGCCCCCCCGGTGCAGGATCCCCCCTCACAGGCCGCCCCCCCCCCCAGCGTTCCCGCGCTGTTCCCGCCGGCAGCGACCAGGTGTGGACGGCACCGGGGGAACCCGCCGTTTTGGGCAGGCCGCTCGGCCCATCTGGGCCGGAGAATCGCGGGGATACCGGTGAATCGCCGTTTTGGCTGTCTCGGGCGATTCACTGTGCCACGCAAAACGCGATTGTGCCGTTCTGGCCGCTTCCGTGAATACGTGGGAGGGCGTCGGACCGGCGTCGCGGGAAAATTTGGCGACCCAGGAGATTCTTCCAACCGGCGCGGGAGCGGAGAATCGTGCCCCCTATACTTTGCATTATGTGAATCCCAGTCCTGATTTTTCTGCTGTCAAGTCTCAATAATCTCTACTGCGTCTGTTTACTCCCAATGCATGATTGCTTCCAATATTTTATTACGGAAACTGCATTGCTGAACAGATATCCTAACTAATATTTCATAGAAATTCCTCTTTCCTTGTCCATTTTTAAAGACTATTTTCTATAACTACTCCCTTGCAATGTCCTCCTTTATTTTATTCTTTCCATGTTCATCTTTCCTGCTTTGTTTACATTTTGGCTGCCTATGTTTCTCTGGTTTAGCTCACTGGGCTAAATCGCTGGCCTTTAAAGCAGACCAAGGCAGGCCAGCAGCACGGTTCAATTCCCGCACCAGCCTCCCCGAACAGGCGCCGGAATGTGGCGACTAGGGGCTTTTCACAGTAACTTCATTGAAGCCTACTCATGACAATAAGCGATTTTCATTTCATTTCATTTCATTTTTGATCCCTTCCCAGTTCATTCATATTTAAAGCTTTTGTCACCTTTAAATTGTTGGAGCAGTGCATAACTGGTTGGAATTGATTATGCTGATTGAATAGGCTGATCATGACGCCAGGTGTCCTCTGCATCCAATATTGTTGATGTTTCCTTGATGCAGAAGTTTGCTCTTTTCACCTATTTTAGCTGATAACAATGAAGAGCACACAAGAACTTAAAAGAATTCCCATTCTCCACTCCACCTTTTGCCTTATTACTTAACAAAAAAACACTATGGCTAAAATTCACGTAGGTCTGCCCCATGAAAGTTGCATTGAGATCACATGGCCAGTTTATAACTTTTTTTTTACCATACTCCATATAGTCATATTTGAATTCCACTTAGCCAAATTTAGCAAGTGGTTAGTGTAAACTTGGAAAATAATTTGCTACTTTTGTATTGGTGACTGAATTTGATGGTACAGATGAACATACAAATAGAAGCAGAAGTAGGATATTTGACCACTTGAGCCTGCTCTGCCATCCAATGAGATCATGATTGGTCTGTTTGCACATTGTCTGAATTCCACATTTCAAACTTCCCTTGATAACCTTTGATCCCCTTCCCTAACAAGAATATATCTACTTCTGCTGTAAAAATATTAAATGACCCTGTTTCCACCGCCTTCTGAGGCAGAGAGTTCCAAACTGGCAATACCATCAGAAAAACATTCTCATCCCTATCCGAAAAGGGTGATCATTAATTTTAAAACAGTGCCGCCAAATTCTGGACTCACTCACTAGAGGAAACACCCTTTGCACATCTGTCTTGTCAAGGCCGTTCAGGATCTTATATACGTTAATCAAGTGACCCGTTACTCTTCTAAACTCCAATGGAACCCAGTCCAGCCTGTCCAACCTTTCCGCATTAGACCGCCTGCTCATTCGAGTTATCAATCTAGTCAACCTCCTTTGAACTGCCTGCAGCACATTTATATCCTTCCTTAAATAAGGAAACCAAAACTGCACACCTTGTTAAAGGTGCAGTCTCACCAATGCCATATACAGCTGAAGCATAATATCCTTTTAAGTTCAATTCCTTTGTAATTATAGGATAGCATTCCATTAGCTACCTTAATTACTTGATGTACCTGCATGTGAACTTTTCGCGCCTCATACCTAGATCCCTCTGCACCTCTTAATTCTTCAGTCAATCTCTGTCGAAGCAATACTCTGCTTTTTTTAATTCTTCCTGCTAAAGTGAGAAACTTCACATTTTCCCATGTTATACTCCACCTGCTGGATTTTTTGCCCACTCACTCAAACTATCTCATAGAATCATAGAATTGATGCACTGTAGAAGGAGGCCATTCTGCCCATCGGGTCCACACAGACCCTCCAAAAGAGCAGCAGCACCCCCCCATCCCCATAACTTAACCTGCACATCTTTGGACACTGGGGCAAGTATTCATGGCCAATCCACCTTATCTGCCCATCTTTTGGACTGTGGGAGGAAACCCATGCAGACACAGGGAGAATGTGCAAACTCCACAAAGTCACCCAAGGTCTGAATCAAACCCGGGTCCCTGGTACTGAGAGACCACAGTGCAAGCCACTGTGCTGCCCCTGATCTATTTGCAGACTCCTTATGTTTTTACACCATCCCTTCCTATCTATCTTTGTGTTGTCTACAAATGTAGCTACCATGCCTTCACTCCTCTCATCTATGTGAATTGTACATTTGAGGCCTCCACACAGACAAAGACCCATTTAAGCATACTCTATTTTCTGTTAGCCAATCTTCGATCCATGCTAATATGTTAGCCTCACATCTTTTACTTCTCGTAATAATCTTTGATGTGCAACCTTCTGAAAACCCAAGTACAGACTGTCCACATGTTTCCCTTTATCCATTCTTTCAAACAACTTGGATAAATTAGTGAAACATGATTTCCCTTTCGCAAAACCATGCTGACTCTTCCTGATCACCTTGAGATTTCCTAAATGTCCATCTAAAACCTTTTAATTTGAACACCTTCCTCATGACAGATGTCAAGCTAACTGCTTCTTGTTTTCTACCTCCCTCCCTTCTTGAATAGCAAGGTTATATTTGCTACTTTCCATTCTAATGGAACTAGTCCAGAATCAAGGGAATTTTGAAAAATTAACACCAATGCAGATACTACCTCATTAGCCACCTCTTTTAAAAAAATATATATTTTATTCAAAATTTTGTGGCCAAACATAACAGTACATAGTTTTTCTTTTGAACAACAACAAAGCAATTTAAATACCTGTGGCCAGTTTTAAACAAATAAATAATATATAATCAAAAACAAAACTGAGTGGCAACTGCCTTGTCAAAAATAGTTACTCTCCAAAAATACAATCCAACAATCCAATATACATTACTTATAACAAGTGTCTATACATATACAATGACATCCCTGAGAGTCCGCCCGGTTCCTTTCTTCCCCCCCCCCCCCCCCCCCGGGTTGCTGATGTTGTCTTCTTCTTTTCCATTCCCTCTATCTTTCTGTGAGGTAGTCGACGAACGATTGCCACCGTCTGGTGAACCCTTGAGCC
This sequence comes from Scyliorhinus torazame, assembly GCF_047496885.1. Classification (NCBI taxonomy): domain Eukaryota; kingdom Metazoa; phylum Chordata; class Chondrichthyes; order Carcharhiniformes; family Scyliorhinidae; genus Scyliorhinus; species Scyliorhinus torazame. The sequence continues at coordinate 102,085,909 of NC_092709.1, forward strand.
GAACCCCTTAATGCGAACTTGATCCGTTCCAGCTTTATAAACCCTGCCATGTCGTTTATCCAGGTCTCCACGCCCGGGGGTTTGGCTTCCTTCCACATAAGCAATATCCTGCGCCGGGCTACTAGGGACGCAAAGGCCAAAACATCAGCCTCTCTCGCCTCCTGCACTCCCGGCTCTTCTGCAACCCCGAATATAGCCAACCCCCAGCCTGGTTCGACCTGGACCCCCACCACCTTCGAAAGCACCTTTGCCACCCCCACCCAGAACCCCTGTAGTGCCGGGCATGACCAGAACATGTGGGTGTGATTCGCTGGGCTTCTCTTTTTTTTAAATAAATATTTTATTGAACATTTTTGGTCAACCAACACCGTACATTGTGCATCCTTTACACAATATTATAACAACACAAATAACAATGACCTATTTTATAAACAAAAAATGAATAAATAATAAATAACAAAAATGAAAACTAACCCTAATTGGCAACTGCCTTATCACAAGTAACACTCTCCAAAAATATAATTTAACAGTCCAAGATATAATTATCTGTCGCAACGACCTATACATATTATACAGTATATATTAACAACCCTGAGAGTCCTTCTGGTTCCTCCTCTCCTCCCCCCCCCGGATCCTGGGCTGCTGCTGCTGCCTTCCACATAAGCAATATCCTGCGCCGGGCTACTAGGGACGCAAAGGCCAAAACATCGGCCTCTCTCGCCTCCTGCACTCCCGGCTCTTGTGCAACCCCAAATATAGCCAACCCCCAGCTTGGTTCGACCCGGACCCCCACTACTTTTGAAAGCACCTTTGTCACCCCCATCCAAAACCCCTGTAGTGCCGGGCATGACCAAAACATATGGGTATGATTCGCTGGGCTTCTCGAGCACCTCGCACACCTATCCTCCACCCCAAAAAATTTACTGAGCCGTGCTCCAGTCATATGTGCCCTGTGTAATACCTTAAACTGAATCAGGCTTAGCCTGGCACACGAGGACGACGAGTTTACCCTGCTTAGGGCATCTGCCCACAGCCCCTCCTCGATCTCCTCCCCCAGCTCTTCTTCCCATTTCCCTTTTAGTTCATCTACCATAGTCTCCCCTTCGTCCCTCATTTCCCTATATATATCTGACACCTTACCATCCCCCACCCATGTCTTTGAGATCACTCTGTCCTGCACTCTTGTGTCGGGAGCTGCGGGAATTCCCTCACCTGTTGCCTCGCAAAAGCCCTCGGTTGCATATACCGGAATGCATTCCCTTGGGGCAACCCATATTTCTCGGTCAGCGCTCCCAGACTCGCGAACCTCCCATCCACAAACAGATCTTTCAGTTGCGTTATTCCTGCTCTTTGCCACATTCCATATCCCCCATCCATTCCCCCCGGGGCAAACCTATGGTTGTTTCTTATCGGGGACCCCCCCAAGGCTCCAAGTCTTTCCCCTATGCCGTCTCCACTGTCCCCAAATCTTCAGTGTAGCCACCACCACCGGGCTTGTGGTGTAGTTCCTCGGTGAGAACGGCAATGGGGCTGTCACCATAGCCTGTCGGCTAGTCCCCCTACAGGACGCCCTCACTAATCTCTTCCACGCCGCTCCCTCCTCCTCTCCCATCCACTTACTCACCATTGAAATATTAGCGGCCCAATAATACTCACTTAGGCTCGGTAGTGCCAGCCCCCCCCTATCCCTGCTATGCTGTAAGAATCCCTTCCTCACTCTCGGGTTCTTCCCGGCCCACACAAAACCCATGATGCTCTTTTCAATCCTTTTTTTTAAAAAAAGCCTTCGTGATCACCACCGGGAGGCACTGAAACACAAAGAGGAATCTCGGGAGGACCACCATCTTAACCGCCTGCACCCTCCCTGCCAGTGACAGGGACACCATATCCCATCTCTTGAAAGCCTCCTCCATTTGTTCCACCAACCGCGTTAAATTTAACCTATGCAATGTGCCCCAATTCTTGTCTATCTGGATCCCCAGGTAACGAAAGTCCCTTGCTACCTTCCTCAACAGTAGGTCCTCTATTTCTCTACTCTGCTCCCCTGGATGCACCACAAACAACTCACTTTTCCCCATGTTCAATTTATACCCTGAAAAATCCCCAAACTCCCCAAGTATCCGCATTATTTCTGGCATCCCCTCCGCCGGGTCTGCCACGTATAGTAGCAAATCGTCCGCATACAAAGATACCCGGTGTTCTTCTCCTCCTCTAAGTACTCCCCTCCACTTCTTGGAACCCCTCAACGCTATCGCCAAGGGCTCAATCGCCAGTGCAAACAATAATGGGGACAGAGGGCATCCCTGCCTTGTCCCTCTATGGAGCCGAAAATATGCAGATCCCCGTCCATTCGTGACCATGCTCGCCATCGGGGCCCTATACAACAGCTGCACCCATCTAACATACCCCTCTCCAAAACCAAATCTCCCCAACACCTCCCACAAATAATCCCACTCCACTCTATCAAATGCTTTCTCGGCATCCATCGCCACTACTATCTCCGTTTCCCCCTCTGGTGGGGCCATCATCATTACCCCTAACAGCCTCCGTATATTTGTGTTCAGCTGTCTCCCCTTCACAAACCCAGTTTGGTTCTCGTGGACCACCCCCGGGACACATTCCTCTATTCTCATTGCCATTACCTTGGCCAGGATCTTGGCATCTACATTTAGGAGGGAAATAGGTCTATAGGACCCGCATTGTAGCGGGTCCTTTTCCTTCTTTAAGAGAAGCGATATCGTTGCTACAGACATAGTCGGGGGCAGCTGTCCCCTTTCCTTTGCCTCATTAAAGGTCCTCGTCAATACCGGGGCGAGCAAGTCCACATATTTTCTATAGAATTCGACTGGGAATCCATCCGGTCCCGGGGCCTTTCCCGCCTGCATGCTCCTAATTCCTTTCACCACTTCTTCTACCTCGATCTGTGCTCCCAGTCCCACCCTTTCCTGCTCTTCCACCTTGGGAAATTCCAGCCGATCCAAGAAGCCCATCATTCTCTCCCTCCCATCCGGGGGTTGAGCTTCATATAATTTTTTATAAAATGTCTTGAACACTCCATTCACTCTCTCCGCTCCCCGCTCCATCTCTCCTTCCTCATCCCTCACTCCCCCTATTTCCCTCGCTGCTCCCCTTTTCCTCAATTGGTGTGCCAGCAACCTGCTCGCCTTCTCCCCATATTCGTACTGTACACCCTGTGCCTTCCTCCATTGTGCCTCTGCAGTGCCCTTAGTCAGCAAGTCAAATTCTACATGTAGCCTTTGCCTTTCCCTGTACAGTCCCTCCTCCGGTGCTTCCGCATATTGTCTGTCCACCCTCAAAAGTTCTTGCAGCAACCGCTCCCGTTCCTTACTCTCCTGCTTCCCTTGATGTGCCCTTATTGATATCAGCTCCCTTCTAACCACCGCCTTCAACGCCTCCCAGACCACTCCCACCTGGACCTCCCCATTATCATTGATTTCCAAGTACTTTTCAATGCACCCCCTCACCCTTAGACACACCCCCTCATCTGCCATTAATCCCATGTCCATTCTCCAGGGTGGGCGCCCCCTGTTTCCTCCCCTATCTCCAAGTCTACCCAGTGTGGAGCGTGATCCGAAATGGCTATAGCCGTATACTCCATTCCCCTCACCTTCGGGATCAACGCCCTTCCCAGCACAAAAACGTCTATTCGCGAGTAGACTTTATGGACATAGGAGAAAACCGAGAACTCCTTACTCCTAGGTCTGCTAAATCTCCACGGGTCTACACCTCCCATCTGCTCCATAAAATCTTTAAGTACCTTGGCTGCTGCCGGCCTCCTTCCAGTCCTGGACTTCGACCTATCCAGCCCTGGTTCCAACACCGTATTAAAATCTCCCCCCATTATCAGCTTTCCCATCTCTAGGTCCGGAATGTGTCCTAGCATCCGCCTCATAAAATTGGCATCATCCCAGTTCGGGGCATATACGTTTACCAAAACCACCGTCTCCCCCTGTAGTTTGCCACTCACCATCACGTATCTGCCCCCGTTATCCGCCACTATAGTCTTTGCCTCGAACATTACCCGCTTCCCCACTAATATAGCCACCCCCCTGTTTTTCGCATCTAGCCCCGAATGGAACACCTGCCCCACCCATCCTTTGCGTAGCCTAACCTGGTCTATCAGTTTCAGGTGCGTTTCCTGTAACATAACCACATCTGCCTTAAGTTTCTTAAGGTGTGCGAGTACCCGTGCCCTCTTTATCGGCCCGTTCAGCCCTCTCACGTTCCACGTGATCAGCCGGGTTGGGGGGCTTCCTACCCCCCCCCCCCCCCCCCCCCCCCCCTGTCGATTAGCCATCCCCTTTTTCCAGCTCCTCACCCGGTTCCCACGCAGCTGTATCTCCCCCAGGCGGTGCCCCCCCCCCGCCCATCCCCTCCCATACCAGCTCCCCCCTCTCCCCAGCAGCAGCAACCCAGTAATTCCCCCCTCCCACCCCCCCCCGCTAGATCCCCCGCTACCGTAATTACTCCCCCCATGTTGCTCCCAGAAGTCAGCAAACTCTGGCCGACCTCGGCTTCCCCCCGTGACCTCGGCTCGCACCGTGCGACGCCCCCTCCTTCCTGCTTCTCTATTCCCGCCATGATTATCATAGCGCGGGAACCAAGCCCGCGCTTCTCCCTTGGCCCCGCCCCCAATGGCCAACGCCCCATCTCCTCCACCTCCCCAATCTCCCCCCATCACCACCTGTGGAAGAGAGAAAAGTTACCACATCGCAGGATTAGTACATAAAACTCCTCTTTCCCCCCTTTTCAACCCCCCTCTTCGCCCCCCACATTCGCCCCACCACTTTGTTCAAACGTTCTTTTTAATAACCCGCTCATTCCAGTTTTTCTTCCACAATAAAAGTCCACGCTTCATCCGCCGTCTCAAAGTAGTGGTGCCTCCCTCAATATGTGACCCACAGTCTTGCCGGTTGCAGCATTCCAAATTTTATCTTTTTATGAAGCACCGCCTTGGCCCGATTAAACCTCGCCCTCCTTCTCGCCACCTCCGCACTCCAGTCTTGATAAACGCGGATCACCGCGTTCTCCCATTTACTGCTCCGAGTTTTCTTTGCCCATCTAAGGACCATTTCTCTATCCTTAAAACGGAGGAATCTCACCACTATGGCTCTGGGAATTTCTCCTGCTCTCGGTCCTCGCGCCATCACTCGGTATGCTCCCTCCACCTCCAACGGACCCGCCGGGGCCTCCGCTCCCATTAACGAGTGCAGCATCGTGCTCACATATGCCCCGACGCCCGCTCCCTCCGCACCTTCTGGAAGACCAAGAATCCTCAGGTTGTTCCTCCTTGCGTTGTTCTCCAGTGCCTCCAACCTTTCCACACATCGTTTCTGATGTGCCTCATGCGTCTCCGTCTTCACCACCAGGCCCTGTATGTCGTCCTCATTCTCGGCTGCCTTTGCCTTCACGACCCGAAGCTCCCGCTCCTGGGTCTTTTGTTCCTCCTTTAGTCCTTCGATCGCCTGTAGTATCGGGGCCAACAGCTCTTTCTTCATTTCCTTTTTGAGCTCTTCCGCACAGCATTTCAAGAACTCTTGTTGTTCAGGGCCCCATGTTAAACTGCCACCTTCCGACGCCATCTTGGTTTTTGCTTGCCTTCCTTGCCGCTGTTCTAAAGGATCCACTGCAATCCGGCCACTTTCTCCTCCTTTTTTCCTCCGTATCCAGGGGGGATTCCCTTCTGGTTTACCGCACAGTGTTTTTAGCCGTCAAAATTGCCGTTGGGGCTCCTATCAAGAGCCCAAAAGTCCGTTTCACTGGGAGCTGCCGAAACGTGCGACTCAGCTGGTCATCGCCGCACCCGGAAGTCTGATTCTCTGGGCTTCTCGAGCATCTCCCACACCTATCCTCTACCCCAAAAAATTTGCTGAGCCGTGCTCCAGTCATATGCGCCCTGTTTAACACCTTAAATTGTATCAGGCTTAGCCTGGCACACGAGGACGATGAGTTTACCCTACGTTGGGCGTCGGCCCACAGCCCCTCCTCAATCTCCTCTCCCAGCTCCTCTTCCCATTTCCCTTTCAGCTCATCTACCATGATCTCCCCCTCGTCCCTCATTTCCCTATATATGTCCGACACTTTACCATCCCCCACCCATGTCACTGAGATCACTCTATCCTGCACCTCCTGCGTCGGGAGCTGCGGGAATTCCCTCACCTGTTGCCTGGCGAAAGCCCTCAGTTGCATATACCGAAATGCATTCCCTTGGGGCAACCCATATTTTTCCGTCAGCGCTCCCAGACTCGCAAACGCCCCATCTACGAACAGATCTCTCAATTGTACTACCCCAGCTCTTTGCCATGTTCCAAATCCCCCATCCATTCTCCCTGGAACAAACCTATGGTTATTTCTTATCGGGGACCGCACCGAGGCTCCCGTCTTTCCCCTATGCCGTCTCCACTACCCCCAAATTTTCAATGTAGCCTCCACCACCGGGCTTGTGGTGTATTTCTTCGGTGAGAACGGCAACGGTGCCGTCACCATTGCTTGTAGGCTAGTCCCCCTGCAGGACGCCCTCTCCAATCTCTTCCACGCCGCTCCCTCCCCTTCTCCCATCCACTTACACACCATTGAAACATTGGCGGCCCAGTAATAGTCGTTTAGGCTCGGTAGTGCCAACCCCCCACCTGTCCCTACTATGCTGCAAAAATCCCCTCCTCACTCTCGGGGTCTTCCCGGCCCACACAAAACTCAATGCTCTTCTCGATTCTCTTGAAAAAAGCCTTCGTGACCACTACCGGGAGGCACTGAAACACAAAAAGGAATCTCGGGAGGACCACCATTTTAACCGCCTGCACCCTACCTGCCAGTGACAGGGACACCATGTCCCATCTCTTGAAGTCCTCCTCCATCTGTTCCACCAACCGCGTTAAATTAAGCCTGTGTAATGTACCCCAATTCTTGGCTATCTGGACCCCCAAGTCCCGGAGGTCCCTTGTTACCTTCCTCAACGGTAAATCCTCTATTTCCCTGTTCTGCGCCCCTGGATGCACCACAAACAACTCACTTTTCCCCATGTTCAATTTATACCCTGAGAAATCCCCAAACTCCCCAAGTATCCGCATTATCTCTGGCATCCCCTCCGCCGGGTCCGCCACATACAACAACAAATCATCCGCGTACAGAAATACCCGGTGTTCTTCTCCTCCCCTGAGTACTCCCCTCCACTTCCTGGAACCCCTCAATGCTATGGCCAGGGGCTCAATCGCCAGTGCAAACAATAACGAGGACAGAGGACATCCCTGCCTCGTCCCTCTATGGAGCCGAAAATAATCGGACCCCCGTCCATTCGTGACCACGCTCGCCATCGGGGCCCTATACAGCAACTGTACCCATCTGATATACCCATCTCCAAAGCCAAATCTCCTCAGCACCTCCCACAAATAATCCCACTCCACTCTATCAAATGCTTTCTCGGCATCCATCGGCACCACTATCTCCGCTTCCCCCTCTGGTGGGGACATCATCATTACCCCTAGCAACCTCCCTATATTCGTGTTCAGCTGTCTCCCCTTCACAAACCCAGTTTGGTCCTCATGAACCACCCCCGGGACACAATCCTCTATCCTCGTTGCCATTACCTTGGCCAGAATCTTAGCATCCACATTCAGGAGGGAAATGGGCCGATAGGACCCGCATTGCAGCGGGTCTTTTTCCTTCTTTAGAAGGAGCGATATCGTTGCCTCTGACATAGTTGGGGGCAACTGCCCCCTTTCCCTAGCCTCATTAAAGGTTCTCATCAGTAGCGGGGCCAGCAAGTCCATATATTTCCTATAAAATTCCACTGGGAATCCGTCTGGTCCCGGGGGCCTTCCCCGCCTGCATGCTCCCAATCCCTTTCACTACTTCCTCCGTCTCAATCTGTGCTCCTAGTCCCGCCCTCCCCTGCTCCTCCACCTTAGGAAATTCCAGCTGATCCAGAAAGCACATCATTCTCTCCTTCCCTTCCGGGGTCTGAGCTTCATATAATCTTTCATAAAATGCCTTGAACACTCCATTCACTCTCTCCGCTCCCCGCTCCATCTCTCCCTCCTCATCTCTCACCCCCCCCATCTCCGTCGCTGCTCCACTTTTCCTCAGTTGGTGGGCCAGCAACCTGCTCGCCTTCTCCCCATATTCGTACTGTACACCCTGTGCCTTCCTCCATTGTGCCTCTGCATTACCCATAGTCAACAAGTCAAATTCTACATGTAACCTTTGCCTTTCCCTGTACAGTCCCTCCTCATATTGTCTGTCCACCCTCAAAAGTTCTTTCAACAGCCGCTCCCTTTCCCTACCCTCCTGCCTTCCTTTATGTGCCCTAATAGACATCGGCTCCCCTCTAACCACTGCCTTCAACGCCTCCCAGACCACTCCCACCTGAACCTCCCCATTGTCATTGAGTTCCAAGTACCTTTCAATACACCCCCTCACCCTTAAACACACCCCCTCACCCTTAAACACACCCCCTCATCTGCCAATAATCCCATGTCCATTCTCCAGGGTGGACGCTGTTCTTTTTCCTCCCCTATCTCCAGGTCCACCCAATGTGGAGCGTGATCCGAAATAGCTATAGCCGTGTACTCCGTCCCCGTCACCTTCGGGATCAGTGCCCTTCCCAGAACAAAAAAGTCTATCTGTGAATAAACTTTGTGTACATAGGAGAAAAACGAAAACTCCTTACTCCTAGGTCTACTAAATCTCCAGGGGCCTACTCCTCCCCTCTGCTCCATAAAGTCCTTGAGCACCCTAGCTGCAGCCGGCCTCCTTCCGGTCCTGGACCTCGATCTGTCCAGCCCTGGGTCCAGCACCGTATTAAAATCTCCACCCATTACCAACTTTCCCGTCTCTAGGTCCGGGATGCGTCCCAACATACGCCTCATAAAATTGGCATCATCCCAGTTCGGGGCATATACGTTCACTAAAACCACCGCCTCCCCTTGCAATCTGCCACTCACCATCACGTATCTGCCCCCACTATCCGCCACTATGGTCTTTGCCTCAAACATTACCCGCTTCCCCACTAATATAGCCACCCCCCTATTTTTTGCGTCTAGCCCCGAATGAAACACCTGCCCCACCCATCCTTTGCGTAGTCTGACCTGGTCTATCAGTTTCAGATGCGTTTCCTGTAGCATAACCACATCTGCCTTAAGTTTCTTTAGGTGTGCGAGTACCCGTGCCCTCTTAATCGGCCCGTTCAGCCCTCTCAAATTCCACATGATCAGCCGGGTTGGGGGGGCTCTTTACCCCCCCCCCCCCCCTTGTCGACTAGCCATCTCCTTTTTCAATCCAGCTCCTCACCCGGTTCCCACGTAACCGTATCTCCCCCCAACGGCGCCCTCCCGCCCCGACCACCCCACCCCATACCAGCTCCCCCTTCTCCCCAGCAGCAGCAACCCAGTTACCCCCCCCCCCCCCGCTAGATCCTTTTCTAGCGTAATTGCACCCCCCATGTTGCTCCCAGAAGTCAGCAAACTCTGGCCGACCTCGGCTTCCCCCCGTGACCTCGGCCCCCACTGTGCGAGACCCCCTCCTTCCTGCTACCCTGTTCCCGCCATGATTACCATAGCGCGGGAACAAAGCCCGCGTTTCCCATTTTGCCCCTCCCCCAATGGCCGGCGCCCCCAGCTCCTCATCCTCCCCCCCCCCCCCCTCTCCCACGACCTGGGGAAGAGAGAAAAGTTACAGGGTCACAGGATTAACAACTTGGGAAATCATCTCGTCCCGCTTTCCCCCCCCCCCCCCCTTCACCCCACGTAATCACCCCACCACTTTGTCCCAAACGTTCTTTTTCTAGCCCGCTTATTCCAGTTTCTCCTCGACAATAAATGTCCACGCCTCTTCTGCCGTTTCAAAATAGTGGTGTTTCCCTTGATGTGTGACCCACAGTCTTGCCGGCTGCAGCATTCCAAATTTAACCTTCCTTTTGTGCAGCACCGCCTTGGCCCGATTAAGGCTTGCCCTCCTTCTCGCCACCTCCGCACTCCAATCTTGATATACGCGGATCACCGCGTTCTCCCATCTACTGCTCCGGGTTTTCTTTGCCCATCTGAGGACCATCTCTCTGTCCTTATATCGGAGAAATCTCACCACTATGGCTCGAGGAATTTCTCCAGCCCTCGGTCTTCGCGCCATAACTCGATAAGCTCCCTCCACCTCCAACGGGCCCGTCGGGGCCTCCAATCCCATTAACGAGTAAAGCATCGTGCTCACATATGCTCCGACGTCCGCCCCTTCTGCACCTTCGGGAAGACCAAGAATCCTTAAATTCTTCCTCCTCGCATTATTCTCCAGCACCTCCAGCCTTTCCACACACCTTTTGTGTTGTGTCTCATGCATCTCTGTCTTCACACACCAGGCCCTGTATTTCGTCCTCATTCTCAGCAGCCTTTGCCTTCACGACCCGAAGCTCCTGCTCCTGGGTCTTTTGCTCCTCCTTTAGCCCTTCAATCGCCTGTAATATCGGGGCCAACAGCTCCTTCTTCATCTCCTTTTTAAGTTCTTCCACGCAGCGCCGCAGGAACTCTTGTTGGTCAGGGCCCCATATTAAACTGCCACCTTCCGACGCCATCTTGCTTTGTGCTTGCCTTCCTTGCCGCTGCTCTAGAGGATCCACCGCAATCCGGCCACTTTCCTCTCCTTTTTCCATCCGTGTCCAGGGGGGATTCCCTTCTGGTTTACCGCACACTGTTTTTCGCCGTTAAAATTGCCGTTGGGGCTCCTAATAAGAGCCCAAATGTCCGTTCCACCGGGAGCTGCCGAAACGTGCGACTTAGCTGGTCATTGCTGCCCCCGAAAGTCCTCATTAGCCACCTCTAAGATTTTAGAAGGAAGTCCATGTGGGCTGGAGACTTGTGGACTGGAGCTCCACCAGCTTGCTCAGTACTGCTTCCCTAGTGATTGTAATTTCACCAAGTTTCCCTGTCTTCTATCTCCTGATTTACAACATTTACTGGAATTTTTTTGTATCCTCTATAGTGAAGACCAGCAAAATATTAGTTCATTTCAAATGCTTTTTCCTCATTGTCACAAAAGGCAAAGGATAGCAGTAGAAGGGTGTTTTTCTGAATGGAAGGTTGTGACTAGTGGTGTTCCACAGGGATCTGTGCTTGGGCCTCTTGTTTGTTGTGTACATAACCCTGTACATGAGCCCTTAGTGTTGGGTGGGGTTACTGGGTTATGGGAATAGGGTGGAGGTGTTGACCTTGGGTAGCGTGCTCTTTCCAAGAGCCGGTGCAGACTCGATGGGCAGAATGGCCTCCTTCTGCACTGTAAATTCTATGATAATCTATGATAATATTAAAAAGAGGGCAGCACGGTAGCATTGTGGATAGCACAATTGCTTCACAGCTCCAGGGTCCCAGGTTCGATTCCGGCTTGGTTCACTGTCTGTGCGGAGTCTGCACATCCTCCCCGTGTGTGCGTGGGTTTCCTCCGGGTGCTCCGGTTTCCTCCCACAGTCCAAAGATGTGCAGGTTAGGTGGATTGGCCATGGTAAATTGCCCTTAGTCTCCAAAATTGCCCTTAGTGTTGGGTGGGGTTACTGGGTTATGGGAATAGGGTGGAGGTGTTGACCTTGGGTAGCGTGCTCCTTCTGCTCTGTAAATTCTATGATAAACGATTTGGAGGAAAATGTAGCCAGTCTGATTAGTAAGTTCGCGGATGACACCAAGGTTGGTGGAGTGGCAGATAGTGTTGAGGATTATCAGAGGATACAAAAGGACATAGATAGGTTGGAGACTTGGGCAGAGAAATGGCAAATGGAGTTTAATCCGGACAAATGCGAGATAATAATAATGCATTTTGGAGGTCTAACATAGAGGGGAAATATACCGTAAATGGAAAAACTCTTAGAAATATAGAAAGTCAGAGAGATCTGTGAGTGCATGTTCACAGATCTTTGAAGGTGGCAATATAAGTTGACAAGGTAGTCAAGCAAGCATACGGAATGCTTGCCTTCATTGGACGGGGTATTGAGTATAAAAACTGGCAAGTCATGCTTCAGTTGTATAGAACCTTGGTACGGTCGTACTTGGAATATTGCGCACAATTCTGGTTGCCACACTACCAGAAGGATGTGGAGGCTTTGGAGAGGGTGCAGAGGAGGTTTATCAGGATGATGCCTGGTCTGGAGGGTGTTAGTTATGTGGAGGGGCTGAAGAGACTTGGACTATTTTCATTTGAAAGATGGAGGTTGAGGGGTGACTTGATAGAGGTCTACAAGATTATGAGGGGCATGGACAGAGTGGATGGGCAGGCACTCTATCCCAGAGTGGAGGGGTCAGTCACCAGGGTGCATAGGTTTAAGGTCCGAGGGGCAAAGTTTAGAGGAGATGTGCGAGGCAGGCTTTTTTATGCAGAGGGTGGTGAGTGCCTGGAACGCGTTGCCAGGAGAGGTTGTGGAAGCAGATACATTAACGGTGTTCAGAAGGCATCGTGACAAACACATGGGTTGGATGGGTATAGAGGGATACGGCACATGGAAGTGCGGAGGGTTTTGGCAAAGGTTGGTATCATGACCGGTACAGGCTTGGAGGGCCAAAGGGCCTGTTCCTGTGCTGTATTGTTCTTTGTACTATTAACGCCTCATTCTCACTTTCTCGAGGACCAACACTCACTTTTTTTTTCTCCTTTTTAAATACCTGTAGAAACTCTTGCTACCTCTTTTTATATTTCTAGCTAGCTTCCTCTAGTATTGTAGATTCTTTTTCCTGATTTACCTTTTAGTCTTTCTCTGCCGTTTATTTAGGTTCTGAACAATCATCTGACTTGCTACTCACCTTTGCAGTTATATGCTTTTTCCTTGAGTTTAATGCTGTCCCTCACTACTTTAGTTAACCATGAACGGTGAATCCTCCATTTAGAATTTTTCTTTATGGTCAGAATATACCTATTCTGAATTATCCCCATAAATGTCTGCTGCTGCTTCTCTTGTCTGGTATCCCAATTCACTTCAGCCATTTCAGCTTTCGGCCGGGATTCTCTGAGCCTCCGCGCCACAATCGCGCTCGGCGCGGGGGTGGAGAATCTGGTCCGATGTCTTCCCACGATTCTCCGGCGACCAGAAAATCGCCCGCAATCACGCACGCGCGGTCAACGCAGCACCGGTTGGGGCCCGTTGAAAGAGGCCCCTGCAGCGATTCTCGGCGGACGACAGGCCGAGTTCCCGCCGGCATGGTTCGCGTATGGTTCCACCCAGCGGGCGCTCGGAGTCGCGGCTGCGGTGGCCGTCCTGGTAAATAGTATAATATGCAGTCATGTCCTTTATCATGTTCGCTGAATCAAGTGTTATGGCTTTTTGCAAAAATCTACTCAAGTTTTTTTTTTTACACTGGTAGATTTCCATTTCATCTTGCACAATTTTAGTAATGTGCTCTATCATCTTTGTATTTGAACTTATCAAAATATTTTAGTTGCTAGAGCAGTATCTTTGAGCCAAAATAGTGTGTCCCACTTTAATCTATTAGTTGTAGACACAAATCTGAATGATATATTTCTCTCAAAAATGTATTGCATGCAACACTGAAGAAAATCTACAAGCTGACATTTTCCACTGCACGTGGTTCTGAATTCTTAAGGCTTTCATGCAAACATTTATTGAATTTTTTTCTTAAAACCAGGACGCTTACCCATAAAGATACCCTGATACCTTTGTAACAGTTTTTAATTGGATCGGGATGTATTTTCAGCAAAAACATGCTGCCTCTCGACTGGTTAAGATTGTTAATGGTCACTTCAATTTTGTCAACAATATTATTTGTCTATGCCACTGCCAGTGATGACAATGCTTGTATCTTAATTTCCAAAACACTGGCTTTATCAGAAAGATTAAACAATTTGTAGACCAATCTTCTGGAAAGATTATTGTACAAATTGCGCTGCCATGGTGTCTCATTTCCATCTATGAAGGTATTGGGAGTCCAGACCAAGCATGAAAACATCCAAGTTTTTGTTTTGAGCCAGGTGCCATGAAGTCAGTTTTGCTCATAAAGACACTAACTTCTGTACAACTCATTTGTCTTCTTGAAAAATATTTTATTGGAGGTATTTTCAAATATAGAACAGAAACGGGCAATCAAAAACGATTAACCGTGCACAATTGTCCCTGTTCCCCCATACCACCCCTTCCTTTTACACACAGCACCCCAACCCAAACAGAACATTAACCCCCCCCCCCCACTGAAGTAGTACTGCCCCTTCAAGAAATCAATGAATAGCCTTCACCTCTTCTCCACCCATCTTATGCTGAACTTGATTTTTTTTCTAGGTGGAGAAACTCTGCCAAGTCACTCACCCATGCGCCTGTTTTTGGCGGCTCCAAGTCCCACCAGCACAGCAAGATCCGTCTCCAGGCTATTAGGGAGGCAAAGACTACCACGGCAGCCTCTCTCCCCACATACACTCCCAGATACTCCGACACGCAAAATATCGCCACCCACCTGCTCCGCGGCACCTCTACTCGCAATATCTTCGAAATAACGTCCGCACTCTTTCCAGGACCCCTCCAACTTTGGACATGCCCAAAACATATGAACATCGTTCGCCTCCTTCCACACCACCCACACCTATCCTCCACCCCTGGAAAAAAAAGCATCTTAGAACCCCATGAAATGAGCCCTATACACCATCTTAAACTGTATGAAACTCGAGTATTGCACATGACGAAGATGAGTTTATCCTCTGCAGCGCCTCACTCCACACCCCGGCTTGTATTGCCCCTCCCAACTCCTCCTCCCACTTGCGCCAGACCTCCTCCACTTTAGTGTCCCATCTCCATCAGCTCCCCATATAGATCTGACACCTTGCCCTCACCTACCTCCTTTTCAGACAGAAGCTTGTCCTATAGCGCTAGAGGCGGCAGCTGCGGGAACAGACTCAACTCCTTCCTCAAAGCCCCTCACTGCAGGTACATGAACCCGTCCCCCTTTGGCAGCAAATACACCTCCTCAAGCTCCTCCAATTCTACAAACATACCCCCACCCCCAAAACCTTGCATCCAGCACAACCAGAACAAACCTGTGGTTGCCACAAATTGGTGCCCACAAGGACATGCCTTCCATCCTGCAGTGCTGCCACCATTGATTCCACACCCTCAACGCTGATGCCACCACCGGGCCAGCAAGAATGAAAGAGGTGACAACAGTAGTGCTCCCAGACTGGTCCCTTTACATGAAACGTCCATTCTTCCCCACACCGACACCTCCTCCACTGCCCACGCCCGATCATAGCTATGTTCGCCACCCAATAATAATTCTGCAGATTCGCCAGCCTGGGGAATTTTAACCGTTCACCCGAATCCCAGTATCATCATATTCACCCTGCTTAAAAAAATGTTTTGTGCATGAAAATCGGGATATTCTGACTCCAATCTCCCACACATCATCACAAACCTACCTCCCAGGTCCGCCACTGTGCTTCCCATCCCAAAGGACATTCCTCTTATTAACCAGCACTGCCAACCCCCTCGTCTTCATATCCAGCCCTGAATGAAACACCTGTCCCACCCATCCTTTGCTTGGCCTCATCTGATCGGCCACCTTCAAATGAGTCTCTTGCAAAAACACGACGTTCACTTTCAGACTCCTCAAATGCAACCTCTTCACCGGCCCATTTAATCCCCGAACATTCCATGTAATCCGTCAGTTCAGAGCGGGGGCGCTCGCCTCGGTCAGTCATATCTCTGCTTTAACCATCTTTCCCAGGTCTGCACCGCCGTAGGGCCTCCCCAAGATGTCTGCCATTATCACCTCTTAAGCAACTGTGCCATACCAACACCGTCCACATCAAACAACCCCCCCCCCCCCCCCCCACCCCACCATCCCCAACAAAGAACAAGTAAATGAGCCCCACCCCCTGAATCACGTCAACCACCTTAACCAGATTTCCTAAAAAGCTCCTGGTCTGACTGCCCGTCTACAGTTGCACTCCTTGTTTGATCAGGCTGAGACATGTCCACCCGAAAGAGAATTCTTAGCTCTACCTGTTCCTGTACTTTGTACCAGCAAACACCCCTGTCAGCGGGTAACAAGGACCAAACAATTCTGCTACACGCAGGAGCCACCAAATGTGCGACCACTCGACTCCATGGCCGCCACCGGAAGTCCTCAACTCATTTTTACTTAAATGTAGTAAACTTTTACAACTAAAGCTTTAAGTTGGGTTGCTTCAGAGGTGGGGTGCAGTTAGGGAGCCTGGCAGCGAACGCGGAGAAGGTGCGGGGTTGGAGCAGAGAGTTGGAAGCTTTGTGCAGGCTCTTGCAAGGGGTCAAGGTTGCAGATACTGGCCATGTCGCTGCTCCTGTTTGCCTCAGGGAAATATTCGGGGAGTTTGGTGGTGGTGGCCACATTAAAGATGAGGCAATTTTGGCAGCACTTTAGGCGAGGGGCGGGGTCAACATAGATGCCCATCCGAGGGAATCATGGGTGTGAGCCAGCGAGGCTGGGTGCTAGGTTTTGGGGATGGGGGGAGTGAAGGGTGATGGAGTTGAAGGACTTATTTCTAGAACATAGAACATAGAAAATACAGCACAGAACAGGCCCTTTGGCCCACGATGTTGTGCCGAACCTTTGTCCTAGATTAATCATAGATTATCATTGAATTTACAGTGCAGAAGGAGGCCATTCGGCCCTTTGAGTCTGCACCAGCTCTTGGAAAGAGCACCCTACCCAAACTCAACACCTCCATCCAACACCAAGGGCAATTTGGACATTAAGGGCAATTTATCATTGGCCAATTCACCTAACCCGCATATCTTTGGACTGTGGGAGGAAACCGGAGCACCCGGAGGAAACCCACGCAGACAGGGGGAGGACGTGCAGACTCCGCACAGACAATGACCCAAGCCGGAATCGAACCTGGGACCATGGATCTGTGAAGCAATTGTGCTATCCACAATGCTACCGTGCTGCCCTTAAGAGCAAATAAATCTACACTATATCATTTTCCCGTAATCCAGGTACCTATCCAACAGCTGCTTGAAGGTCCCTAATGTTTCCGACTCAACTACTTCCACAGGCAGTGCATTCCATGCCCCCACTACTCTCTGGGTAAAGAACCTACCTCTGATATCCCTCCTATATCTTCCACCTTTCACCTTAAATTTATGTCCCCTTGTAATGGTGTGTTCCACCTGGGGAAAAAGTCTCTGACTGTCTACTCTATCTATTCCCCTGATCATCTTATAAACCTCTATCAAGTCGCCCCTCATCCTTCTCCGCTCTAATGAGAAAAGGCTTCGCACCCTCAACCTTTCCTCGTAAGACCTACTCTCCATTCCAGGCAACATCCTGGTAAATCTTCTTTGCACCTTTTCCAGAGCTTCCACATCCTTCCTAAAATGAGGCGACCAGAACTGTACACAGTACTCCAAATGTGGCCTTACCAAAGTTTTGTACAGCTGCATCATCACCTCACGGCTCTTAAATTCAATCCCTCTGTTAATGAACGCGAGCACACCATAGGCCTTCTTCACAACTCTATCCACTTGAGTGGCAACTTTCAAAGATGTATGAACATAGACCCCAAGATCTCTCTGCTCCTCCACATTGCCAAGAACTCTACCGTTAACCCTGTATTCCGTATTCATATTTGTCCTTCCAAAATGGACAACCTCACACTTTTCAGGGTTAAACTCCATCTGCCACTTCTCAGCCCAGCTCTGCATCCTATCTATGTCTCTTTGCAGCCGACAACAGCCCTCCTTACTATCCACAACTCCACCAATCTTCGTATCGTCTGCAAATTTACTGACCCACCCTTCAACTCCCTCATCCAAGTCATTAATGAAAATCACAAACAGTAGAGGACCCAGAACTGATCCCTGCGGTGCACCACTGGTAACTGGGATCCAGGCTGAATATTTGCCATCCACCACCACTCTCTGACTTCTATCGGTTAGCCAGTTCATTATCCAACTGGCCAAATTTCCCACTATCCCATGCCTCCTTACTTTGTGCAGAAGCTTACCATGGGGAACTTTATCAAATGCCTTACTAAAATCCATGTACACTACATCCACTGCTTTACCTTCATCCACATGCTTGGTCACCTCCTCAAAGAATTCAATAAGATTTGTAAGGCAAGACCTACCCCTGACAAATCCGTGCTGACTATCCCTAATCAAGCAGTGTCTTTCCAGATGCTCAGAAATCCTATCCTTCAGTACCCTTTCCATCACTTTGCCTACCACCGAAGTAAGACTAACTGGCCTGTAATTCCCAGGGTTATCCCTAGTTCCTTTTTTGAACAGGGGCACGACATTCGCCACTCTCCAATCCCCTGGTACCACCCCTGTTGACAGTGAGGACGAAAAGATAATTGCCAACGGCTCTGCAATTTCATCTCTTGCTTCCCATAGAATCCTTGGATATATCCCGTCAGGCCTGGGGGACTTGTCTATCCTCAAGTTTTTCAAAATGCCCAACACATCTTCCTTCCTAACAAGTATTTCCTCGAGCTTACCAATCTGTTTCACACTGTCCTCTCCAACAATATCGCCCCTCTCATTTGTAAATACAGAAGAAAAGTACTCATTCAAGACCTCTCCTATCTCTTCAGACTCAATACACAATCTCCCGCTACTGTCCTTGATCGGACCTACCCTCGCTCTAGTCATTCTCATATTTCTCACATATGTGTAAAAGGCCTTGGGGTTTTCCTTGATCCTACCCGCCAAAGATTGTTCATGCCCTCTCTTAGCTCTCCTAATCCCTTTCTTCAGTTCCCTCCTGGCTATCTTGTATCCCTCCAATGCCCTGTCTGAACCTTGTTTCCTCAGCCTTACATAAGTCACCTTTTTTCTCTTAACAAGACATTCAACCTCTCTTGTCAACCATGGTTCCCTCACTCGACCATCTCTTCCCTGCCTGACAGGGACATACATATCAAGGACACGTAGCACCTGTTCCTTGAACAAGTTCCACATTTCACTTGTGTCCTTCCCTGCCAGCCTATGTTCCCAACTTATGCACTTCAATTCTTGTCTGACAACATCGTATTTACCCTTCCCCCAATTGTAAACCTTGCCCTGTTGCACGTACCTATCCCTCTCCATTACTAAAGTGAAAGTCACAGAATTGTGGTCACTATCTCCAAAATGCTCCCCCACTAACAAATCTATCACTTGCCCTGGTTCATTACCCAGTACTAAATCCAATATTGCCCCTCCTCTGGTCGGACAATCTACATACTGTGTTAGAAAAGCTTCCTGGACACACTGCACAAACACCACCCCATCCAAACTATTTGATCTAAAGAGTTTCCACTCAATATTTGGGAAGTTAAAGTCGCCCATGACTACTACCCTATGACTTCTGCACCTTTCCAAAATCTGTTTCCCAATCTGTTCCTCCACATCTCTGCTACTATTGGGGGGCCTATAGAAAACTCCTAACAAGGTGACTGCTCCTTTCCTATTTCTGACTTCAACCCATACTACCTCAATAGGGTGATACTCCTCGAACTGCCTTTCTGCAGCTGTTATACTATCTCTAATTAATAATGCCACCCCCCCCCACCTCTTTTACCACCCTCCCTAATCTTATTGAAACATCTATAACCAGGGACCTCCAACAACCATTTCTGCCCCTCTTCTATCCAAGTTTCTGTGATGGCCACCACATCGTAGTCCCAAGTACCAATCCATGCCTTAAGTTCACCCACCTTATTCCTGATGCTTCTTGCGTTGAAGTATACACACTTCAACTATCTCCGTGCCTGCAAATACTCTCCTTTGTCAGTGTTCCCTTCCCCACTGCCTCATTACATGCTTTGGCGTCCTGAATATCGGCTACCTTAGTTGCTGGACTACAAATCCGGTTCCCATTCCCCTGCCAAATTAGTTTAAACCCTCCCGAAGAGTACTAGCAAACCTCCCTCCCAGGATATTGGTGCCCCTCTGGTTCAGATGCAACCCGTCCTGCTTGTACAGGTCCCACCTTCCCCAGAATGCGCTCCAATTATCCAAATACCTGAAACCCTCCCTCCTACACCATTCCTGCAGCCACGTGTTCAACTGCACTCTCTCCCTATTCCTAGCCTCGCTATCACGTGGCACCGGCAACAAACCAGAGATGACAACTCTGTCCTGGCTTTCAACTTCCAGCCTAACTCCCTAAACTTGTTTATTACCTCCACACCCTTTTTCCTACCTATGTCGTTGGTACCAATGTGCACCACGACTTCTGGCTGCTCCCCCTCCCCCTTAAGGATCCTGAAGACACGATCCGAGACATCCCTGGCCCTGGCACCCGGGAGGCAACATACCTTCCGGGAGTCTCGCTCGCGACCACAGAATCTCCTATCTATTCCCCTAACCATTGAATCTCCTACAACTATTGCTTTTCTATTCTCCCCCCTTCCCTTCTGAGCCCCAGAGCCAGACTCAGTGCCAGAGACCTGGCCACTAGGGCCTTCCCCCGGTAGGTCATCCCCCCAACAGCATCCAAAACGGTATACTTGTTTTGAAGGGGATCGGCCACGAGGGATCCCTGCACTGTCTGCCTGTTTGTTTTTTTCCCCCTGACTGTAACCCAGCTATTCTTGTCCTGTACCTTGGGTGTGGTTACCTCCCTGTAACTCTTCTCAATCACCCCCTCTGCCTCCCGGATGATCCGAAGTTCATCCAGCTTCAGCTCCAGTTCTCTAACACGGTCTTTGAGGAGCTGAAGTTGGGTGCACTTCCCGCAGGTATAGTCAGCGGGGACACCGGTGGTATCCCTCACCACCCACATCCTACAGGAGGAGCATGTAACTGGTCTAGCCTCCATCCCCTCTTACCTGACAGGATATAGCTGCCCTGTGGACTAACTAGATCTCCGCCCTCCGACTCTGCTCCCAGTCAGCTACACTTCCTGTAAACTCCTGGCTCTCTTCGCACTCTTTGCGGAAATGTCGGAAACAAAATGAAAGGAGCACCTTACTCGCTCCTCACCTAACTCCCTCGGTCACCAAACTCTCACTATCGCACTCAAAAAGCACCAAATTCAGCACTCCCTCGGTCACCAAACTCTCACTATCGCACTCAAAAAGCACCAAATTCAGCACTCCCTCGGTCACCAAACTCTCACTATCGCACTCAAAAAGCACCAAATTCAGCACTCAGGGATTTTGTGACTAAGCTTTTCCCAACTTTTCCGGTGGCACTGCCCTCCTCGCTGTTAGAGGGGGTGTTGACAGCATGGTAGCACAGTGGTTAGCACAGTTGCTTCCCGGCTTGGGTCACACTCTGCAGAGTCTGCAAGTTCTCCCCGTGTCTGCATGGGTTTCCTCCGGGTGCTCTGGTTTCCTCCCACAGTCCAAAGATGTGCAGGTTAAGTCGATTGGCCATGCTGAATTGCCCCTTAGTGTCCAAAACGATTAGGTGTGCTTCCTGGGTTGCGGGGCTAGAGTGGAGGCATGGGTTTGGGTGGGGTGCTCTTTCCACTGATCGGTGCAGACACAATGGACCGAATGGCCTCCTTCTGTGATGGGGTTGGAGGGAATACTTGCCGATCTACTGAAGGATTTTGGAGGAGGATATGTGTCTCTGGAGGAGCGTTAAGGCCAAGTGGCAGGAGGAGCTGGGGATGGCGCTGGATGGAGGGGCTGCTGCGGAGGGTAAATGCCTCAACCTTGTGTGCAAGGTTGGGGATGATGCAGCTAAAGGTGGTAGATTGAGTACACCTGACGAAGTAGAGGATGAGCCAGTTGTTTGAGGGGTAGAGGACATTTGCGAACGGTATGGGCGGGGCCCAGCCAAGCACATACATATGTTCTGGTCCTGTCCAAAGTTGGGGACGTTTTGGAGGTCGTTCTACAGCACCAAGACAGTGATCTTGCACATGGATTTGGTGCTCAGTCCCCTGGGGGCCATATTTGGGTGTTGGACTTGTCGGAGTTGCAGTAGGGAGCGACGGCAGATTTTTTAGCCTTTGTCTCGGTGATTGCTCGCAGATGGATCCTGTTGGGTTGGAGGTCAGCTTCTCCACCCTGTGCCTCAGTATAGCTGGGGGATCTGTTGGAGTTCCTGTATTTGGAGAAGGTCAAATTTATTTTGAGGGGGCAAGTGAGGAATTCCACATGAGATGGGCAGCACAGTAGCATTGTGGATAGCACAATTGCTTCACAGCTCCAGGGTCCCAGGTTCGATTCCGGCTTGGGTCACTGTCTGTGCGGAGTCTGCACATCCTCCCCGTGTGTGCGTGGGTTTCCTCCGGGTGCTCCGGTTTCCTCCCACAGTCCAAAGATGTGCAGGTTAGGTGGATTGGCCATGATAAATTGCCCTTAGTGTCCAAAATTGCCCTTAGTGTTGGGTGGGGTTACTGGGTTATGGGGATAGGGTGGAGGTGTTAACCTTGGGTAGGGTGCTCTTTCCAAGAGCTGGTGCAGACTCGATGGGCCGAATGGCCTCCTTCTGCACTGTAAATTCTATGATTCTATGATTCTATGGGGTTTGCTTGAATTACATTTTAAAGAGCTGGTTACTGTCAGCTGTTAAGGGGGAGGGGGAGGGGGGGGGGGACCAAAGTGGGGTTTTTGTTCTAGGTTATTCGGTGGTGGAGCGGGAGTGGTATTGGGGTTTGTGCTGTGTTTGCTTTGTTATGTTGTGTATTTAAAAGGTTAAAACATTAAAGACTTAAATAAAAATATTCTCACAAAAAACATTTTATTTCTGGGTACTTGTTGATAAAAGCTACCTTTTACCACATGTGGTTCACTGCTTTATATTTAGACATTTCTGTGATGCTGCTCACGGGAAACGCTTGAAGCTCCCAGTGTCCCCAGATATTGAGATCTATTATTTTTCTTTTTGGACTGCTTTGATGGATTATGGACATTAACCACAAACTAATGAAGATTTAGCAATAAATATTACAAATCTACGGATAGTATTGTCCAATAGAAATCACTGATTAGCCACAGGTTTGGTTGCATTGACACTGCAGATACTCATTTTAGTAGAACACAATTCAGGCAAATCTGCATCACATTTTAGTCTTAAGGTCCCAATACTTTGACTTCCTTGCTGATGATGGGGACTTACAAAATGAGCAATGCCGGACCCAGAACACAACTTCATGCAACTTTTCCTTTGCCACTGGAGTTGCTCGTTACTGATTGTGCATGCTACATACTGACCTGCCGATGTTGATGTTTCTGTGCACTTGCACACTTTTTTTTTGCCTTGGTGTTTAATCAACGAAATACATGTAAAATGCTATGAGCATGCAGGTATTGTATGTGCCCAATGACTTTGTCTATTGTAGAAGCAAAATGAAATGAAAATCGCTTATTGTCACAAGTAGGCTTCAAATGAGGTTACTGTGAAAAGCCCCCAGTCGCCACATTCCGGCGCCTGTTCGGGGAGGCTGGTACGGTGGGCATGCGGAAAATCTGAAATAAAACCATAAATGCTGGAAATACTTAGCAGAGCAGTGTCATCTATGAAGAGTGAAGCAAAGTTAACATTCCAGTTTGATGACCTTTCTTCAGAATAGACTGTTTTAGTTGTCAAAAATGCAGTTAACCACCTCTAAGTATTCAATTAGCCATACAGGTAATGCATTGAACAACACTACTCTAAGATGGCGCAAAACATTTTTATTTTGTTGCGTTACTGCTTGGCCCTTTGTTTGACAGATCTTAGTGCCTCGCTTTGCTTTCCATACCCAAATTGGAAATCCTTTTTGAAA